>NC_056750.1:155164960-155277460 GCF_019279795.1 Protopterus annectens | reverse complement strand
GTGATATCCTGAATTAATAACATACAACTGTACAGTGTTCTGCTGGAAAATAAGCACATTTGTGATTATCTGTAGTCATACACATACCTGTGTTATGTCAGCTAAACCATTGGCAGGTCTGTGAGCAATGACTATTACCTACTTATGACTGTTGGTTATCAGTCATGTCAAACCCTACTGTGCAATCAATGTACTAATGTACGGTGCAGCTATATTAATACAGTGTCAATACTAATGTCCCATTTGACACCTATTTATGTGTGCCATTGTCCAGACATACTGCTGTAACAGGTTGAGAAGTATGATTGAGCGGCAAGACTAACTACAGTGTGCCATACTAACATACAACAGAAATGTATACCAGGTATCCCCTGAGAAAATGTATGTATTCTTATGTTCAGCTGAAAGGCACAAAACTAAATCACATGGGTGTCAAACATTCAGGTACATAAGCTGTGCATGTTGCACATGTGTGTAATATCAGTGTCAGTGCATACAACAGATGAAAATGTGTACAGCTACTGGTTGTTGCTGTGCTCTGGCAGAGTAGGCATGATATTCAGCTATTAATCAGAGAAGTGTCCACCTGTGTTATGACTCTGTCCATGCCTTCCACTACCAGCTATATCCACACTAATGCAGTGGATATCACAAGTGTACACACCCTGTTAGAATGCCAGGTATGTGTGCTGTCTGATCAGACCACAGATGATCATTTCATAATGTTTCATCTTTATGTGAACCCTAACCCGTACAATTCCATTGAAATACAATCAAAGGTGTTTCTAGGAAGGTGATCAAGTATTACCAAGTGAAGATGTGCCATGAAGTTAGAGTTCAGACCATGAATGCTGTAACCATCTCAAGAGGTGCATACACAACATAGTTTAAGGGTGTGCACACTCATTCAACTGGCTTATTGTACTGAGTATTATTTTCATATGTTTTCACAGACCCCATTATGTTTTCAATTGAATTGTACAGGCTATAGGTCACACTACAGGTGGGAATTGTTATGAAATGGGTTCTTGTGGCTTCATGTTCCAATTGCACAAACGGAAAGGAGCCAAGAAGTAGGTAACCAAGTGGAACAAATAACTATTAAACCTACCATTCTGTTTAATAGAAAAGATGATTTTAAAATGTATAACTTCTCTGACTATGACATTGACCCTAGGCTTTGTGAAGTTTTTAGCAGGGGTCTAATTTGCTCCAGATTACCACTTTAGACTTCCTGATACATTAATTGATCTAAAACTTTTCAACCGTAAACTCAATTTAAACTTGATGTTTGGTGAGAACAGTTCTGTTAACAGCCTGAGTGTCCAGTACCTTCAACCCTCCAATGCACCCATTGTTGGGTGTTTTTGAACATTTGTGAGTTTGACCTTAGGCACTTGCAAGGAAACAACAAGAATAGTGTTGGTACACTAAGCATGGATGCTGGAGAGAGGGATATCCTGAGTTTAACCAAAAGTCTTCCTATCCGTTTTTTAAAACCAGACAACGAAGGTGGACTTGTAGTTATCAATTTAAGTGACTGCAATTCAAGAATGCGTCTGGTCTTGGAAAGTGGTATTTATGCTAAATCCAGTGTCAGTGAGATGAATGGGGCCTATAAAAAGGTTGTTTCTTAAATGATTTATTCATCAAGGTATGATAGACATGGACATTCAATTACTTGTCTACATGGGCCTTAGTCAATTCCCGTGGGTCCATCACATATGCAAGTGTGAAGTATATTGATTCCATCTTGAAGTATGTCGAAAAAAAAGAACAAGTTTGCAGAGACTCATGGGCATTTCTAACATCCATTAACATTGAATATGATGAATCTTTAATGTTCTTAACAGTAGACATGGTTGACTTATAGTTCTCTATTCCCCATGAGGAAGGTATTGAGGGGGTAGTTGAGAGTCTATTAGTGCATGGGGTCAACAGTAGAGAAATTAGGTTATTTCAAGAAATCACGGAAGTTATTTTGACCAACAACTTTGTAATGTTTGACAATATGATTTACAAACAAATTGGTGTGGCTATGGCTTCACCATGTGGGGGGAAGCTATGCTAACTTGGTGCTGGCTAGCTGGGAACATAAAAACATTCTTTCGGATAATGAGTGGTCTGACAGAATAAAGATGTACACAAGATTTATGGATGACATTTTTATACTGTTTAAGGGTACTGTATCCAAAGCCCAGAGTTTTGTGCAACATCTTAACAGCAGCACCAATTTTTTCAGGTTCACCCACACATCATGAGAATTCCATCACGTATTTAGACACAGAGTTAAAAAAGAACATAGAACAGCACTATGTAGCCAGGATCTACCATACACCCACATATTCTAATACCATGCTTCACTACACAAGTTGCCATCCTAAACAGAAAAGATCTGTAAAGGACAACTTGTCCATGCAGCAAGGATGGTGACTGATGAAGTGACTTTCCTTGCAGCAAGGATGGTGACTGATGAAGTGACTTTCCTTGCAGCAAGGATGGTGACTGATGAAGTGACTTTCCTTGAAGAATGTGAAACACTTAAAGTTATGTTTCTAAAGAGAGGTTACACAGACACATTGATCCTTGATTTAGTAAATGAAGTCGTAAACAAAGAGAGAGAAGGGTTTTATAAACCACTTCTTAGACCTACTATTAGGTCAGTCACCTGAGAAGAGGATGTGAATTTGGAAGTAACCACTAATATAAATCATGACTGTACACAAACAGTAGATGTAGCCACTAGAAAGATTGTTTTGTTACCTCATTTTGTTTGGAAGTCAAAGCAATTGAGGTTATATTTAAAATAAACTGGAGTATCTTCATGATGGAACCAGACGTGTTGGAGAAGTTGGGCAATTCACCATCTTTTATTTACAGGAAGAACAGAAACTTGAAACAGATTAGAAATGGAACCCCAGACTTGTAGTAGCTCTGGTAGTACATTTACATGTGAAGACTAACTATTGCAGATATATAGCAACAGGGACAGAATTCACATCAGGTTCCTTTAAGATAAAAACAAGAGTAGATTTAACTAACTCTAAACCCATTGTCTACCTGGCTAGTTGTGTAGCCTGTCCAGCATATTATGTTGGTAAGATGGACAGAAAACTGAGAGAGGATTTATGAGCACACATACCACAATGCATTGGCAAAGCATTGTGCTGAACACCCAACACACCACTTTCACTTTAGAGTGATTTGTCAAATTACTGTTAATCTAAAAAGGGGGTCCTTATCATCTAATTTTGGAAAGACAGGAGTTGCTTTGGCAACTGCGTCTCAACTATAACCCCCCCCCAGGTTTGAATGAAGTCACTTCCATTGCCTGTATTCTGAAATTAAAGAGCCTAATGTGCTAGACAAGTCTTTTGTCTAAGTCTTTTAAATAGCTCTATTTGTAGTGGAGTAAAAGAATGCAGGTTTTCGCTTCATGTTTTAAATCTTTTAAAAATATATGTCTCATCTTACATCTAAGCTTGCTTCACCCTTGTTGGTGATTTGTGAAACCATTACAGTTGAGTTGATCAACACTGGTTAAAGTTGAAATTGCAGTCTCTTAATTTTACTATATTTTGAGTGCAGCATTTTTGGAGCGCTCTTGTAACTCATGTGTATATAAACATTTACATTTATATTTTATATCTATATATATATATATATATATATATATATATATATATATATATATTTATTTGTTTTCCATAGTTTTTTCATCATTTTTATCACATATTTTAAGAGTTACACTCTGTTCACCTAAATGCAGTGATTTAATGTGTCTATTTGTGCACAAAAGCAGGTATACATTTTTGTTCTTTATGGGGTTTTCACAGTTGCTGTTTTTGTATTTGACTTGTTGCTGATGTCATGTCTCCAAGCTTAATTACTTAATCAATACCACTGGTTAATGTTTTTTGAAACCACCATGTGGTCTGTATTAAAGTGAGCACTTGTGTTACTGTTGTAGGTCTGAAGAAGTCTTCAGAATTAAGATGAAAAGCTCCTAACCATTTATTTTTGTATCATACTGTTTAGTTGCAAAGTAAACCTGTTTTTACTTTTTTTCGCTTTGGAGACTGTGTCCTTGAGCCTTCATTTGTTTCCTGAGTTGGTTTCGATTTGTTTGTTTGGATTGTTCTATTGTTGCCTGGCAATACCCCAGGCCTGTGAAGTGCATGCAATTTACCATGCACACAAACATCAGTAATAGCTATATTGCTTTATATAATACACATGTTGCTCATTATGCATGTTCACTTGTGCTGGAGTTAACTGAATTGCATCACAGTGGTCACCACTGGGGCCTATCTGGTGTGAATTAATTCCTGTGGCATACCTCAACTTGTCAGTGCCAAGACATCTGGACAGAGGCCAGCAAATTGTGCTGAACAAACGGACTAAGGTAGGGTCATGCGTGACATTACTGGTATACAGTGGATATAAATTGTGTACACACCCCTCTGCAATGTGTTCCTGTTACATACTCATTAGGACCACAATACAACAGTCCACACCTCTTTCTGCCTTTAATGTGACCCATAACAGATACAGTTCACTTGGAAAACCAAGCATCTGGACTCGTGTATTGCGCCTACAAGGCTGGCCACCTGTGAGGGTGGCAGACATCCTATCAGCATGTTTCAGTCACATATGATACCTCATGCTGCCACGTGTCAGTACACTCACTGTGGCCTATTTGGTTATAATATCACATAAAATGGGCATTAAGGCACACAGACCACTTCCGACCATGTATAAGTTTCAAACATATGCATATTCCAGACACATCTGTACACAGGACTTGATCATTTAACCTGCTGCATGTGAGGCAAATGCTGTTACCACACTATATAAAGTAATGGCAGTGGGAGGCTGTCAACAGCCATGTATGGTATACATATCAAAATGGTATAAGCCACACAAGATATGATCCTCACACACAGTTGCCAGCATTAGGATTACAACTCCTGCCTATGTATCATCTATGTATTCCTACTAAAGTGCTATGCACTTATCAGATGCACCACAGAGCGTATACATTTCCACCTCTTCCAAAGATATTTCTAAGGTGGATGACATCAACAGGTCTATGAAATTGGCATGTAAGTCTAAAGGGTAGTACACAGGTGAAAAATGGTATGAGCCAGGCAGTACATGATTCACACACACAGACACACACACTTGCCAGTATTGGGATTAGAACTCCTGCCCATCTAGGTATTCCTACTACAGTGCTACACAGTTATCAGACACGCTACAGCGCTTATACATTTCCACCTCTTCCAAAGGAACTTCTAAGGTGGATGACATCAATAGGTCTATGAAATTGGAGTGTAGGGAAGTATAAAGGGTAGTACACAGGTAAAAATGGTATGAGCCAGGCAGTACATGATTCACACACACACACACACACACACACACACACACACACACACACACACACACATAGACACACACTTGCCAGTAATGGGATTAGAACTCCTACCTATCTAGGAGTGTCTACTATAGTGTTACGCAGTTACCACATGCACTACAGAGCTTACTGAACTGTCACATGGCCAAAGCCGAATTGCACAGCTGTGTAAAGTATTACAGGTGGCAGACAGTCTGCCTTCTGTTCCACCCGTACATCATGCTAGTTCATTGCGTCTTGTGCTTCAACTAGCATTATGGCTTGGCACTTCACCAGGTTATTGCATCAAGTGTGGCACACCTGTGAGCCATTAGCAGTACTCAATCACAGACGTAGCCCCAGTACTTACTAGTTATGTCCACCCCTCCTGGCATGTTTGAAGGGCGGTTATCTATGCTTTCTGCCATTAACCTGGTGCACTTGTCCATTCTGGGGTACTGCTGCAACTGCCTCATGTATTCAGAAAACCCTCCCCTCTACACTCCAAACACTCAGACCTGTGAGGGTTACCCATATATCACCCAATGTGGACATATGCACTCTCCAGCAAAGACTGGACTAGCAGATCAAGAGGGTAAGATCAACACCTGCACCACACCATGTGGAACGTGTTTGCCATGACACCCACTGACAGCCATGACAGTGAAATGCTACACACCTACTTTCCCAGAGGCACTCAATGGACACTTACCCAAACAGCACAGACCAGCAAGGCAGACACCCACTCAGACACCATGTCATGGCACATGCCAAGGGACACAAATATCTATTATATGCCACCACCCAACATATAGCCACTCATGTCACTCCACAACTATGAGTATCACTCTGTATCCATGTGAGTGTGAATGACTTGGGACACCTCCCTAGACTACATGACAGGAGACATGGTTGAACTCTGATTATGTAGTCTAGGCAGGTGTGACAGTAGCTCTGGGCAGTGTACCGCTGTCACCCAGCATGATGCTACAGTACTAACAGATGATAGACTGCAACATTGACTTACGTGTTGCGTCATTCTCAGGGGATCCAGAACTTCTGCTTGGGATGACATGATTGACAGAAACCAATGACTTGTCTTGGGTTTCCTACATCTGTCACCACTGGGTTGCCAGGTACTGGCTAAGTGTTTGGACACCCCTATGGTGCCTTTAATAGGCAGTGTTCCTATTGGTATTACCACAACAGCTACACGTGTATGCAATCTGAGGGTCATGCTGCTCAGTGGACATCTGTCTGGATGCAGTCATTCATAGCAGTCAGAGTGGAGAACACATTTGGTGTAACGGATAGGTGGTTCACAGCAGCAGACAGCAGACCTGTAGTATCAGGCTATGACGCATTCCACAGCTGTCAGCCCCCAAACATGGACCACACCACACATCCACAGGTGGTGTCTCCATATTCATTATGGATAGGAACACTTCCAGACTAGTATTACATCATAATGCATTGGAGATACTTCCGGTATAACTGCCTTGGGGTACTAGTGCAATCCAGACCATAGCCTGCTATGGGACCACATCTATGTCCCTAGACTGTCAATGCACATTTCTTAACACCCTGCCATCTATGATGGTCCCAAAAGGACCCAGACATTGTCCTCCAAACACTGGGAGACAATGTGATGGTCCCTTGCCATTACTAAAGTGTACATCAGAAGGAGGACACTGTTGCATGGAAAGGTGGTGTCCCATGACTGTTGACCTCCCTTATTAGCCTCAAACTCAACTTTGGATCCCTCATGGAATCCCTGACAGGCATCTATGGCAGCAGAGATGCAGCAGACACTGGCGCCAGTTAAAACAGCCTTTGACAGTTATATCAATAACCTCCAAAGCATTAAGCACAAGTGCTGCGAGTTACTGCACAATGCTAATACCTATTCTGACAAAAGAGATACTAGCCACAGTCTTGACAACACATTCAGTGCCGGCTTTACCCCTCTCTCCTCACTAGTGAAGTGCTGAGTGAATGTGTTCTTACATGCTGTATCCCATTTCCATTCTAGGCATCTGTGTGTTATCAAGATGTGGTCCTGCAGCAAGGCCATGGGGTATAGCAGTGTGGTAAAACATCCACCATGTCACAGGCAAGGTGCAGTATGTGCATGGTAATCCATGATCTGTAACCGTGATTGCATATGTCTCACAGATTACAGGGCTGAGGGTTGTACATATGTATATGTTGATTTACAACATTGGTTGTAGAATGGAGAATGGCGCATGTTCGGGTTTGGACACACCTCAGTTGGCCAATAGCCACAGGGGATATTCAACCAAACACACTGGGGTTATTACACACACACACACACACACACACACACACACACACACACACACACACACACACACACACACTTGCCAGTACTGAGATCCATAGGTTCATTGCTTCATAGGTGTGTAGTACGTGAATGGGCCTGAAGGCTCTACAAGGATAGCCCAAGGGAATACCCTGGCATCAGGTCACATGAATAGTCCCCAGTGTGGCTCAGGAGTATAGTCACTGGAGTGGTCCCCAAGGTTGAGTATTGTATTTCCCAATCTACTTATCCATATTTCTATTGTGGGTGGCCAGTGATGTGCACTGCTTCCCATGTATGTGATTTATATTCCAGAACATAGTGTCTGGGTTGTGCACATGTCCTACATGCATCTTCTTTGAAGTGTGGCAGTGTGCTTGAGGTCTCTGGGCCATATTGTATGGACAAATTGGTATACTCTGATATAACATTCCTGACCTCATTTGGTGAGACCTGGCTATGTAACTGAGGTAGTGATTGTACCTACATTGACAGTATGATATGGGTATTCATTGGAGTTACTGGTGTCTGTTCATACAGGGCATGTGTATAAGGCATGGTATTCCCTTTGTGGGGTATGTTTGCAGACTCTACAGTTGTTGCAGGCATTCAGTGGGGAACATGTCAAAAAGGGACACTGTACACATTGATTGGAACAGGGATGGAACAGGGTGCCATGTCGGGGATAGAACAGGGTGTCATATCCTTTTACTTGCTGGATAGCACAGTCAGGTGATTTAACACAAACTACTTTCTGATGTCAGTAGCACTGTTGTGGTCAACAGGCAAGTAGTCCACTGCAATCACACCGTGGGTACTGTGAGGCAATATGCAGGGGAACTACTGATATAGTGGTTGTTGCTTAGCCAAGTGTGTTTGTGTATGATTCATGGGTGGAGAGTGGCCTGAGTATTAGAAGTGTTGCCTATATTGTTCACTAATCCATACTGTCATGTAGTCATTGCACATGGCACTAAACATTTAGGGCTGTGGATTGTCTACACCAACCTCTCCAGTGTTTGACAACTGGGATTTGTAATGTGGACACTGACATATACTAGGTCCTCAACATAATAATTTAGCAAAACCTGCCCAATGGATCCTGTTATCACACCAACCCCCACACAGGATACTGATGATACACAGTTGCCAGTACTGAGTTTCAAACCCCTAACTTGCTATGTATTGCTACTACAGTGTTATGAAGTTATCACACACGCCATGGAGCTTATAGGATGAATGTTGTCCCAAGGTACTTAAGGTGAGGATCATCACCAGCCCTTGTACATACTGGCATTGGGTGATGTAGTGGGTGAGATTCCACAAAATATTTTACCCTACACACATTTATATTTGGCAGGAGTTGGGTTCAAACCTCTATCTTTTCAGACGATTATGTTATGCATTTAACACATGCATCACTGACCTTACATGGTTTAGGGTTGCCAGCAGGTACTTCTAAGGTGAATGATATCTGCAGGACTGCTAAAGTCAGGCACTGAGATGTGTGCTGGGTGTAAATGGGGCCAAAATCTTTGAGGTACAGACATATATATGTAGACATATGTACACAAAAACACTTGCCAGAAATGAGATTCAAACCCCTATGTAGTTATTGCTACTACATTGTTCCGCATTTTTCACTCACGCCACAGAGCTTACATGTTGGAGAGCTGTACCAAGGTTTCTTTGAAGGTGAGTGATGTCAGCAGCAGTGCTAAGAGAGGCAAGGGAAGTGTAAGTGTGAATGACCACAAAATCAGATCTCTACAAGGATACACATACATTTACACAGTTTCCAGGATCAGGATTAGAACTCCTACCTTACTAGTTTGCTACACTATAGTATTACACAGTTATCACAAGTGCCACAGAGCTTATATGTTGGAGAGCTCTCCAAAGGTATCTTTGAAGGTGAGTGACATCAGCAGCAGTGCTGAAGGAGGGGTAAGGGAAGCTTAGTGAGTGTGAATGGCCTCAACCACATTCATCTAGAAACACACAACTTTTGTTTGACAGGACTGTGATAACTGCTACATGGATAACTGTAGTGTTAACAGTTATCAAAAGCACCACTGAGACTTTAGGGCTGAGGCTAAAGAAGGTATTTCTACAGTGAATAACATCAGCACATCATGCAATATATGCCAATGGGATGTGTAGTCGGTGGGAGAGGCCTCATAATGGGATTCTCTGTCACTGTCCGTCTTTCTCTTCCCCACATCTGCTTGTGTATGTTTGACATATTATATTATGTTGGCCTTAGATGTGCGAGTATTCCTATCCAACGCATGTGTGTGTGAAGTACCAATGGTGTACAATTTGGTGCGAGTGTACAGACATCTGCAAATAACTTGATATCTGTAGTCCACTATGTTGGGAAACATGGGCTTTATTTCTTTAAGTGTAGGAGCATGCCCAGTATGACCTTCTATATTGAGTGTGTGCATCCATTCCAGGGAGGGTTGGACTCCAGTTTCTGGTTGTGTGTGCTGGGTTGTGTGCTACAGCTACACCTAGTAAATCGTTTCTGCATGATATCTGTAGATAGGTTGCCAATATGGAGACACAATGGGCTTAACATACGGGTGATACTTTAGTTATTGCTGTCTGTGCTGCTTGTGTGACATGTTTGGTTGTAGCATAGATTTTCTGACATATGTACTGTTTCACTGTGATGTGACATGTCATCAACTGCTGACAGTTATTCGTTGCTCAGTTATTTACCGGGAAATACAAGATGAATGAAGCCATGACCAATATTCTGAGGCATATAAACTACACATTCTGGCACACACCTGCCATTGTGGAGGGGTAGCTACAGACAACAGACTCCTTGGTTCTGTGTAAATAGTCCAGCACCTTGTTAGTATGCTGGCTGGGGATCCCCTCCTTGTGCTTCGCAACTTTATGGAATGGCCATATCCTGATGGGTCCATACCTCTCAGCTGTACAGATACACCCAGGTTATCCAGAGGCACGACTCATATCTGGTCAGTTTACCTTCACATTGTGATTTACAAGTGGTTTTGTGGCTATTCATTCATGAGTTTGCAGTAGCAAATAGTATGGATAGACAGTTTCAGACTTCACACACTCCATGACATACATCTACACCCCCCCTTCATTTATTCTCTCCTCCATCTAACATTATGTAAGCAATATCTCAGAGGTATCCCTATAGTTGGGCCATTATCCCAGTAGTATTTATGGCCTGATCCACAGTCCTTGCAGTAGGACATGGGGAGGTATGCTACTGGCATTTGTCAACATGGCCTTGCATTTGTTTTCTGTTTACTGTGTTATGTTGTTAGCTGGGACCCCCTGACATTCCGTGCATTGGCACTATGAGTGAGGCATGGGCCTTTGCCAGAGGACTGTAGGCCATATGAGAGTGCTGCAGGCCATCTGTTTCTACATTTCTACATGGGATGGGGGGGGTGCACACTTGCAGACGTTAACATTTGAAATGACTGTACTGGTATTTCGGTTACTCTGTTGGCTTCCATTTCATATTGTATTGTGACCTATCATGCAGGCAGGAGGCATATTAGTAGAGTACACATGTTAGATTTTAATGGCAGTTTCAGACTTCTTACCCTTCAGAAGTCGAATGCAACTGCCAGACTTGTAGTATGTCTGTAGGTCTGGTGGGGGGCTGTTCACCATTGCCATCATTTGGGGGCCTTAGACTGGCCTTTCTTTACGGTCATTTACACCTGTCCTGCTGGGTGAGGCTGGTGCCGAGTATGTGATCCTCACCGACATCCATGTGTGTGACGTATTGACGCCCACAGTTTTGTGGCATCACATGTACTGCAGTGTGGGTTGTCACCTTGTGTAGTGCTGCCTAGTATGCTGACATCAGTATTGGTTATGAATTTCCTGCTGTCACATATAGCTGTCTGCTGCTATCCCATTCAGACACCCAATTCCCTTGCATGCTTGCATCCATATCATACATACAAGTATGAGAACATACTACTCTATTCAGTAATTGATAGGAAGAGTGATTTACCTTGTTGCTGGACCAGTACTGAGGATGGTGCTGGAGGGCTGACTATGTTGGATGCACATAGTACACTCCCTGTACATGGTAAAGCTCAGGTAGTATCATGTTTGGCATCCCTTTTACTGTATGTGTGTGTCCGAGAGAGAGGTATCAGTCCTTGGGTCCCTACAGTGTCAGTGTGTGTGTGCTATGCATTGCCTCTGACAAGGCCAGGGAATACTGTGCATGCCTCCTGCCTACAGGGGCAGGCTCAGGTTGTTCCTCCTCTGAGTCCCTCTGTGCCTGTGCTGGCCTTGACAATGGTGGGGGGCTGTGTGGCCCTGCCCAGTGCGGTTCCTGTTGCAGCTATTTCTGCAGGATCATATTGTGTAGCATGGCACATACTATGAACATGTGTACATGTAGCTGGAGAGTACTGCAAGGTTCCACCACATATGTCAAGGCAGCAAAACCATGACTGGAGCATCCCACTCTACAGTGATCCTGGTTTTTGTGTGTGCCTCATTATGGTGTTCTTGTTCAGGTGTATGTGCATTTCTGATGGGTGTCATCAGCCGCAGCTCCAGTGCATTGCCAGCATCCCCCACTAGATGGCCATATGGAATTCCCCCCTGACAAACGCCTGATACTGCTGTGAGCAATGCTAGATGTGGGAGTCGTGATAGCTTCCAGGGTTGCCAGCACACACATTAATGATAATGCCCTGGGCATCTTACATGACCTGGCTGTTGGAGGGGAAGCCCTTGCGGTTTATGTAGACCCTGCCCTGCTCGCTGGGTGGTGCTTCGATGTGTATATGCATGCAGTTTATAGCACCAACTACCTCAGGGTATTCTGCTACATGGTGGAAGAAACGCACATGTCTGGTCAGCGCCTCATGTGTGGGGAAATATATGTGTTCATTGGCATGTTGTGTCATGGCATCCAGGAACTGGTGGAGTACCCTGGATGCTGATGTCTGTGAGACCCCCATATCATCCCCAGTTGGTCTTTGGAAGGTACCAGTGGCTAGTATTCTTTAGCCTAGACATACCTTGGTATCAACTGGAATGGGTTCCCCTCTACTAGTTCTGTGTGTGAGGCATGGCCAGCACAGCTCGATGATTTTCTGTAGAATGTCCCTGTCCACCTTATAACGCTCAACTATCTCCAGCTCATGTAGGCCCTGGTAGGTTACCCTGGGTCTGTACACTCTTCTCTTCCTCCTCACTGTGGGTTGGTTGTCAGCATTCTCCTCCTCACCACCCTCAGTCTCTAGCACATATTGATGAAGTAAAGCAGCAGACTCTAACATTTTTAGTTAGTTTTGCCAGTTAAAAATCCCCCACCTGTGTACACTGGTCATGTAGAGTTTGTGGGGAAAACCAGTCTGTAGGGTGTTTGCCTAGTTTATATTAGTGTGCTGGGCTGCTGCATCTGTAATTGGCTGATTCTGATACATTCCACCTGCCAGCTATGCTAGGTCTTCTTGATTGCTTTCCTAGTGCTGTTTCCCCCTTCCCAGTTCCTCCATATTTAAGCCCAGAGGCACAATGCGCATACCCAGTGCTCATATGTAAACAGTGCTGCCATTTCCTCTTTTTGGTTTAAATCCCAGTGCATGGCGCGCACACCCGTTTAGGCTATATACACATCTGACACACCCACTTCCTTAGCTGTGCTTAGCTAAGGGTGAACATGGGCCACAGAGCTCCAATGAGCTTACAGCAAGCATGACACAGCCCCTTATGAAGTCATTCAGCTCTTGCACAGTTGTATTGCTGCTCCTACACAGTTAGGTACAAGCTGACACTAGAATTCTGTGATTCAGTACAACTCCCCTCATTTGCATACCCCAGTGTGTAGGTCATTAGTTACTGCACTTAAACGGACCCTTTCCCCTTGACAACCAGTGCTTCCTGGTATTGTTTACATTCTGCATGCCACTGACTATAATGGGAAAATGCAGAATTAACTTAAAATTGACTTTTTATTTTCGGCACGATCCCATTTGCACGCTGCTGCCCTAAGCTTAAACAGAGATTGGCCAAAAAAAAAAAATTTAAAAATACACCTTATATTTGGCCATTGGCATGTGTGTTTGACTGTCATAAATGCTTTCCATGAGCTGTCCTGCCTCCGTTTGATCAGATGCAGAAATGTATTCAGTTACTAACTAAATACATTTCTGCTTTGACACTGTTCCTGCACGGAGTCCGGCCAGCTTCGTGGCTCTCAAAAATCACCTCATTTGCACGTTTTTTACCAGCAGAAAAGGTGATTTGCATCCTGCACAGCTTTCTGTGCAGGAACAGTGTAGGGCTGCTCATGCACGTGACGACGTACCCGGACCGCAAAGCGGCCATTTTCCGTGCAGGAGCGGCTACACTGTTCCTGCACGGAAATCTGCCATTCATGACTCTGAGAATTTGTTTTCAAGAATTATTTAGTAATTCCTTGTTTGAAGGCAATAAAAATATATGAAAAATAAACTTAAATCATTAGAAAAAGCATAAATATTTTGTGAACCATAAACTATTGACACAGTACAAATAGCAGTGTTATCAGTAAGTATTATACTCAGTGCATTCACGGTCTTCCCATAATTATATTACAGTGCACACAAATCCAAAATTAAATTTTTGCTATATTTTCACAAACTTATTTTTTAGAAACTGTACAACCTATTTATATATTGTGAGAACATGTTTGCTAACCAGACATAAGCTTTCATATGGCAAGAAGTTCCTCTAGCAGTGCTTGTTTACTGAGATATTTACAGAAATATGAAACATATGCTTACTTGTATAATCAATATAACACTAGATATTGCTCAAGATATGCAACTTACACTTCAAATTTTAAAGATAGTTTGCTTCAACAACATATAAGGTTTCACCTGATGCCATGTGACAGTTTCTAAATCACTTGTTTTTTTTAAGTACTTAGTACATATGGAAATATTTTCATAATTACAAACTGCAATATCACATGTATAGTGTGATATAAAAGGACACTAATAATGAATTTTCCTGTCTCCCACCATGGCATATCACAGTACCTCTCAATATCATGGAGGGCTCTCTTGAATTAATATATAAACAAATATGAAAATATGAACTGACAAACAATGATTCATTTCTCCACTGTAACACATCCTAAATTGATCTTGGTATCATGTTAACTCCATGCCCTTTCTAATATTGCCTATTAGCTGGTAAATTGTTTAAAGCTAAACCCCAAAAAATGTCTGGATGCCATAAGGAGCTATGGGTGTGAACTGAAGGCATACAAAAAAGTGCTATAAGGTTGAATGAGAATTTTGGGTTAAGACACAAGCCAGGATTCACAAACAGTTAGCATTAAGGACTGAACAAAATAGTGCAGGTGGAAGCATGCAGGTAGGAGGTGATTCAGAGATAAAAGTAATGTGCCTCTACTTGAACAAAAAATACAGTACATGCAGATGACTACAATGATATAGAAGTAAGGTTCATGATGTAAACGAGACACAGCAATTACACAAATGATGCCATCAAGCATGGCAGAGGTATTTGGTGACTTCTAAAAAAGATGTACAGTGCCACAGCATAAACATGTGCATAAACATAAACAAACATAAACAAGTGCCAAGAACAGATGGTGAACAATGTACAATGTTTGTGTCAGCAGCATCTATAGACAAAGACCTTAGTGGTTGTACAGCGAGCTAGTGTTGCAGCCTTCTAACACAATCACACATTTTACCTTCAGCACCTTCCTTGCTGGCACCTGACTAGCAGATACTGGACTTTCATATATACAGGGAAAACATAACAGCTTGTTGAATTGTATTGCATACAAGCATAATAAAGGAGAATGGACTGCCCATCCAAGTGGAAAAAAAGGTGCGTGTATCTTTAACTGTCTTGGCTATGAGGACCTTTCAGTGCTCTTATGGGAATATGAGGTACTGAAATGTGTCAGCCATGCTTTTATTCCAGCTCGACATTTTTCTGCAGCATGTGGAGGAGTATATGTGGTTCCCAAAGACTACAGATGACAGAACCATCACAGTGGTGGCATTTAACAGCCTAGCATATTTCTCCAAGGTCCAGGTAGTTATTGGTTGCCCATACATTGCCACCATGGCCCCACCTGGTCCAGATGGTGTCAGCTATATTAACAGATGTCACTGCCTCAAGTGTTAGGTGGTGTCAAACTGTCTGATCCACAATGGTTAATGCAGGGGTGGATTTCCACAGGGTCATCAAGTGGTAGTTCCACATGAAGACAGACAGAGATGCTAGTATATACTGTTACTGTGCAAGTAGGTAGCAGGCCATATATAATAGTGTCACTCTTACTTGTCATTTGGTGAGGTGTATGTTCCATGGCCCTAGCAAAGAGACCTAACCTAGCCCACAACTATGGGCTATAATACAGAGAGAATAAAATTATGCTTACAGTATCACACCCAAAGTGTACAAGGCAGTTCATGGACTGATCATGCTATACGTCAGACATCATGTCACCCATACAAATTACAATGAACTGAGCAGAGTCTTCATCACTTGCACAGGTGAGGGGACTCAGTAACAGAAGACATCAACACTATCATACAGACCAAGGTCATGACAGGTGGACATAAGAGTCAAGTGTAGTAGTGTCAGGCTATGTGGAATCAAGAATCAAATCTTCCAGTGGCAGGGTAGAGCTGTGGTGTCATGAACATCAGTAATGTGTCTATGGTAGCCTGCTGTGTTTGATTTAACTTGTGGAGGAAATGCCACAGAACTACAGGAGTATGTGTGCAAACCTTGATGGGTGTCCATCTTGACAACAACTACATGGTATCCATGACCTAGATGATGGCCACTGGTAACTATAGTGTTCCATCTACACAAACATGATTTTTCAGATGCAGAACTAAAGAAACAATATTGTGTAGCCTCGTGAAGTGCCTCAAGTGTGAAGCATGAGGAACAACTGTAGCCACAAATATGAAACCAGCCATTCACAAGAATGGTGGTCTGCGTGGCCAGCAATGACAGTAATACTGTCTCAGGAATGCTTCTATTTTGATATGCCCAGCCTATTTTCAGTAACTTTATATCCAGGACCTCCCATGGACATGAATAGCATGACCTACAGACAGACTGCATGATGGCTTCTGTGGGTCTCATTGAAGCAACAATGGATGTAATGTTAGCCACTGATGTCCTAAGTAGCACTGTGTTCTCTGTCCTTAGTGCATGACACTGTAAAGATGTTGCATATCAACACACAAGCCACACAGGTGTCGTGTCACACATCCTCCCATATTTTCAATGCACTCACCATCTCCGTGACCGTGTGGGCAGAAACAATTTGTGCCTGGACCACTGACCTGAAAATCTGCTGATTAATGCCAAGTGTTCCACCCAGTTCAGGGACATTCCTGGAGTCATGGCTATGCCACAAAACATACGTCTCTCCTGTATTGAATGTGCATGCATATCGGTTGCAGTGTTGTTCAAAGTGGCCAAGTGGGATGCAGAGTCCTGTGCAGACTGAGTGATACTTACAATTACAGGAAGTCTGCCACATGCTGGTGTGGCTGTGAGCTCAGCCTGTCCCTCCATAGGGGTTTTACATGTGGACGATGCATTTGGGACCTCCCATTTTACAGCTGTTGACAGTGATACTCCATAAAAAAGAATGTGCAATGTTCACATTGCTATCATTATCATATACAGGTGTTCTGTTGACAATGTGCTGTCCCATTATTCTGGGCTCAGCAACAGCAGAACCTGTGAAAGCATAAAGACAAGATACCCGTGACAGCAATCAAACATATATGCCTAAACTTGCATGGCATATGTACAGGTAGATGGTAATTTGTGAATATCATATAGGCACACATTTCTTATTGTGCAGGGTGTTGCAGCCTGGAAGTGCCATAAGCACAGATATGAAGAATCCTCTTGCTGAATAAATTGTCACACAATCAGTGCACTGTCCAATATAGACATGTAATGGCTATACTAAACTTGTCCATCTTCTATGGATACTTGTATGACAATTTCTAGCTCAGATCACACATTCAAGCCATCACCAGATTTTAGCATCCAATTCTGATCTCCAGACAGGGACAGCAGGAACTCCTGTATCTTTGCGAGCTGCTTCTTTGTTGGTGGTCCATCTTCTGTGGTGGGTATGCACTTAGCAATATTCCATGCGCTGTTTTTGGAGTGCAATATCATATTCGCTATCCTTTACTGCAGCAGTTGGAGTCCTATTTTAGCCACTAACACCACTGATGTCCATCACCACTCACAATCAGAATGAACCTCATTAAAAGTTGTCTGTGTTACCTTTTCCTGGAATGCACCTGCTATGTGTGTGTTAAGTCTGCAGTAGGACTGCATAGCCCTTGCTGTTAAACGTTTCCATCTAAGACCACTATTGTGGGCCAATGGAAAGAATTATACACCTATGGGATACACAAGTTGATCAGAGTTTGTGCTTGTGCTTGGCCTTCTATGGATGCTCTGTATTTATATGTGTGCTCCTCCAGCATTTTGTGGCCAGTTAGCCATTTTCTGAAGTGCTAAGATCATTCCCCACTTTCCTGTGCACATTGAGAACAGAGTATATTATCATGATATCCCCTTCATGGGTGTCCTGTGTGGTATGTCTACTGGTGCCCCCTTCCCACACACACAGCGCTGAATATGGCAGTGTAATATTACTGTGTTTTGTCATACCTGCACACACACTACTTTCTTTAGGTCTATGTTGCTGCTATTCATCATGGGTATTTAGTACAATGCATGGGTATATCAGGCATCTTGCCTTCCTTGTATTAAACCTAACTTAAAGTCCAAAGTCATATTCTGTAAAGTCCCGATTCCATAGTTGTCTGCTTAAAAGCATTGTTACATTATGATGCACATTATATGAAGTCTGAGCATGTATCTGTGCAAACAGCACTACCAGTTTGCTCCTTGAGTGAACCTGTGTAAGATACATGGCTTTCCTAGATGTTAGGAACAGAACAGATCCTGTCTGGTATCTTTTGGAGAGTTGAATGTCCTTGTTCTACAGACAAGGGGTCTTGGAAGATCACTTGATAAGGTATTAAATTGGCTACTGTAGAAAGAATATGTCCAGCATGATTTTGTCAGAAAAAGGAATGATGTCAAAGACCTCAGCAGTGCAGGTATCAGGACACTGATCTACAGTGGTGCCATCATAACCTGCTTCAAGAATTCGAAGTAGGGGTTAGGGAGATATGGACAGTTACTGCAGACCTTATAGATTCATAGATAACTGCTAGACTAATGACCTTAAAGTCCCATTTTAAGCCTAGCAGATGTGAAAGAGATTCGTAATGGCTGGATCAGATGACGCTTTTAAGGTTTGGCATAGGTCACCACTCAGCAGTTTGTAGGAGACAGAATACAAGAATAAGGCTTTGAGACACTCTGCAGAGGACAACTTGTCTACAACATGTATTCTTTTGGTGAAGAATGGAAGGATGTTACAGGGAGCAAGACCGCCTGCATACAGCACAGTGCACATGATATGTGCCCTTCTGCCCTTCACAGCTCAGTTTGTGTGCACTAATGTATTTTGTTTTTCATTCAGCAGGTCAATTTGTCATTGTGGAAGAGGTGCAGTAATGGTTACCTCAGCCTTCTCCACCTAATACCTCTATCAATGGTCACTAATGTCTGCAACTTACCTTGCTGAAGAAGGTGTAGATAGCACTGGTAGCATCTGTGTCCACTTCTCTGGAGGTGGTCCTTTCTAATAATGGTCCAAAGGGATTTTCTCAGACATCCCACAGGAACAGTTGCACAGGGTTTTGTCATCTATGGCACATAGGCAGCTTGATGCCCACTTTACCACTGTAGAATGCCCCCTGGTACTGCCAACTGCATGAGTGGCAGACCATGACCATGCCAGAAAAGGAGCAGTCTGCACATGACATCAGCCATGGAGGTGACTGAGGACTGTATGGGATGGCCTCTTGTCCAACCTAATATCCATCGTATACCTTGCCATATCCTTCATCCAGGTGTTCCATTGCCCTACACACACAGTTCCTCATGCCTCATTTGTTGTTTAACCCTCCCCATCATCTACTGTGTTCTCCACTTTGTGTATCAATACTGCCCAATTCTGTGTCTACAGTTTTTTTTTGTCCCTGCTACTTTAACATTTTCCTCTGTCCCCCCCCATAGACATTGCTTAGTACCATCTAAACCTACTTATAATCTTGTTATACAGTCCTTTTCTTAGACTACCTGTACTGTGCTGATCCTGGTAATCATCTGAGCAGCTATGGGGTTCTTATTTAACAATGTGCAACTGTGAAGCACTTTCTATAAATTTTAGTGCCAGGGTTTATAAAATAGTTTCTTAATAACTTCTACTTATTTTTTTCTGACTGCTCAGAATTTGCTCTGCTTTTTTCAGCTAAACACGGATTTCTGTTTCAATCATATCCATATTATTTATCTGCATACCCATCACACACTGTTCACAATAGATTCTGAAGGCTGAAATGTGGCTAAACTGTTTACGTTTCAGAGTTTTAACACTCTTGTTTTAGTTTGCGTGCAGATTTAATGTAAATGCACAGATCATTGTAAAATTCTAGTTCAATTTGGTTATCTGTGGCTAAAAAATGGCTGCTGTTAGCTGTTAAAACCTCAGTATATCACACTGACATATATTTTAAAAATCAAAATTTCTTGCACCCCTGGCTGGTGTCTGTGTTCCCTTGGGCTGCACCTATGGGGGGGGGGGGTAAAAGCTACCATAAGCCAGAGCTTATCTTCACCTGATTTCCTGGAATTTGACTAGTCATGCATCTCAAATAAATAAATTTACACTTATGTGCAAAATACAACTAGATACTTTAGGAGTAGTCCATGAATCTAGATGAAGATTAAAAAAAAGCTTATAGTACTTAGCGCTTCGTGGAAGAGTTAAGAATTTCAGAATATCCCCCTATAGGCATGACTTTTGTGGTTTAAGTTAGTTTTTTTTTATTCAGGTTCTAGTTGTATTCTGAACCTAGTTCTGTGAAAGTCACATCTGAACCTTTGTAAAATTCAGTTGCTTTATTTTAGTCAATCTAATTCTGTCCTCATTGCTTAAAATTAGCATCTGCACTTCATAAGCATTTGAATGACTGCCCTAATGGGAGATTGAGTTTTAGAGCAAGTTGAATCAAACCAGACAATGGGAAACTTTATTGGAGTACCATGAATTATGGCAACTGCAATTAAATGCAGGGACACCCCAGGGCTTAATGAACTTTTGCTGGGTCCTATATTAAAAATGAGGGCTGCTAAGTTGTTTTTTTACTCAGATAATATTTTGAATATGAAATAAACAATAAATGAATACTTATTACAATATACTATCATATTACTTAATAAATTAACTATATACAAATTTACATTCAGTCTGACATATGAATGATAAATTATACAGAAGTAGTTAAACTTACAAAGAGATTTCAAGAGGAGGTTAGATCCATTTGTAAAGTGTCAATCGATGTTAATACTTTTTCCAAGGATTATTAGTTAATGGCATAGGAAACATTCTTAATGCCTTGGTTTTAACTTCCATTAAGGCCATCTTCTTCAACAAACACAAATTCTTCTCTGCTAGGTACTATGGTAGAATTCCATCTCTTTATGCATTTCCTAGCTATAGCTAGTATTGTCCAAAGTACACAGAGGTTAGTTCTATTTAAAAAAAAAAAACCTTCAGTCATATTCAGTAATATTAAAACTTTGGTTATGACAAAATTATCTGTACAAACAGTCTGCATAAAATTTTCTCAAAAGGGTTTGATTTTTATACGTTCGTAGAAAATGTGAGACCAATCAGCTTTATCGATCTGTTGACATCTCCAACAAACCCCATTACTAGGATTGATTTTTGAAACTTTATCAGGGGTTAAGAAGGATCTATGGAGGAATTTCCAGGTAAATGTTCTCCAATAATGAGAACAAGAGGTCAATTTTACTGAGAGTAGTAAGTCTGATTTATTTTCTGGGGTTAATTGAATCAAATATCCTTTAGTAATAAACTGCCAATATGATGGTCTGAGTAATGTTTTGTAGTTTTTTATTAGGTTATATAAGTTTGAAGTTCAATCTTCCATATTCTCATTATTGTATATAATTCCAAATAGGCTGATTATGAATTTAGGTGGAGTTGAGAAAGAAGAGTTATTTATTATCCTACATAGATCCTTGAGTATGTAAATATATTCTGAAGTATTAACCATTCGTGAGAATTTAATGTATAAGTTATCATATTGTATATCCAATACTTGTTGATTTTTTATACAATGCAACCAACAAATCAATCTTTTCTGTTCCCAAGATATGAGTATGTCCCTATGAATTCTATCTGGAAAGTTTTTGGTAATACTGAAGGGAATTAGTGTTGTGAACCAAAGCTTTAAATCCATATTTCTATTTATAAATTTCCGAAAGTGATCAAATAAATGTATTAGATTTGATCTGGTTAGTTTAGTTGTATTACATTGCAAATTTAAAGTCAATGAGTACCATAATGTATTATCCTTATCCATAGTAATAGCATTTTTAAGTAATTTGTTTTCATTTATTATAGTTGTATGTAACAATTTTCAGTTGGATAAATAACTAGGATTAATCCATTCAATCACAGTTAAGTAGAGTAGCTCATATATGATATAATGTCCAGAAAATGCATTCCTCCCTGATCCCATTGTCTAATATGATGGGAGTATGCAATTTTATTTCTTCTAGGATACCATACGAACTTTAGGAGTATTGCTGTTATTTTCTTAAGACAGGTTCTCAGGAATTAAAGTAGCTTGTACTACATACAAACTTTTGGGAAGAACCATTTTGATCAGCTGTAGTCTATCTTCGAAAACTATGAATAGGTTATTATATTTGAACACTAGCAAATCTATTGTATCCATGACCCTTTTATAGTTAATATTCATTATAGCTTGTATATTCACACAGAACTATACCCAAGTATTTTAATGTTGCTACTTGTTCGCCTATGATATGACTGTATTTGCATATCGTTCTTTTTATTAAATAAATATTTAGATAGTTGGTTATTAAAACAAAGTCCTGTGATTTTATGAAATTTCTCTATCAAAATATCTAGTTCATCTAAGACTCCTTTTGAATTTAATAGTGTAAGTAGTATATAGTCAGCGAAGAGCATGGTCTTAGAGTTACATTGTCCAAATATATTTATTCCTTTTATCTTCGGATTATTTCGGATTAATATAGCCAATAGCTCTATAGCCAGTGCAAACAAAATGGGCGACATAGGGCAACCCTGTTTAGTACCTCTTGTAATTTGTATTGCCTCTGAAGTGAAGGGTCCTATTTTAATATAAGCTAAGCTGTTTTCATAAACCTTTTTAATGAATGTAATAAAGGAGGGAGAAAAAGCACATGCTTCAAGAATTTTAAATAATCCCAATTTAGGGAATCAAATGCTTTTTCAATTTCCAGTCCAGTTATCAAGGCTTCTATATTTTCTTTATTTAAATAATCAATTAATGTCAATATTCTTTTAATGTTGTCATGTGCATGTCTAGTTTGAATAAACCCAGTTTAATCATTGTTGATTTTGTACATGTGTTTTTTTATTCTATTTTTCAGGATAGACAAATATTTTAGTTATTATTTAATGAAATTAGCCTATATGAACTACAATGACTAACTTCTTTATTTTCTTTTAAAATGGGTATGATTAAAGAGTATCTCCATGAAGGGGGAATTATTGCATGGGTTTGAATTTCAATTGGTCTTGTGTATTAGGGTGGCTAAGTTGTGATGGAAAATGTATATACATTTTGTTTCAAATGAAAAATGGTTTTAGGAATAAGTGTGAAATCTGAAAATACCATTTGTAAGTCTTTAAAAAATGCACTTATTTTGCTGTGAAGTTTGTATCAATTTTAACAATGCTAGCTTGGACTTTGTAATGGCAGGAAATGTGAAATTTCTAGCCAATGATTGTTCTTTATTTGTGGAAGGACTAGTATAAATCAAGTAGAAATCAGTATTTATTCTGATGAAGTCTAGTAAGAAGACACTAAATTCTGTGGAATAAAAACACAATATACTGCTGTTCCTTCTGGTGTTGGTTATCTGTTGTGGTGTGTTCTCAAAGTTGGAGCTGTTGACCAGGGTCTATTTTATTATAAAGAAAGAAAGATCCAAAACTGGTCTCCATGTATTTTTTCTTTGGCAGCAAAAACATCCTGGAATAAAAACCTATTCCAGTCTGGGAAGGAGGAACTGGCTCAATCACTCCATAACACATGTTGAAGGATGGAGGGTGGGGTGGGACAGACAAATCTAATCTGGATAATGAGGAATTATCCTCTGATGGGGTAGAATTCTCTCACTGTCATCTGAAACCTTGATGAATGATCTTCAAAATGTGTTTGAAACTGTGTTGCCAAAGAAAGAAACATAAATTCAGACTTTCTGGATGGGAAAAAGGACTGACAGGGTAGAAGGGGGAACAAGATCCCATAAATAGTCATTCTGACTTGTTGGGCTGTCCTTTTTTTTGCGGGGGTCCTGTCTTTAACCCTGTGACATCTCCTCTTAAACATCTGTTTACATTCTGCTGAGACTATTTTTTTGGCTCAACATTGAATGAGGGGTTACAGAATACCTTAGAAAATCTGGAAAAAATGGAAAAAGAGGGCTGAAAAATCTTAGAGATTCCTCGTATAAGCAGCTTACCATTCTCAAACTCTGCAGCTGAAAGACCAAAAACTAAATCTTTATTCAAAGGCAAATTTGAAATCTTATTTTACACATCTGGGAGATCCAGTGAATGCAGCCATGCAAACCTCCTCAAAACCGTAGTACTGACTATAGCTGTGGAAAAAGTATCCAGGAATCAGACATTATTTAAACCATGCCCCTCGCTGGCCAGATTTTCACAGAATGTCCACATCTTTGATCATATTTTTGGTCTGTTCCACATAAAATTTGTGGTTTTCTTGCAAATCACTGAGCATTGAAGTCACTAAATAATGACATACATGAGTTTGACTTTATTTCCTTCAGAAAATGCATGCTAACAAAATCCACATTATTCCGGCAACTTTCTAATTTTAAGAGCAATATTTAAAATTGATGCCCGTTTTTGAGCCTTTGCCCCCCCAATTATTTTAGGCATTGTCCAGATTTCTTGTGTCAAGAGGTTGAGAGGTATGCTTTAAACAAGCTGTGACCTGTTAAATGAAAGAAACCTTTTAAAGATTTTTCCTCATAAGAAACTAAGATTCCTTGTGAAGTCCTCCTAAGCTACTCATTTTTTCACATCTGTCAGAGTAAACTTTAACATACGAGCATGACAATCAAAAATTCTGATAAATAAATCACTTTACACTTTGCCAGTCCCTCAAAAGTAAAATAAGCAAAATTTCTCCACAGAAAAGATGTTATGTTATTGAACTACTTTAAACAACTGAGAGGAAACAATGCATTCCAATTTAACAGTAGCAGGCCATTAAAACACAAACTCCTGTCTTTAAAATAGTTTTCCTATCCAGGTACATACAGTAAAACTGTCTATGTGGAAGGATATTTTACATAGGGAACTTATCTGCCCAGCAGTAAAATAACACAATCCGATAGTCAATCCTCAAAAGCCCAGGAGGAGTGCTGTGTTCTACAGAAGGAAAGGTGTGAAGGGTTGGAGCTGCCTAATGGTTTGAGTATGTGGAAGGTGCCCTAAAGCTTTGGAAGTTGACTGGCCAATAGATCCTTGACAGGATATAACTATATAGCCAAGACTATTGCAGCACTGATCAGTATGATCATATTTTTCTACAAATCCAACAGTCCACTAAACGCTAACAGATCTGTATCTATTTCAGCAAACAAATTATGGGGGAAGAGACAAATTTGTGACAATGATTTCCCTTTCTCTGGAATAAACATCCTCACTAGATTAAGTAATGTGATAACCACCGTCCTTTGAGGAGTTAAGAAGTATACGAGTATTTTTCAATTTACTCCCAGTATAAGCTGCTTATTCCATGAAAAGGTAGCCAAGGTCTAAAGGCGACTACCCACAAGGCTTAAATCTCCATTTGGTTCAGTTGCAGTGTACAGTTATTTTTATTTTTCACATGCATATAATTTTCAAAACTAGATAAATTGATCATGAAAAGGGAACATGGTGATAGGTTAAAGAATACTGCAACTTTCCTTACTTTAGACTTTCCTTATTTTAGACTATGTTCTAATGTTAGTGACGTGTTATGAAAGCTTAAACATTCTAGATTTTCTGCATCCTGTTCCATTAACTATTTTTCTCAGTGGTTTGAGGATCAGTATTTTTCTTCAGTAGCTTATGCCATGCTTCCAAAACTTTACTAGAAAAACATTTTTTGCCATTGGCTATTACTTGCCCACCCTTTAAACATTGTCTCAGCTGACACCGTTGACAACTTTTTTGTGAGAAATCTATATTGCAACACTGGAACATATATGGATACCTGATAGCTTTATAAACTGCTATTATATCTCTCCAAGCATTCTGAATAGATTTCTGTCCCAGAGACTTCCCATGCTCTGGAACAAGCTACTCATCATCTATGTTAAGCAAAGTTCCTCATTAGCACTCAAGAAAAATCTTGATGAGTGGATAGGAAATACACCCCGGGGATCACTTCTGTGGCTCTGCTCGACAGGGCCACAGGAAAATAACTTTCTTGGGTGACATAAGCCAGGGAAGCTTGTTGGCTAGGCTTACTTAGGCCCTTGGGCCAATAGCCTAGTATCTACCTATGAACCTATGAATGATAAAGAAAATGGATTTTGAAGTCATTCCCGCTATTCTTTTTGTCTTGTCCGATGACTGTAGTCATGAAAATAAGCTAATTACTTTTCTTCATGCCCAGAGACTGATTTGAAGCATGAATAAATAGTAAAAATTGTTTTCTTAAATCTGTTAATGTGTTCCTTGAAGTTGGACAGTTTGGCATGATTTCAACCCCCTTTAGCAGTTTCATTTTACAAGGACTCTGATGTCCACTTAATTTATTCCATGGTTTGAGGCTTGTTACCAATAGGTCAGTAGTTCCCTGGATCATTTGATGGTCTGCTCTTGTGGAGGGGAATGACTGTTGCAGTCTATTCAATTGGAATAGCTTGTTTCAAGGCTGTGGTTGAAAAATGCCTCAAGTTGCCCTCATAGGATCGCAGGAAATTACTAGGCAATTGGCCCGGAGGCCCTTAAGCCTAGCCAAGAGCTTAGCCCAGGTATAGACAAAACAGCACCTGATGCCCCTGTCCAGCAGGGACATGAGTGGAATTCCAGGGATGTATTCTCTATTTCCTATCTAATTATCCAGGTTGTGCTTAAAAAGGGGGTAAAGAGGGAGCCTCTGGGACACAAGTCTGTCCCACCAAAAAGTCCTATTGATGTCACAGACCAGGTTGAGGCCGCATGTGTGGGTTACTTGAGTGGAGCTTGACTTGCGGATATGCAGCAGTCCCATCAAGGTGGGGTCAAAGATCGCCTTGTATGCCAGACAGAGGTCACCTCTGAAGAGTCTGTATAAACAGAGTAGAAGGATAGGGCTTTGAGCCTATCTGTATATGGTAGATTTTTAAGGCCCTAGATTCTCCTGGTGAGGAACCTGTGGTCTTTCCAGCTGCTGCATGTGCTTTACGAGGTACATGCTGAATGGGGCATTACACTCAATAATGGGCCTTATAAGGGAAGAATACAGGGATGTTATGACCTCCTTGTCCCTGGACGAGATACCCTTACTTATGAGGTGGGCCATGTAGAAAGCTTTCTGCACAATAGAAGCAACATGGTGGTCAAAAGTCAGGTTGCTATCAATCTGGGTGCCCAAATCCCTCACGACTGACTGCACGCTTAGGACATTGTTATTAATGTGATAATTTGTGTGGACATCACTCTCCCCAAAGGGGAGAATGTATTTTTTTTGTATTCAGCTTGAGGCCATGTTTCTGGCACCAGTCATTTGTTTGGGTGAAACCCTCTTGGAGGATGTCCACGTCACTAGGCTAATTGATGAAAGCTCCTACCTTGCAGTTCTCTGCAAACAGTCAGCCATAGCCCACTAGTTTTGGCTTGCACCTCAGAATATCCCCAATAACAGAAGCACCAAGACCGAACCCTGGGGTACACCACTTAATACGGGTCCACTGCTTGAGGTGGCTCCCCCTACTTTGACCAGGTGGGTTCTGTCAATGACCCAATTAGCTACTCATCTGGTAAAACAGACTGATGCCTAGTTGAGAGAGTTTATCTATTATGACCAAGTGGGGAATAGTGTCGAAGGCTTTGGCCAGGTCAAGGTAGGTGGTGTGCACTGTCTTCCCCTCATCCCTGGCTTTGGTGATTGTCTCAAAAGTCTCATATATACAGATACTCCTGGGGAAGTCTGGTACAGGTTTATTAGCTATGCTACCTTCTGTCCAGACTATAAAGTAGAAATCACTGCCACCATCCAGCTCTTTATCAGCTACTATAAATGGCCCTTCCCAAGGCGTGCCCAATCTTAATGTTCGATGTTACTGTTGTCCAAATAGTGTTACCAGAGCTTTTAAATCTATTAGAATGGCTTGTACAGTATCATCAAATTCATGCAGGTACTAAGAGTAGAAATGATCTCTATACAAAATCAGCCACAATTAAAAGGTTTAAAAATATTTAAACATAAATAAAACAACAAGGCAATACTCAACTCAGCACAGTGCAATAGAGTCAGAAACAGGGAATATTTTAAAACATTGGACAGTACCTAGACTACTCTTGCTATATTCCTGTCTATCTCGAAGAGAAACTGGTCTGTAAGTAAAGTTTAGAATACAAAGACAAAGTGCTAGTGATGGATGTTCTTCTAGGTCCAAAAACAAGATACAAAATTGCACACTCTGAGAGAGTTCTTAAATTAATCACAAACACTTCTGATGGGTCATCTCTGATTACATCAATCTTGTCAATTCAGCTTTTAGTTTCCAGGCCAACAGGAACTTCAAATATAAAATATTCCAAAGACCAAATTACAATAACAGCTATAAATAAATGCAATCCGAGGGTCATGCTGCTCAGTGCTAGAAGTCTAAATCTCAAGATGCACTCGCTCGAAGCACTCCTCAAAATAGAGATAAACATGTGTGCTGTAATGGAGACCTGGTTTAAAGCAGAAGAAAGCACCCCTGTGCTACCAGGCTATAATTCATTCCACACCTTTCGGCCCCAGAAAATGGAGCAAAGCTCCAAAGGAGGTGGTGTCTCCATATTCATAAAGGACATGCACACCTCCAGACTAGTAGCCCAGCATAACGCAGCGGAGATACTTCATGTACAACTAACAGTGGGGGAGATAGCAATTGAGGTCACAGCCGGCTATAGGGCCCAACCATGTCCCAAGACTCTCATTCCATATTCCTTAGCACCCTGAAAAAATATTAGGGTCCAACTGAGCACTCATACTGGGTGACTTCAACTACCTGTTATCGACTGGAAAAACTACTCATGCACCAATACACTTGCTCAACGCTTCCTGGAATTCATTAATTCCAATGTGCTGGACCAGGTCATTCTTACCCCCACTAGAGGAAGCAACATCCTTGACCTGGTTATTACTAACATGGGCAACCATTGCTCAACACCAATAGTCAATTCATCCCTGGTTAGATCCAACCACAAGCTAATTACCATGGAAATCCACATCTCACCCACACTACCAGCAAAGGTAACCACCATGAAAAACTTCTCCAAAGCTGACTTTGGGCTCCTAAACAGAGGTGGCCAACTTCACGGCACCCATGCAAATGGAAAATAGGTGCATGAACGCTAAATCATACACCAATGCACTGTACAAACATGTATATAAATGCATGGAACTAGCTGTACCCAACAGAACAAAGACTCTCTCCTCCAAAAAGGAAGCCAATCTGGTGGTTCCCTGCCATTAAACTGTACAACAGAAGGAAAAAAACTCTTGCAGAAAAAGATGAAGTTCCAAGACTGGAAAAACTCACATATTAGCCTCAACAAAAAGTTGAGATCCCTCATTAAAACCTCTAAAGCCAGCTATGAAGGCAGAATTGCAACAGACAGTAAAAACAACCACAAACCCTTCTACAATTATATCAAGAATCTCCATGGTAATACCCAGATTTGCTCCAAGTTACTGCACAATGGTACCTCCTATACTGACCAGCTAAACTTCATCAGATACAATAAATTAAAACCAATTACATAATATATAAACTAAATAAATTCAAATAAACAAATAAAACTCCTCAAAACATCATATAATGCATTAGTATCTCATACATATGTTCATATATTCTTCTTCTTAATGTCTTCATGTGGACGATTCATCCCACTACTTTTATTTTCTAATATATTAGTAATAGAACTAAATCTTTCCCATTCCTTTGAAAAAAACTCTAACCTTTTGATTAATGCCATTCAAACCTTGATGGTTATTACTACTGAACCTCCTATACTGAGCCAACAGATATTGCCATTATACTGCAGACAGATTCAGTTCCAGCTTTACCCCTCTTTCCTCCCTTAAAGGACCAATCACAATACTGGAAGAATGCCAGGCACCCAGCATTACTGCAGCACAGGTTAAAGCTGCATTGTCCAAGGCCAAGAATACAGCTTTCATGGGACCTGACAATATCCCTGGCTGTGTTCTACATGAACTACAAAGAAGTGAACTGGCACCATACCTGTGTGACCTGTTCAATCACAACCTCACCTCAGGCTTTATCCTACAGAATGGCGCACTGCTCCAGTCATCCCTCTCCATAAAGGGGGGGGGGGCTGACTAAACACCCTGGGAATTACCCCATTAGCCTAACAAGTTGGATATGTAAGGCTATGGAGCACATCATCATGGACCTAATCATCAAGGATATAGGGAACCTCTAAACTCTGAATCCCACACAGTTTGGTTTTGAAGGGTAGATCATGCCTACTCAACCTGATTGACTTCTTTGAGTCAGTCACCAGAGCTGTGGACGAGGGCAAGGCAGTTCATAGAGCCTACCTCGATCTGGCCAAGGCCTTTGATACCATTCCCCACTCAGGAATTATTGACAGTCACCAAACTAGACATAAACCCCTATATCACTAGGTGGGTTGCAAATTGGCTCACAGAACCCACAGTCTGAAAGTAGCAGACTCCAAGTCAGACTGCTGACCAGTCATGAGTGGAGTCCCACAGGGATCTGTCCTTGGACCTCTCCTGTTTGGCATCTACTTCTCAGAAGTCCAGGCCAACACAAAGGGACTTTATCTGACCAAGTTCATTGACGATTGCAAGCTGGGAGCCCAAAGTGATGTAGACATCCTACAGAAAGGCCCCAGAGACCAATGACTGGTGTCGAAAAAGTGTCTATATCACATTATCGGACGCTGAAAAGAGCGAATGCTCTTTCAAACTGATAAAGTTGAAATCATAAAAACGCGAACACACAGAACAGTGAATTTTTTTCCCAGGGAAAACATTTGCTGCTCTGCAAAAAAAAAAAAGTTTACACAAAATGAAGTGGGGGGGCTGTGCCCCCACCCCCTACTTAAATATACCAGCTCAGAGATCACACCATACTGGAGGAAATGGCAAAGTCCCGAAGACTACCTACTGATGTTTTCCCTGTAAAACAATTGTTTGCATGACTTCGCTATTTTCTCCTTTCGACATTATCGAATGGATGAGAGCATTCATCTTTTCATCTTCCGATAATACAATATAGACCCATCAAAACCATGGCCTAAAGTTTAATGCCAAAAAATGTGCCATCATTCCCTTTGGGAAAAACTCAGTTACCACTAATTACCATATTGATAGCAGCACACTGAACACTGAAGGTGTTATAAGAGATGGCATCTCCTTACCAAGGGTTTTGCATCCAGGAAAAAAGAGATCATCTCTCTCTCTGCTCTTCCCTCATTAGACCAGAGTATAATGCCCCATTTGGCATGTCTCACTAAACACCTGCAACAGCTGGAAAGGCCACAAAAGTAGCTCACAAAGAGGATCCTAGGCCTTAAACACATGCCCCTACATGGAGAGACAAAACTCCAGCTTTTCTGTCTCATCTATTAAGAGGCAATCTCTGCTTGACTTACAAATCCATGTCTGCCTCTGTTATAAATGTTACACCTAAAGAAATCTCAGTCCCTACACACCGCACACTCCAGAGACCTCATCATTACCAAAAACAGAACATGCTGGAGGGACAGGTTCATAACCCAGAGACTGCCTATGCTCTGGAATTGACTTCCCATACAAGCAGAGCACCTCAGTGGCCCTTTTCAAGAGAAATTTTGATGGGTGGATGGGAAATAGAAAGTTCACCCCGGGGATCACTCCAGTGGCTCTACTTGATAGAGGCAGCAGGAACTAATGGCAGCATGTCAGGGCACGTCTATGGGCTAGGCTTGTAAAGGCTCCAGGGCTGTTGGCCTTGTACACATCTATGAACACATCAGTGTCAAGAATACATTTCTTGGAAACTTCTTGGAACTAGAAATCGTAAACCTTTTGCACACCTTTACATGTGAAACCTGCAATTACCCCCGTTTCCAAACAATAGGAAAGCCTACAACTCTAAACATTGAGTCTACTTTGAGCTGAAACAGTGTCATGAACAATTTCCACTTATTTTTTAGAGTTTGCAAGTTAACTCTGTACATTTCAGTTTCTACTATGAAACATTCATTTACATAGGCATAGAGTCCCATATACACATTTCTGCTCTTTTCCAGCAGGGTGTACCAAGGTTATAATCTTGAAGGTCAGTACAGAACATAGTTAAGTCATAACATACAGTTCACTTACATTTGTAAAACAAGCCTACAAACACTATTTACAAATAACATAGGATTATTTGCAAAATTCTATCTAGCTGGGCTGGCAGCATCACATCTCAGACTCAGCCAATCTCTTGCTCTCCAATGAACAAAGCCCCCATGTGGGATTGATCATGATGGTGCATCTAGGTGTATGCAACCTCGATCCTAGATGAGTATGTGCATCTTCCCCGTCTGCGTCATTAAGCATGGCAGCCAATAATTAGGCACAGGTCACTTATCTTAATCAGGGCCTTATACCAGAATGCCATCACAGGCTAAGCATTTTGCCATACTACTACCCTTCATTTTTGTGCAACAGCTGTTCCCACTAACCATTTATGATTAAATATCTCTTCTTTATGCTGTTTAGCTACTTCTATATACCTGCTAAGTATACACCAGATGTAGCCTTATTTTACTGTATTTTGCATGGATTTTTTCTTTCCTTTATTTGATGGCATGGAGCCTTTGAGAAAAAACACTTTGTAGTATTATATATTTTTGAATGTTTTGGTGTTAAAAGTTGTCTTTTAATCAGGACTGATGGTTTTGTAACCCTACAAAATGCTGGAAAACATTGCCCTATAATACATAAAGCTGCCATACGTAGTTTTGCAGTTTTATTACACAATTTGGGTATCATACTAGAATGCTCCCTGGCTCTCCAAGGAGACTAGGTCCCTTATGAAACAAAGAGTGCTTTGAAAACCTGGACAAAAACTAAACCACCTCTTCAAAAATACAGGCAACTGAGGAACATTGCAAAAAACATACAACTAATGACAAAAAGTTATACTATAGCTCTGCCCAGCTTAACAAATCCAATCCTCAAAAATTTTGGTAAACTCTCAACATCCTCTATCCTGAAAAGCCCTCTAATCCCTCCCCATATCCCAACTCTTCCTCTCAGAAAACAGCTACTCTCCTGAATAAACACTATCTCTTCCATCCAAAATCTGGTAACCTCTAAGCCAAACTCTATTTCATCACCAACCCCTCCAAATCCCACTAACACAACTTTGATTTCATTTGAGCCAGTTCCCATTACTTACATCAAATCTCTACTACTCAAGCTAAAACCTTGCTCTCCTTCCACTGACAATCTCCTACATTCCTCAAACTTGCTGCTGACTAATTAGTATGGATATAGGATAGGCAATTGAATCAATCTATTCTGGAATCAACTGTCCCCACCCTTTGGAAATCTTTCTTTATCCCTCTTCATAAAGGTGGAAACTCCACTGACCCCTCAAACTACCGACCCATTGCCATTCTGTCCCCCCTCTATTAGAAAAATGTATTCACTTGCAGCTTCTCAATCACCTCCTCACGCACCACTTACCCCTACCCAACATGGATTTCATCCTCACCACAGCACCACCACTGCCCTCCTCTCCTTCACTCATATCATTGCAGAGGCCCTAGACAAACATTTCCTGTCTCTTCCTAGATCTCTCCAAAGCCTTCGATACTGTCTCATCCTCTACTATCCAAACTCGCAAATCTCACCTATGCCCTCCGCACTTGCCTGGTTTAATAGTTACCTATCTGGCAGGGAACAATCTATCAAATGGCTCTCATCCTCCTCACCTTTCCTTCCCATCTCCACTGGTGTTCCCCAAGGTTCCATCTTGGGACCCCTTTTGTTTAACATTTTCACCAGTGAGCTTTACACCTCATGCAAAAAAATCCTCCCTTATTCAGTATGCAGACGACTCTACACTTATATCCATCTCAAATAACATTCCTGAACTACACTCCCCTGACCCAACAAGCCCTACTATCCACTGAACAATGGCTCTCAACCTACGGATCCTAAATCCCAAAAAGACCAAACTCCTACTTTTTCCTTCCCCGATGATGAACTAAAGTTCAACCTACACATACTCCAGTGTTTATAAAAACAGAAACTAGGTCTACTATATTGGAACAAAAAATTCCTAACCCCTGAATCTAGACTTACCCTGGGCCAGGCACTCCTCCCCTCACTCTTATACACCGCCCCAGTTCTTACCAATATTCAGGCCTCTACGCCTCCACTCAAACTCCAGACTTACCATAACGTAGCCAGATTCATTACCAACTCACCATACAACTGGCACCACTGCATCTCTTTAAACTCTCTTCAATGGCTTCAACTTCCCCAATTTCTGCTATCTTATCAGTTTCGTATGCTACTCTCCATTCTTTATGAAACCTCCTCCTGTCCATCTTCCTTAGTCTCCATCTATATCCCATCCCGGACCCTCAGTACATAACAATTACTTTATTTCTACCACCAAAAAGTTCAGCAGGCAAACTACTCTACAAACACTCCCATGCCCATGCTTGGAACAAACTTCCCCTTGACTTATGTTCAATCTCCCACAACTCACACTTTAAAAATGAACTAAAAGCTTATTTTCTCAATTCCAGGACCTGCCCTTGCCATGACCCCATCCAGTCTTCCTTTCTTTTGTGTACTCTCAAAAGGTCCATACTTAGTACCTCATTACACCTCTCTCTCCAATGTGTCTACTATGCATTTGCATAATTTTATACAAACAAAACAAAATGTATTGTTGACCTATTGATCTATATCAATGTAAAATTATGTTACTAAGCTTCTTTTTAATGCAACTTTAACTTCATGCATGTAACCCAACATATGTGAATCTTTTTGCTATAATTGCTATTTTTGTTTAAAATTGTACTTATTTAAAAATGTACTACTGGAGCTTTTCTCCTTGGGTCTCCACTGAAAATGGGCCACAAGCCCAGTTGGACAAACCTGGTTAACAAATGTCAGTAAATAAAATAATGGTAATCTTGTTTAAATGTGAGATAGAAGTTCTAGCCATGACCTTAACCTTGGCAGAAATGTAATGGATTTGAGATTACTTAAAATGGGAGTAGCTAAGCATTTCACCCGTTTTAAAAATATCAGTTCATTTCCTGAACTGCTTGGAAGCAAGCTGAAGGGGCAAAATTAGACATCATTCTCAGGCTACAAATTCACTTTCAGGCTACGAGATCCCTAGACATTCTATGACAATATAGGACTTGTTCCACTGTGTCCTGCATTTGAACTACCCCCAGGCTGTTTACCCAGAGAATCCTGCCTGGCAATTTTCATGACATCTGCAGTATTCTTATAAGGTAACATCACCTCATCTGACTTCTCAGACTGAAGGAGGAATAGCTGCACTCAAGATCTTTCCAGATAGCTATACTTCAGTTAATCAATAATGATGCTAGTTACTCCGTGAAGAAACCCAATTTATGCTGCTTGTACTCATCTTTTTGGTTATTATCCAGAGCACTTGATTTTAGGTGAAGATCAACTCCAGCTGAAGGCAAGATCATCTCCAGTTTGGCTCAGCTGAGGTGCCTTCTTTGCAGAGTCTGCATGCCCTCCTTGTGTCTGTGTGGGTTTTCAGGTAATCTCACTTCCTCCCACATTCCAAAGACATGAAATAGGTGGACTGGCAACTCCAAATTGTCCACAGATGTGACTGCATGCAGGTATGTCTATATGCGTGTTTGTGTATGATACAGAAGATCTGTCAATGTACTTCCATTTCCCCCTTTGTCTTGTAAATTCCAAAGATAGAGGTGGCGGTCTGCTGGGTTAGTCTAGTAGTCCGCTTCAACTCATTTGTAAAAGAGGGATGATGGGGTGGCATTCAGTAAATTCAAGGCTTCATCCTTTGACACTTCTCACTTCATCACCATATGCCAGCAGCACTGTTACAGATATGCACATTCACTAGTCTGTCACCTGATTCCCTGCTGCTCTTACGAATATGATAAATTTCTACCTTCTTCTGCAGAGGTCAGTCTACTTATTTTACCAGATATAGGGCATCTGATTTGGAAATGACTCAGCAGTGCATGCCGTACATCAGTCACTTGACAGGAACAGGACACATTTGCAAATAATGGATGACCTTTAACTAGATATTCCCAGACTCCAGCTTTTTTTTTTATATCCTGTCCGTAAAACTCAAACATGAGGACTGAAGAGGCACATCCTTGGAGGAGACCCAAGTCACATACATTCAAGGAGGGTTAACACTGAGAAGGCAGACATAAATCTTACTTCAACATGAAACAGCAGCCCTTTAATACCATACTGTTGTAGAAACTCAAACCATTTTGGGGTACAAGGTTATATACCTTCTATAGTATCATGAAATATATGTGGATAGTTGAGGCAAGCTCACAAGATCCACTAATGTGTAAGGAAAAAAAAAGAGTTAATCCACTGTTTCACAAGTGGGATGGAATCCATATTTCTCATCCAGAATGAGAGGCTTGACTATTACATGGATTCTCCTTTACAATACCCTGGAACAGGCTTCTCAAGGAGGCTGAGGAATGCAAACCCTCTAACTGGAACACACCCTCCATTCTCATTTATGGAAATGTGCACCACTGCTTACTTCTGCCAGTCTAGTACAATTCCAGACTTTTGTTCACTGCTGAGAAAGGTTGTTAATCAAAGCCAAAAAAGGTACATCATCCATACCTCTCAACTGTCCAGCTTTTCACCTCATTTTTTGTCTGTTTCTCATAAAGTTGTGAGTTTGACAAATCATTGAGGACTGAAGTCAGAAAATGACAGACATTTGAATTTCGGACTTCATATCCTTCAAAAAGTTCAGGCTAATGCAAAACCTGTTATTCTATCAACTTGCTAAGCTTATAACAGCAATATTTAAGAAGTGTCTCTATTTTGGGGCCTTTGTCCCCCCATTTGTGGCTTTGTTCAGACTTTTTGCTCTAAGATGTTGAGAGGCATGTACTTGCCCTTCACTGTTTTCAGCCAGTAGTTCTTATCTCCTCTCAGCCTTCTACAGCAAAATTATGTTATCTCTGCACTGGTCATATTTGCAGAAATGGAGCCACTCTGACCAGGTGCTTTTGACACTGCATCATCAGAGCAAGGCCTGTGTATGAGACTCAGAAGCCCTCCATATTTTCCTTCTTGTATTTCAAAAGTATCTACAGATGAGATCAACCTTAACTATATTTTAGGAAATATCCTGCCTCTCCCACATTGACAGTATTGGCCAGATTCCTAAAGGGACAGGTAGGGACAAAAAAAAAGTCCTTCATGCAAAGCCCGCTGTTTCACATTCACCAGAAGTGGCACTGCTTTGCACTTTGATTGGCTCATATACCAGCATACAGGCCAATTAAAAATTGCACAGCGGAGCCTCTTCTGTTCAATGTAGAGCAGCCCACTGTTCCAAATTGTACAGAAGTGGCTCCACTTTGCAATTTATGATTGCCCTGTATACCAGTATACGAGTCAATCAAAAATCACAAAGCAGAGGCTGTTTCACCAGAATTTTAACAGGCAGTTTAGGACTCTGGATTGAGCTAACCTCAGGACAGCCCCACTTAAATAGGGACATCTGGCAACCCTCTGGATTGAGCTAACCTCAGGACAGCCCCACTTAAATAGGGACATCTGGCAACCCTGCTCATGGATCACCAGATTGTTTCCCAGAACCTCTGAGGTATTTGAAAGTCACTGTCCATTGCCTTTCCAAACTCTTATTACACCTGCACCTTCACTTTGGTGACTGCCATGGCTACTGTCTTACTAGTTTGTTGGTACCTTTTCAACCATATCTGGTCCCCAGTCTTCCTGGTTAGCATTGTGCAAGATCCTCTTTTTGCAGTTTGATATTTGTTTTAATAAGTGATTTCTGGACATGTCTGCATGTTCACTTCTTAAACATCAAAGTACTCCTGGGTACATCAGTGCTATTAGACATACTTTATAAGACATGTAAAAAAGTGGTGACTGAGCAAGTCTGCAGCCATAACCATTTGATGGTATATAAATTACTTGTGTTGTCATTCTATTGTGGTATGCCCCATGTTTGTCTTTTTGGCTTTTCCTGGTTAGGGGTCACCACAGCGGAACTCCGATCCGCTAATTATTGGCAGTAGAGTTTTATGGTGCCAAGTTGCCAGCCCGATGCCCAACCTTCAGTGAAGGCACGCCCATTCACACTTGTCTGAGGCCGCTGAACCATAGGGAGGACATGCAGACTCCACGCAGAAGGCACTCCAGTCGAGAATCGAACAGGAGAGCCTCTTGCTGTGAGGCAACAACGCTACCGCTGTACCACCACGGCTACCATTCTATTGTGGTATGCCCCATACATTGAAATAAAAATCATATGCTCTCCAGTCCTTTACAAGTCTGCCAATCTTGCCGATAGCTTTTCTTTGAACCCCTTAAGAGAAGATACTATAGGTACTCATTGCAAGCTCTTTGAAACTCAGCATTCATGATACTTGATTGCATCTAATGTAGTTTGTCAATCAGTTCTTGTATCTGTGGTTTAATGTCCTTTGAAGAATTGCAGACCCAAGTCATTTGCTGACCTACTTTATATAAAAAGCAATTGAGCTAAAGTTTGTAAAACCTTTGAAATGTTCATACTTGTTTGGGCAACAAGGGAAGGTAACCCAACAAGCAGTTTTGTGAAAAAAGTGGTAAGAGAAAAATGTATTGTAGTTTCAGTACTTGCCATAAGAGGACACTCCAAGTATTCACTCAGAATTCACGCATGTTTTCTTACTGCAGAACAGACTGAAGAAAAACAAGACAGAATGCACTTCAGTATTTAAATACAAACCTTGTGTCAATCACATTTTTCAACAAAGCAAAGAGAGAAGTCGGACTGATTTCTAAATACAAATACCTTGTGCCCACAGGTGTTCAGGTATTTTTCTAGAAAGATGTTTGTGTAAACAGCAGTAAAACATTTATCATAAAAATATTGCTGAGGTTTAATTTAGCGTTTTATTTTCAATCATGTATTTGAGTCTAAAATCAAGAGGAGCATGTCTGACAGCAGTGTTTTTTTTATAATAAAGATTCACTAGCCACACAGCCTAACTCAGAACACTGCAGCATGTATTCTGTAAAACATTATGGGTAACATGCAGCTCCCAGTTATGGTACACAAATTTGGTGTGATGGGTGGAGGTAGTATATTGCCCACACAAAGCACTGCATCCCCTTTACTATCAAACGTATAACTGTGCATTTGGCACAAGCAATAGTTAGAACTGCTTATTTAGCTAACCAGACCATTTTCCCTTAGAAATTAGTAAGGGGATGTGACATGCAGTTTTCTTCATGGGTATAATGCATTTATATCTCTTTAAGTGTACATTAACAAAAATGTAACAGTTGCATCCAAAATGGTGTGCAGTTTGCATTCTAATAGGTGCGTAAATAGTATACAAATAGCTGCAGTATGAAAAAGCGTGTACTTGTTTTACATGCTTGTAACAGACAAAAAGATGCTTAGGCTTTGAGATAGTCGAGAAGTGTGGAAATGTGTACAGTTTTCTAATCTTTCTCTTTACCAGGAATAGATCTAGAATAAAAGGAATACCCTGCTGCTCCACAGGCACAAGACACAGATGATATGACACCTTTCAGTAGATCTCAAACATTTTAGAGTCCTGTTGAACTATAAGAGCCTTTCATTAGGGCTTGTCTAGTTTGCATTGTTAGGCATATTTATTCATAGTTTTACACTTTAAAAGGTACAGTTGTGTAAAATCTTACCATAACATATGTCCTTCTCTTCACTGTTGCAGTATTCTTTATTATATGGCTCTCCAGTATATGAAAGCCTCATGATCGTGTATGTACCATGTCACATATATGTTCTCTGCACAGAATGCAAGTCGTAAGTGACGTATGGACACAGTTACCTAGAACTGAACTGCTGCAGTAGAGAACAGTCTCCATAAGACAAAGGAGTGCATGTACATCCAGAAGGAGAAACTGCAGAATAGAGGGGAGACCCTCAGCCAGAAGGGAATTCAAAACAAAAACCAGAACAAATAAGAGGGGGTTGGAGGGAGGGATTGAGTACTGCAACAGTGAAGAGAATAGTTACTGTTAAGACAAGATTTTACAAAACTGTACTATGCCCTATATTACTGTCACAGCATTCTTTACTATAGGGAGAGTAAAAAACAACAAAATGGGATGTGGAAGACTGAGAAGAGCCCGCAACATACCCATAAAAACTCAAACCTGCCCTAGAAACCATATCCAACTTATAATGCGTAGTAAAGGTATGCACTGAAGATCAAGTAGCAGCTTTAAGGATGGAATTGGTGTCCAACCCTTTGAAGAAAGCACCAGAACAGGCAACAACTCTAGTGGAATGGCATTTAATAGACGTGGACAAAGATTTGTCATAACAAAAAGAAATGGCCTTAGGATATCCAGGAGGAGGTCAGCTTAGAAACTGCCAAATCCAATGTCCCGAGATTAAAGGAAACCAAAAGCTGATCAGACTTACATATGTCATTAGTTTTATCCAAAAATAGTATCTGTGCAAATCCAAGGTATGCAGGATCCTCTAGCAGACTAAAAAAAGGAAAGAACTTGTAACAAGTGATTCAAGGAAAACACATTTACTACACTTGGAATAAAAGTATTAGTATGAGACAGCAACAAAAGTCTTCCAGGTACAATGGTTGCAAAGAAGCAGAATCTGCATGTTCAAAAGGAGCCCAAATCAACTTTTCTAGAACAAAATTAAGGTCCAATGGAGGAAGAATAGGTTTCCTTGGAGGCCTATGATCCAGGCACTTAAGAAATTGTTTGAATTCAAAAGAAGAAGCCAAGGAAGGATTCAAGGGCAGACCAGCAGAAATGGCTGACAAATGGGTCTTGCAGAATATGCTAAGCCAGACTAGAGCAACTCACAAATGACAGGACAAAAGGGACCCCCCCCCCCGACTGTAAAAGGTCCTGGTTATGAGCATGGCACCAGACAAAAAATCTTTCATTTGGACACAAGATTTTCGAGTTGAGGGTTTCCTTGCCTCCTGTTAAACCCTGAGCACTTCCTCATAAAAAAGGTGCCTGAAAGGGATCAAAACCCTATCACCTAGTATCAGCTGAAGTGGAAAAGTGATTGTTGTGACCCCTTGTCCTATGGGATGATGTCCAACTGAGGTAACTTGTGGTGACTGGCTCTGGCCAGATGCATTAAGAGGGGGCCTAGTGCAGTCTTGGCCAAACGGGAGTCACTAGCAAGATTTTTGGGGAGTCCAGTTGAATCTTCTGAAGTCTTGGAAGTAGAAAAGGGAAGGAAAACAAAGAAACATCCCCTTCCAAGTAAAAAGGTGTCGTCCTTACATGCCTGATAGCATGGCACTCTGGAACAGAAGGGCTAGGATTCAGCACAGTAACTAGGCATTCAAACCAATAATGGCATTTGGACTGATGGCAAAGAAATTCTGGGTAACTGCATCCATAAGTCACTTTTAAACCCTACATCCTTTACAGGGAGCATGTGTGCAATGTACAGTACATAGGTTCATAGGTTGGTACTAGGCTATCAGCCCTAGGGCCTATACAAGCCTAGCCATAACAATTCCCTGGCTATTTCTTCCCACATTATTTACTTTCCTGGACCCCTGTCTAGCATTTCTCCCATCCAGTCGTCAAGGTTTTGAAGAGGTCCAAAGAGGCACTCTGCTTGACATGTATGGGCAATCTCCAGAGAGTCTGGGAGTCTCTCTCTCAGGGAACCTATCCCTCCAGCATGTTTTGTTTATTGTGATGACAAGGTTTAGATCCCTGCTGAGGGATTGGGATTTCTTTATGTAGCATGTCCAACAGCTCTGGGTTTGACATGGGCTTGTATGTTAAGCAGAGATCGCCTCTGAGTAGACGACATGACAGAGTATAGCTAGGAGTTTAAGGCGGTCAGCGTGGGGCATCTGCTTTAGGCCTGTGATTCTTTTAGTGAGGTATTTCTGAGGCCTTTCCAGTTGTTGCAGATGTCTTATTCTATAATGGGTCTAATGAGGGATGAGTACAGTGGGACAATGACCTCCTTTTTCTGGATGAAAAGCATAGAAGGATTTCCTGACTGTTGTGACCACTGTCCACTTGTGTCCCTAAGTCTCTTATCACACTTTGTGTTTAGTGTACTGCCACCTATATGGTAATTCATGGATACATGTTTTTTCCCAAAGGGGATAACATACATTTTGCATTGAGCTTGAGCCCATGGCTCTGGCACCAAGCATCTGTTTCTGTAAGGCCCTTTTGTAGAGTATCCACATCATTTGGGGATTCAATAATAGCTCCCAGTTTGCAGTCATCTGCAAACTTTGTTAGCCAGAGTCCCTTAGTGTTGACCTGTACTTCAGAGAAGTAGATGCCAAACAACCAGGACTGAACCCTGAGGTACTCCACTTGTCACTTGTCTGGAGCTGGATTTGGAGTCAGCTACTTTTATAGTGTGGGTTCTATCAGTAAGCCATTTAGCAACCCATTGGGTGACATAGGGATTAATGCCCAACTTAGTAAGTTATCTATGATTCCAGAGTGGGGGATGGTATCAAAGGCCTTGGCAAGGTCTAGATAGGCTGTGTGTGGACCCCCTTACCCTCGTCATGGCTCTGGAGACTGATTCAAAGAAGTTAATCAGGTTCAGGAGACAAGATCCCTTCACAAACCCAAACTGGGTGGGGTCCAGTGTTTGAAGGTTGCCAATGTCTTTGTTTATAAGTTCCATGATAATCAGTTCATATTGTAGTTCATGTAGTACACAGCCGGGATGTCATCTGGTCCCATGGATGCTGTATTCTTGGCTTTATTTGTACCTGTGTGGCCGTTATTACTGGAATTTGGCAATCTTCCGTATTGAGATGGGCCATTTAGGGGGTGAGAGGGGGTGTTGTTTGCACTGATCGATGGCCCAGGATATTATCAATATGGATCAGTATATTTAATGCCATTCTGTTTTAGCTCAGAGCAGATCTGAGCATTGCCATTTAGATTTTTGACATAGTTATAGAATGCTTTGTGGTTGTCTTTGGAACCTTTAGCAATTTGGAGGATTTTATGAGGCATCTCAGTTTTTACTGAGGCTAGTAAGGAGTTGGGATATTCACCAGATTGGCTTCCTTTTGGATGAGAGCATTTTGGTTCTATTTGGGATGGGATTCAGCAGTTTCAGTTCCGTCTGCATGGGTGTCATGAAGTTGTGTCACTTCTGACTAAGTAGCATGAAGTTGGCTTTGGAGAAGAGTTTTTATGGTGGTTTCTTTTTATGGTCAGACCTGACTTTGATTTCCCATGTTGGTAATGACCAGGTCTAGGATATTGGAGCCCTGGTAGGACTATGGATTAGTTGATCCAAAGGTGTTGGGACATGAGTAGTTTTCCCAGTTCCAGTATTAGGGTGTTTGGTTCTATCTTAATATTTTCCAGTATGTTTAGAAAGGTGTAGTGAGAATCTTGGGGTATGGTGGGGATCTGTAGCAAGCTACAATTTGGATTGCAGTCTTACCTAGTGTTAGTTGCACTTGGAGAATTTCAGACACATTGTGTTGTAACTAGCCTGGTGGTGTGAATATCCTTGGTGAATATTGACACTCCTCCACCTTTAGTGTGAACCAGGTCTCAGTTACTGCACAGATATCGATGTTCTCCATTTTTAGGGAGTGCCTCGAGAGTGCATTTTTGGTTTTTAGAGACTACATTTAGGTAAAATTACCAGATTTTGCATGCTTGTACCTGTTACGGTGGTGGTTTTGTCCTTTGAAGTTTGCTAAAAAAAGGCACTATAGGTGGCAAAGAGCTTGCCTAACCTGGTGAATCCAGGGGGAGCGACAGGTGCAGACCATCTCTGGCAAAAGCATCGTCTGTCAATCATGTCATCCCAGGCAGACAGATACTGGATCCCCTTTGAATGACACCATAAGCAGCCAATTGTTGAAGTCAATCATTTTATCCTTATATTGTGGTATCATTCTGGGCGAAGGCAGGATGCTACTCATCATTCACTCCAACATGGACAATGACAGAGTCATATTTGTACTTGTTGTGGAGTGACCTGGCACCCGACAGGCAGCTGACTGTAATTTTCTCCTTATTCAACCTGGTGAGAGGGACATCAGTGTGCGGACTATAGAGTCACCTATGACTAAAGTGTTAGGTACATTGTCTTGACTGGTGTTGTGAACTATGTGACACATTGGTTGTGATTGGTGTTTGTTTGCGTTTCAGCTTCAGGTCTTTGTGTGCTAGGCAGGGTTACAGTAGTTAAGCTCTGCATATGTGTGGATTTAGTGTTGCTATGGTGTGGGTGTTGGTGTGGGGTTTAGAAAGGGCTAGTGTTGCTTGAGGTGTAGTGTGGGTGTTAACCTTCTCCTCTTGACTGTTTAGCACAATCTTCTCACAGGTTGTAGTGTTGGGTGGTAGGAGGAGAGGGTTGTCTGTGATTCACCAGGTGGACAGGAGAAATCACTTGGACATGCCTGGTTTGGGGCTTTTTTTCTTTTGTAGTATATGGAGTTTCCTTAGCAAGGTACTTTGCAATTATAGGCTGTTTAGTGCCTACTATTAATTTCTCCTTGTTAACAAGGAGAGTTCAGTGGGATGCTTAAAGGTAAGATTGAAAAGAATTTAGAAACAGCAAGATGGATTGTATTTTGGTACTATGAAATACTGTAGGATGGCCAATAAATTTAAATAATTGAAGGGGGTGGGATTTCAAAAATGATGATTTTTGATTATAATAAGCCAGTGAAAGTATATGGTCAGATTAACAAGACAGTGGTATTTAACAAGACAACTAAAATGGGTAGATACCACATACAAGATCATAAGGCTTTGGTATACTGGCTGAACATCTGGCCGCCCTGGACAAGAGATCCCTGTAGTAAGAAGGATCTCTGAAGTTCACTGCAGAGTCAGAAGTGTGAAAAGTGAAACTCTGCAACTGTAGTTTAAATTTCAGATAGAGAAAAGCTTGCAGGTTTACCAAAAATGCTATTTAATGTTTGTGTGGGATGATTCCAAGAAAATATGGAAAACACACTTTTCATATATGCTTTATTATTTTGCTATACTTTAATGCCTTACTACTCTTAGACTTGCTGATAGGAATGTGTTGGTCAGAAGCATGAAATCCAGACAAACGACAGCTTGGCTAAAGAAATGCAGCCAGTTAAATTTTAATATGGAGGGCGCTTCTTTCCCCAGAAAGAAAAGCAGAGTTAAGTAGGGCACTGCAGGAGACTTTGTTATTAAAATATGGATTGACCATTTTGCAGTTGGCTGCATATTTTAAGACCATGATTTATTTGATCTGTATGTTAGGAGAAGCCTAGATTCCTTGCTGGTTCTGTTCTCCTCGTGCATGTTCTGCAACTGAAAATTAAGTCTAGGTGCTATCATTTTTTTGTAGTAAATGACTTAACTCTGCAAAGGCACAAATGCTATAGCTGGTACCACTGACCTGTACTGAGGTAAGTGCTTGTATCTTTCATTGTTTCTTGATGACCACTCAACAGCTGTTATATGTTCATTGGTGGACCTGTTCTGACAGTAGCCTCTGTAGAATGAACACCTGTAATGGCCTGATAGGCAACAGTATTGGTGGGGCAAGAACTGCCCTCATTAGTGAAGACGGCTGTTCCCTTTCGGAAGCTCAGCTGATCCTATAAGTGCTGAAACTTGCTCCTGAATGTTTGGCACTTACTGTAGGTGGGGAATATCTACATTTTTAACAGGCTGAGGAACAGTAGCATTACATTAATCTGACTTACATTCCATACACTTTCAAGCTTGTTACACAAAGCTTTTAGTGCTTGAGAAAATTGTGTTAATAAAGTTTGCAGTCTGTTTGTTACGACTTCACTACTACAGTGGGCTCTTTTTGCCATTATCTGTGTTCTCCATTTTTGAACACCAAGCTTAAATGCGTCTACTTTAGCTCTTCAAAGGTCCATTTAAGTCCGTTGTTCAAAAGCACATATGGAATTTCAAATTTCCCTGACAATCCAAAACAATGAAATATGGCAGTCTTCATATTTACAAATAAAGCAGCAATGCTCCAACAGAAATACAAATCAAAAATAAAAAAAGGCACGTTTTTGCATTGTTTAAGCACTAGACCATACTGTGAGGGGGGGGGGTCTGTTCTCAGCCCTTGCTATCTGTCTATACCAACATAAGCTGGTATCACTGGACCTGTAGTGAGGTAATTGTACCACTTGCCACAGACAGACTGTGGAACAATTGCTACTGCAAGATTCATCACTTCCCTTTTTCCATTGACCCAGGAAGTAAGTTTTCTTGTTTGTGTGAGGTACTATCCCAGCTGATAAAATGGCATATCAAGGAAAATATGCACTTGAGGAAAAATAAAACAAACTAGATCCACTGCAGAAGAAATCTGAAAACAGCAGATCCTGTGTTGATAAATATTATGTGCTTCATAGGTTTATAGGTAGGTACTAGGCTATTGGCCCTAGGGCCTATATAAGCCTAGCCAAAAGGTACCCTGGCTTTCGCCACCCAAGAAAATTATTTTCCTATGCCACTGTTGAGCAGAGCCACAGAAGTGATCACCAGGGTAAATTTCCTATCCCCATCCAATCAAGATTTTTCTTGGAGTGCTAATGAGGAGCTTTGTTTGATATAGATAGGTAGTTTGTTCAGGGTATGGGAAGTCTCTGGGACAGAAATCTATCCCTCCAGCATATTCCATTTATTGTGGTGACAAGGTTTAGTTCCCTAAAGCGTGTAGCTTGGGGAGATTGGGATTTCTTTAAGTGGAGCATGTCCAAAAGCTCTGGGTTTGACATAGCTTTGCATATTTGGCAGAGATTACCTCTGAGTAGGCAATATGCGACGGAGTAAAGCTGCAGTTTTTTGAGATGGTCTTCATAGGGCATCTGTTTGAGGCCAGTAATCCTCTTTGTGAGGTATTTCTGCAGCCTTTCCAGTTGTTGACGTCTTGTGAGGTACATACCAAAAGGGGCATTGTACTCTATAATGGGTCTAATGAGTGATGAGTAGAGGGGAACAATGATCTCTTTTTTCCTGGATGAGAAACCTTTTGTGATGGTGTGCCACACAGGATTTCCTGACTACTGTGGCAATGTGATTATCAAAGGAGAGACTACTGTCCACCTGTGTCCCAAGGTCTCACACTTTCAGTGTTAAGTAGACTACTGCCTATGTGGTAGTTCATGGGTACAGAGTTTTTACCAAAAGGGATGACTATGCACTTTTTGGCATTGAGCTTGAGGCCATGGCTTTGACACCAGGCATCTGTCTCAGTGAGGCCTTTTTGTAGGATGTCCACATCTTTTAGAGTTTTGATTATGGGTCCTAGTTTGCAGTCATCTGTGAACTTCATTAGCCAAAGACGTTCTGTGTTTGGTATCTACTTCTCTGAAGTACAGGCTAACGGGGAGATGACCCAGGACTGAACCCTGTGGTACTCCACTTGTCACTGGTCTGAAGTTGGATTTGGAGTCTGCTACTTTCACAGTGTGGGTTCTGTTAGTGAGCCAGTTGGCAGCCCATCTTGTGACATAGGGATTTATACCTAGTTTAGTGAGTTTATCTATAATTCCAGAGTGGGGGTGGTGTCAAAAGCCTTGGCGAGATCTAGATCGGCTGTGTGAACCACCTTACCCTCATCTATGGCTTTGGTGACCGCTGCAAAGAAGTCCATCAGGTTTAGGAGACCTGATCAGCCTTTTACAAACCCGAACTGGGTGGGGTCCAGAGTTTGGAGATTACCAATGTCATTGTTTATAAGTTCCATGATGATACGTTACATAGCCTTGCAGACCAGGCTCATCGGGCTAATGGGACAGTAGTTTCTGGGGTCCATGGTGGCTCCCCCTTTCTGGAGTTGAATAACCACTGTGCCATTCAGTGGGCATATAGCTTGAGGTGAGGCTATGATTGAACATGGTACTTAGTTGGGGTGCCAGTTCGTTCTGTAGTTCATGTAGAATGCAGCCTGGGATGATGTCAGGTCCCATGGATGCTGTGTTCTTGGCTTTGGAGTGTTTTTTACCTGTGCAGCCATGATTACAGGAACTATGCATTCTTACGGTATAGAGATGGGCCCTTTAGGGGATGAGAGGGGGGTAAAAGTTTGCACTGAACCTGCCAGGATGTTGGCAATATCAGTTGGTTCTGTATATTTAGTGCCATTGTGCTGTAACTCAGCAGATCTGAGTGTTGCCATTGAGAATCTTGACATAGCTATAGAATGCTTTGGGGTTGTCTTTAGAGTCGGTGGTGATTTTGTTTTCGTAACTAGCTTTGTGGAGGATTTTATGAGGGATCTCAGCTTCTTACTGAGGCTGAGCAGGGAGTTCCTCCAATCATGGGATTTTACTCTTTTCTGCAACAGTTTTTTTTCTGTTTGTTCATGGCAGGGGACCACCAGATTGGCTTCCTTTTTTTTTTTGGAGGATAGCATCTTGGTTCCGTTAGGGATTGCACAATCCATGCACTCGTGTAAGTGCTTGTAAAGTGCATTTGTGTAGGATTCAGCAGTCGTACCTCTATTGTCTGTCAGCATGGTTGTTGTGAAGTTTGCCACTTCTGTCCAACTGTGATGTTGGCTTTGGAGAGTTTTACAGTGGTTTCCCTAATTTGGGGAGGGGGGATGTGGATGGCTAGGGTGATTAGCTTGTGGTCGGATCTGATGAGCGAGGAATTGACCTCTGGTGTGGAGCACTGGTTGCCCATGTTGGTAATGGCCAGGTCTAGGATGTTGCTGCCCCTGGTGAGGGTGTGGATAAGTTGATCCAAGGCATTGAAGTTTATGAATTCCAGAAAACGTTGAGCACAAGAGTTGGTGCACGAGTAGTTTTCCCAGTTAATGGTGGGATAGTTGAAATCACCCACTATTAGGGTGTTAGGTTGTACCCTAATATTTTCCAGTGTATCAAGAAATGAGTGGGAATCCTGGGGCATGGTGGGAGGATCTGTAGCAAGCTACAATCTGGATTGTGGTCTTGCCCGGAGTTAGTTGCACTTGGATAATCTCAGATGCATTATGCTGAGCAACTAGCCTGGAAGTGTGGATATTCTTAATGAATATGGACACACCTCTGCCTTTAGTGTTTCGGTCCAGGTGAGGTGGCCAAAAGGTGTGATATGAATTAGTCTGGTAATGCAAGGGTACTCTCTGGAGCCTTGAACCAGGTCTCTGTCACTGCACAGATGTCAATGTTCTCCATTTTAAGGAGTGCCTCGAGTTAGTGCATTTTGAGGTTTAGACTTCTAGCATCAAGTAGCAATACCCTCAGATTTTGCTTGCTTGTACCCGTTACGGTGGTGAATTTGTCATTTGAACCTTGCCTAAGAGAGGCATATATAGGGGTGGCTAGAGCCTTAGCCAGTATCCGGAATCAGAGTTTATTTAGTGGCCTTCCTCCGATTAGCTCAGTGTGAAATGGCAGAAACACTTACAAACTTAACTTCTTAGGTAACAGGAAGTTGAAACCTGAGACAACTTTAAAAAAAGCTCAAAGAACCAATGAGGTGCTTACTCTAAGCTGTAGTCCAGATGACCCCAGTCAGCCAATGACCATAAACAATCCCCTCTCACTGAAATGCCTAAAGGCTTTGGCTAAACCAAGATGTCCTTGAACATGTGCTCAAACACAGCCTCCACAAACACTAGGCCCAACCACAAGCCTAAATATGGACAATGCTACAAATACCCACACTACTTAGGTAGAAACAAACTGCAGAAATGTTTCTCACAGCAGAAAAGCAGCAGTGAGCCTTTAAATGAAAGTTTTAAACAGATAAAGGAGCCTCTAGAGAAAGCTTTTAACTGCAAACAAGTTATATGACATTCCTTGGCAGGAGATCAGAACAAACCAACCAAACAGATGCTTAATAAAAGTGGACAATTTCCAGTTAATACCTCACACGCAGTGAAACTAGCTAGAAAAGTATGCAGTAGACAAAGTGATATAAATAACTCAAACAAATAAGCAAAAAAAACAGGATACTTATTATAGATCCGAGTTTGCTCAGTGCCCTTCCTCCGATTAGCTCAGTGTGAAAATAGAACCAAGACATGGCAGGGTGCATTTTATTCTGATGACAACTCCCTGCCTGTGCTCCATTCTGCCATCACACCATAACTGAGTTCTGATTTACAGTACTTGTATTCCTTTCTGCAGGGGTTGCTCAGAGCTATTTTAGGATTACTGGGCTCAAAAATTAGGCATTTCACTGGTCTTTAAACACTTCATGAGTAATATCAATTAGGTGGTGCTGATCTCTGAATAGTCTTAATTTTCTTCCCCCTTTATTGAAAATGATTCTCTACCACTATTTTTCTAGCAGTTACAACTATCCTTAAGGATGTAAGTGTTACTGGATCTTTGACCTTAGTGGGCTTGTTTTGCTGATCTCATTGTGATACACGATTGTGCTCTGTTATATGCTTTGCAATCAGCTCATGAAAATGCACTGTAATTAAACTGCATAATTACCACTGTGGTGATGACTGACTAGTAAGCAATGTTGACTAGGTTTCCAGAATAGTTAAATCTTCCTCAGCATTATCTTTCTGTACTGCAAGGCCAAAATGTTGCACAATATTGTTCTGTTTACATAATGACTTCCTTCAAATACTGTAGCTGGTAAAAAGTCATGACACTTTTGCTAATCCATTCCTGGTTTCTGTTTTCAGCACATGTAGGGTGAATTATAATTAAAACTAGGGCATACACTTCGATCATGATATCTTCTACAATGATTGTGTGGGAAAGACCTGGTAACCACCACTTTAAGAGATCCATATCTGGGTATCACAAATGGGATCATATCTTGATTTATGCAGAGCACAAATTAACCAATTTACATTATAAGGTGGTGGTGCTGCGGTAGCATTGTCGCCTCAGTTAAATGTTGCCCGTTCGATACTCAGAGCATCTGTGGAAACATGGGTGAATGGGCATTCCTTCGTTGAAGGTTGTGCGTTAGGCCCGGCAAGCCAGCACGTAAAAATCTACTGCCAATCATTAGCGGACCGGAGTTCCGCTGTGGTGACCCCTAACCAGGAAAAGCTGAAAGACAACAACATAAGCAATTCAACCAGTCTAATTTATGTGGACATATCACCAGGGTGGCTCATGCTATAGGACTGCAGAACTGAAGCCCCCCCCAGCTGAAGAAAAAAAAACAAAACAAATTGTGAGTCCTGGAACTCCACCCATGCATGCTAGAGTTCCTGGAACTCACAGAACTCCAGACTGCTGTGTCAGTGGTCCAGATAGGGCAAAAGGCCTCTATGCCCTGCAGATGCCCAGAAGACTTGCGGTGACGACTGCATATAGGACTGCAGAACTCGGTTGCATCATCTGCCAGGCGAAGCTACTCTCGTGGGGGAAACCAGCGAAGGACAGTTGAGAATTCAAGTGCGCAGTGTTTTGTTGATTTCTTTGTGTTGTATATAAATTTGGTACACATTAAGTAACAGAGCTGTCCATAGTCAGCACATTTTGAATTATTCAAAAGTTATGTATGCTGAAAAGTAATTCCAAAATTAAGTCAAAAGGCTACTAAATGATACGAACCTAAACATTTTCAAGGTTCTGGGATTACTTAAATGACAAGACATTTGAGTTTCAGATTTCATACCCTTCCGAAAAATAAATACAAGACTATCTATACTTATTTTAAAAGTTTTGTAGAGCAATATTTAAAAATTTAAAAATTTTTGGGCCTTTTTTGCCTTTTTTTTATTTTTTGCTTTTGCTGTTTTTGCTGTAGAGGTTGATATTACATATCAGTTACAGCTGCACATTATATTATGTAGCCATAAATTTCCAGGCTGTTGGGAAAAGAAAATGGGATGCAGTTGTTATTCTATTAAGTTTGTAAGAACAATATTTGCCATCACCATCAGCCAGACATTTTAAATTGTGACATATCCCCATGTAGTGACTCTGGATGTGTCCAAGCAAGGCAAGGAGCAGTTATGCAGTGTAAGTGTGCAGAGCATCCCCCCACCCCCATCGAAGGTAGACACAAGTACTACAGTGGGCTTTTCATCTGTCCTTGATTTTGCAGAATGTTCTGGTTTTCTGTCATAAAGTTGATTTATGCTTATTATTCAGAAAATGCATGTTGTTGCAATGCCTGTTGCTCTGTGTTTAAGTAGCAATGCTTTAATGACCATCGGGTAAGCTTGCCTGAGACTAAGCTGCAAGTAAGCTTTAATAAGCATACTGTTAAAGAATCAACATTGAAAGCATTTATGTTGGCATGCAGGGAGTATTTACGTAACTAAATAACGTATACACATTACGTATTAAAATGCATGACAGTATTTGTAATAAAGGATGACAGTCATTTTCAAAGCTGTCTAGATCACACTGTGCTGCCTGTATGAGTTATGTGGTTCCATTTTAAGTGACAGGGTGCAAATGCAAAAACAAAAGTAATTGTTAGGCTCTTGATGTGGCTGGGATTGTTACTTATAAGATTCTGAGGTAGGGCTACTTCTATTAAGAGTGATAAGTATGCCTAATTATGTATGCTGTTTGACTAGTAATTCATGCAGCTTTACTTAATACTTGCTTTCTTGTTTCTTTTGGATGACAGGCTGCATTACAGTGGTAGTACAAGGCAGGATTACAGTATTTTCAGAAGCTCATTACATTTGGTGGAAACTTGCAGTCATCTTTACAGGCTTTACCCATAAACTAAATAGAATGCCAATCTATCATGTGTGGTCCATAACCTGTGCAGTAATCCTTTAAGCAATTTATCTTGAGCTCGTTTGCTGTTCATTTTTTTTACTTTGATCATGTTTTCCCCATGAAACAAGTAGATAGATGTCAGGCAACAGGTCTTTTTTGGAGAAACATTTTTACAAGTGGGGACTAGGGTTATCCCACAGATTGCTACTTTCAGCATGTTACTTCGTGCTTTTATAAAGCCGAATATAAATTATAATTAGAACTGCAAGAAGTAGTTTGGAGTTCGGTGCTGCTTCTTTTTATACTTGATTTTGACTGGCATTCCAGTAATATATTTAAAAAGTAATTTTTTCATACCTCACAACCTTTGTTTCCCTCTAGATATTAAGTTGTCATGTAGCCAATGCACTGAAATATTTTTTCTCCACTTCATTTTGTCTTCATTGGACTACCTGTATATACTACATATAACAATGTGCTGTGTAGAGTATTCAGCATTCTCCATAGTGACTGAGCATTTATTTCATATAAACTGGCAAGCATGGCCAACATGAATCCCACTACAATAGATCTGCCCCTTTCTAGTTGGCCACACCTCTTCTCATTGGCCCCACCCATGTGGCTGTCTCCTGCAGCCCCTCCCCCTTTGATTTGAAGTCACCACCAGCTGCCACTGTTGATCACTGAAGTTATTTCAAATTATAACTCCTGGATTTATTGCTTTATAATGTAGATGGATGACCTTTACATATGTAGTTACAACTTTCTTCATAATGCATAACTGTAAGTGCCCCAGTATCATGACTATCAAGAAACTTCCATGGTGAGTCATATGGTAGAGTTTATCCTACCAACCAAATCAGCACATTTCTCAGAAATTCCAATGCTCGGGGATGAACACATGATTCTGCATGCTGTAGCACATTTTGGTCACTTCATAGGTGTGCTCATCGCCTGCACACCAGTTTTATTTTTGCCACTCATACAGATCAAACATCAATATTTGCAGTTCTGTGAAAGTTTGTGTTTGCATGCCATTTTGCTCTAGTTCTTGGATTGCTAAAACATTTTTGAATCCTACAGATGGTTGAAGGCTCCTTGTAGGGGTTGTGGGACTAATCCTCTAAACTGCTGGGCATGTTAAAGTTTGTACACCTGGGCCAGGATACAACTTGGATGATTGCTCAGGGCCTAGGTTTATTAGAGGTAGTCTTTTTATACAACTTCACAATTTTTACATTCATGGATACTGCCCAGCCCATTTTTGTTCTTCTCTTCCTTTTCTGCGGAAGATGCGAGACCCAATAGACCACACTTGACTCGCATCCTAAGGCTGCATCTTTGGGAACTTTCACTGCCTTTGTCTTGATTGATCGGTCTTAGGGAATGGATCCTTGAGTGACTTGGTCATGGATCAGATGGATCCTTGAGTGACTTGGTCATGGATCAGATGACCTTGTGAATTCAGCTCTTATGAACTCCTACTCACCAATCTGGACTTGGTCAATCCTGTTTAAGGAAAATCCTACTGAGTTAGCCTGCACTGGGGTTGTCTGCTGCAAGAGTTTTATCAGTAACAGACTCTTCTTTTGATGTCCATTTCCTTGTAAAGCTTTTCTCTGCAACAAAATCAGCAATCTTTCTCTAAAGACCTTCAGTTCAGCATCCAATCAGAGCAGAAAAAACTCCTTGCTACCTTAGTAACAGTTTCTCCAGTTTGGTTAGAGCACTGAATGTTTTTAAAATTTGATAAAAACAATTACAAAAGGTTTGTTACCAGATCCCATCTCCAACACCTTCTAGGAGTATTGTGGAAAGTGCTATTCAGTCTTGCTGGTGTATAAAAAGTGTGTAAACACTTTTCAAAAGTATTATAAAGCATATTGATTTGGTAGCATATCTAGGAACCCCACACATCTCTACCCAATACATCGATATGGTTTGGTCTAATTTTCATTCCCAGTCTATCCTTATTACTGCTCCCCAATAATAGTCTTGAAATACTCTGTACCTCACAATGATATTTTTCCATGTTAATTTCTGCCTTAACTTTACTAACTGGAATTGACTTTTTATAATGTAAAATTTTACCCATGCTTTATTTACATACTGATAGACATGCCTCTATCTCTGCATTAAAAATCATAGTTGAAGGTTAAAAGAGGAATATTTTCTCAATTTTCGTATACTAGACCTATAGCAAGTGAATGGAATATTTGAATGCATTGAATGTATTGCTTTAACAGTATGTGCCCATAAAAATGCCTGATTTGTAAAGAAAATCAGTTTGATTACTTTTATATGAATGCAAATTTGCCTATGTCACAAGTGATAATTCAATTAAGGTGTTTGAAAAATAAATCTACGAGCAATGCTAAATTGAGGAACTTCAATCATAGCATTATATATAAATAACACCAGCTGAGCGGTATGGATAGAGAGATAGCTAGATAGGCAGGCAGATATATAGGTAGGCAGATATAGATAGAATGGTAATTTGGTCCGTTTGATTAGTTTAACATACTATACAATTTTTACATCTTGGTGCTAATGTTTTACAGAATAAAAATAAAGATTTCAGATATAACAGAATAAAAATAAAGATTTCAGATATAACAATAGAAATTTGTTTTCCACAGTGTAGAGAATACCCACATTAAGTGATATGTATTTACATGCATACCATCCTTTTGAAAAAAACAACAATGTAGTGAAAAAAGCAAGCTCTCAGATTATCCAAAAGTTTGTTTGGTTAGGTTTATGTGGGAACTTAAGTTTGATACCACTATTCATAGACAGGCATTATGAAAAAAATGAAGGTTTCAAGTAGTGATGGGCAGAAATTCACTGTACAAACCTATTTTATCTACAATACCCAAATTTAGCCAAGAATGATCAGAAAACAGAGTTTCAGATACACTGCCTTTACTAACTACAGTTCTGATACTAACACTAAGAATGTCAAATGATAATGTGAATATTTTAAGATTTCACACTGATGTTTAAGACTGTAGATGGTGATTTTATGGGATAATAATACTGTAGATATACATGTGTTTCCATACAAAAATTATACTGAATTAAAGATTTTAGAACGAGACAAATAAAGCATCCTGTCCAAAAGGAATGAGAAACATTCCTGTGTCTTTTTTGTACATACTGTAAATACATTAATTCAAGCCCAAAGACTGCATTTTCAGACTTAAACCTTTGCAGTCTGAGTATAATTCCAAGGGAGTGGAATATGTTGAGGTATTTTGTCAATAAAACATCTTACATGACGTCAGAGAATGTTAATATATTAATGCTATCAAGTAAAAAACTGAATGCATTTTAGATACCCCATTTGCTGGGATTCATTCAAGAAATTATGCTTTTTTCATTAACTAAACATATCCTAATTTACCAGGTAGTGCCATTGAAAGGTTAGTAGAAAGGAAAGTTAGAATGGCAGATGCATTTCAATTCACCTTAAGCTCCCAGAATAAATAAGGCTCTTAAACTAAAGGCAGTAGTAATGTAAAATTACAGCAGGATTACATTGTAAAATTACATTCCACTCCTCTCTGTACTCTTCTTTTCTAGACCCAACACCACTCTATTCAACTGCGGGACCACCTTTAACATTCTTGTAAGAAAAGCGCAGTCCGGGTCTGAACTGTCTGCAAACAGCTAGTTAACTGAGTATGTGTCTACCTGTTTGAGCCAATATTCATTTTCCCCTGGAGAGCACTCTGCTTTGCCTTGTAAGCAGCCCCCCCCCACCCACACACACACAATCTTCCACTTTCTCTTATTTCCTTCAGTTAGCAAACAGTATCCATAACTGATCAATACTGTGTGTTAAACTATGACCACAGTAGCCTACTGATACAAGGTTATCCTGTTTTCCCACCTGAGAAATTAAGAAATGACTTAGTTTCAGAGCAGTCCTTGGTCAATTGTGATGGTTTCCAGCACCCTCATACAAGCAACTAACAGGGTCTCTACCCGCTTCGCTCCCCACCCTGCCCACTATTCCCTCCCGCCCCCATTGGTCCCACCTTTATTGCACTCAAACCCCTCCCATCTTTCCAATAGCCAACCACAGCGCTAACCCAACACTACCTCCTCCATCTTCCCAATACTATCACACCTCCTCAACTAACATGTACAAGCATACCTTTCCTATGCTCACTGCATGCACTCTCCTTGCATATCTTACATCCTACCAACGCTACATCATTCCCCCACTCAACCACTACCACTGTACTACTACTCACACCACTCATGTCTCACCCACACTCAGCTCCCCTCCTACCAGCTCAAGAACCATCCCTATGCACCCCCCACATATTCTACCAACTATATTACTCAAACAAAGCATCCCTTCAACTTAAAATAGTAACCCTCCCACCATACCCATTACCCACAGAGCACAATCATAAAGTTTCCCTTATAAAACATTCAAAAACTGAGAAAATTAATAATCTCATGCACATCAAAACAAGCCCTAAGTGGAGACATCCACCCCAACCCTGGCCCTACCATCTCCAACCCCAATCCCTACCATCTCCAACCCCAATCCTCATAAGACAAGAAACCACAACTTCTCCCATATTACAGCCAATAGAAAGCCAAGTGACTTCCTTCTACTAAGCCTAAATTAGAAGTATATCCAACAAAGTCCATGAACTCCATGCCACCACAGACTTGTACCCCCCAGATAGTCATCCTGACAGAAACCTGGCTAAAACCTCACATTACCAGTGAGCAAATACTCCCTACATGCTACGGCATACTAAGAGTAGACTGGCTAAACAAAAAAGGAGGTGTAGCTATAATATTTAAACAGCATCTAAACATCCAGATCTTAAAATCAGCAGCTCCACAAATAGGCAATGAAGAAATATATACAAACCTCAAAATTAACCAAAACAAAACCATCAACATAATTGGATGCTACTTCCCACCTGGCCAAAACATCCCTCCACTAGAAAACCTCCTCAGCTGGTCTACCCACCATCTCCCCCAAGAAACTATTATCTTAGGTGATTTCAATATTGACCGTCAATCCTGTTCTGGCAACAATCCAACCCATCATGTACACCTTCATGGCTTCACCCAACTAGTCCAGTCACCAACCAGGATAAATAACTCCAGCAAGCACACTACCCTGGATTGGATACTAGTCAGTAAGAGCCCCCACAGGCTACTTATCAGATAGCCTCAGTGATCACTCCAACATTCCTACTCAAAAAGTACCTATACCAAGCTAAACCTGTCATCTACGGTCAAATACATAAAAAACTAAACTTTAACCCAATCACATTCATCATCCCTCAAAGAATGTGACTGGCATCCTCTAAAGTACCTCAGTCTAGATAATGCAGTTGAATTTAATACTATCTTCCTGAACATCCTTAATTACCATGCCCCCATAAGATTTTCCAGAACCAAAGCACAACCCTCCCCATGGCTACAGAAAACCACCAAGTCAGAAATGAAAAACAGGGATAAAGCCTGGGAGCACTGGTGCAAAACCAAAACCCCCTCAGCTAGACAGAAATTCCTAGAACTACGCAATAGTCAAAAAGCTAATAAAACAGGACAAATACCAATACTAACAGTCTGCCCTAGACTCCTCACAACACAGCCCCAAACAATTCTGGTCCTCCATAAACTCCATCCTCCACACAGGTAAAGTCAGTACCCCTCCTCCTAACATCCCTCACTCCTCAGAAAATTGCTACCTCATTCAACACACTTCACCCAAACCATACTATCACTAGCTAACCACCACAACTCCCCTCCCGTCCAACCCACACCTTCAACTAGTAATCTCCCCACTGCCTTCTCTTTTTCTCCTGTACCTACCTCCAACATAAAAAAAACTCTTAACTAAACTTAAACCCACCAAATTAGCAGCAGACAACCTCCCAAGTGAATACCTACAAATTGCAGCTGATGCTCTGGCCTACCCAGTATCCATCTTGATTAACCGATCTGTCAGAAAGTCACGTTCCCACACGGTGGAAAGTATCACATATAATTCTCCTCCACAAAGGCAGACCCTCCGCAGAACTAACCAATTACCGCCCCATAGCTATTCTCTATCCAAAATATACTAGAGAGATACATGCACTCAGGTCTCAGACTACCTCCTTACTAACAACCTCCTTTCCAGTACTCAGCATGGTTTCTGACCAAACCATAGCACCACCACTGCCTTACTCCCCTTTACTAACATTATCCTTCTGCATAAAAACAATGGCCATCTCTCCTCTGCTACTTTCCTAGACCTATCTAAAGCATTTGACATGGTCCCACACAAACAACTTATCTCTGTCCTCAATAACCTATCCTTCTCAGTCAGTCACCAACTGGTTTCAGAGTTACCAGTCTGACCGCCAACAATCCATTGTATGGCAGAATGACATATCTCCCCAACTACCTGTCTCCATAGGGGTTCCACAAGGATCCATCCTTGGACCCCTACTCTTCTCTGTTTACACCAATAATCTAGCCTCTGCCACCAAACATGGTACTCATACAATACGCAGATGACTATCTGCTCAGCCCAGTCCCTACCAAAACTGCAAAAAGTCACAGGAAACATTTTCCTCTGTTGAAACATGGTTATCCGATGCCCAGTCTCAACCCAAACAAAACTAAACTAATCTTCCAACCCACCAAACACTCAAAACTCTCACTTTAACATCAGAGCAAGACACCACTATATACCCAACTGAACACACCAAATTGCTAGGAGTTGAAATAGACAAACTAAAATTTGACATTCACATATCCATGACCATAAAAAAGTCCACAAAAAACTAGGAGCGTTATACAGAAATAAGCAATTTCTCAAAGCAGCAAAGATTTCAATAACAAATTCCCACTTTATCTCCACCCTACTTTATGCCTCTCCAATATATACCAACCTAAGGCAATGTGATCTAAACAAGCTAGAGACCTGCTACAACACAATCGCCAAATTCGCCACAGGAGCATCCTACCATAATCACCACCACCTCACTTGCTGAACTGGACTGGCTTGAACTCCCTCACCTCCTTCAGTGGTATCAACTCTCACTTGCCCACAAACTAGTAAACCATCCACTAAGTGTCCCATCCCTCCAGAATCTACTCCAACCCTATCGCACCGCCAGACCACTAAGATCCAGCAACAAAAATCACTTGCAGATCACTAAATCCAATAACTCTGCTGGTGAAGCACTATTCTCTTGCACCATAGCCAAATTATGGAACTCACTCTCACCCACAATTACCTCTGTACCATCATGCACCCACTTCAAAACTTTACTAAAAGCGCACCTAAACACATGCTAGCTATGCCCTTGCAACTCCCCCCTAATATCATCCACCCCATCCAACCACTACCTTTCTTCCCATTCCACTAACTACCTTGATTATAGCAAGCTCAGATGCTCATAAGCCTAGTACTTGTACAGCAGGAACTTCATTGTAACATTTGTTAATGTCCGTTATGTACTTCACAGAAAGATTCTAGTGGTCTACTGATGTACTATGTTCTTCATCTGTAAATATGTTGTAAGTAATTGCTATGTTAAATTGTTAATTGCTATGTAATACAATGTAACTACTGTCTGCTTATTTTACTGTGGAGCTTTTCTCCCCGGGCCTCCGCTGAAAATGGACCTACGTCCAGTCGGACACTCCCGGTCAACAAATTTAAATACATAAAATGTTGACAGAAAGCCAGTTTGGGTAAATAGATCTTACTGCTGAACTGAACTTCATGCCATGCTGAGAATATAGTGTATGTATCTTTGGTTTTAATTAGCTCTGGGATTTGCTTTGTTGTTTAAAGGACAACATGATTATGTTATTAAATGCTTAACTTCTGTCCTTTTTCTCACCGTTTACAGTCCCTGCTATGAACAAACAATATAGCCTTTAAAACATTTTAAACTGATTGTTTCTCTCCACTAGTGCAGTACCTGACTGTACTGTGGTGGTTTCACTTTCCAAAAAACATATCCTGCAATGGAAAAGCTTGCTGCCGTCTCCAATTCATCAATTTCAAGGTCAATTAATACAGGTAGTTTTCTGGCCAATTCGCTCCCCAGACTGACATCAGTGACAGTAGTAAAAACCGACCCATGCTGTGATGTCACAGCTCCCTGGTCCTTCCACTATTGCCACCCTTGGGACTGGGATACTTTTGTGAGAGGTCCCCTTCAGTGGAAGAGTATTTGGGCAAGGATTGTGGTTCTTCACATCCACACTGTTCATAAGTCTTCCTTTATGGATCGCTACCTCAGTTTTTTTTAAGCATTTCTTTCTTCTCTCTACAACCATCTCTGCCCTTCTCTCTTCCATTCCATTACCCACTGGATTTGATAGCACCAGTTTCTCAGCAATTCCAAGTACATCTTGCTCTTTACTGCTTTTTCCTTTTCCAGTCAGACTCAGTCTGTGCTAACCTCATCAACTTTTGTAACAGCGCTGCCAACATATGTTTACTAGGCAAGAAAGACTTGGGCAAGCCCCTTTTCAGTGGAGATCGGCAGAAAAACTTTGCATTACTTACATTTGCATAAGTTAGAAGTAAAAAAAGTACTACATAAAACTTGGGGATATTTAACTTAACAGGAGTTTAGCACATTACATGTACTATAGTGTTTACATCATGCCTAAATGCAAACAGATCTACAGAACATGGTATATACAGAATATAAATCCTGCATATGAATTAAACAGTAATTTAAAGTATACATACACATTCCCACTAATTTCTGAACTGGTGAGACTGAGTTTAGTAATGTATAAGGAGTGTAGACAGTCATTTTGATTTTTAGATTCCCACTTGTACTCTTTCATATATATTATATTAAGGAATTGAATTTTATTTATCCTTTGTTGATTGGTTTAGTCCTATGAGGCTAGAAGCCTCTTCAGGGGAGACCTAAGGTGGTATTTATACTACTAGGGGAAATTTAGCCAGGGCATATTAAGCAATTTTTTGATAACTCCAGAGCACAAGTTTTAGCACAATGACTTGGAAACAGATGGCAGGAAGTTCAGACTTATGGATCTTGTAACAAACAAGGAGACACTTTATAGGTATCAGATATATTTGTAAAATGTTATGAAAGTCTGCATAAACCAAAGGAATAAGGAAACCAAGAAAGGTTCATAGGTTGGTACTAGGCTATCGGCCCCAAGGCCTATGCAAGCCTAGCCATAACAATTCCCTGGAAATTTTTTCCCACATTTACTTCTCTGGGCCCCTGTCTAGCAGGGCGACTGACATGATCCCAGGGTGAATTTCCTCCCATCCAATCAAGGTTCCTTTGGAAGAGGGCCAATGAGGCGCTCTGCTTGACATGTATGGGCAGTCTATTCCACAGTATGGGGAGTCTCTGGGTCAGGAACCTATCCCTCCAGCATGTTTTGTTCATGGTGATAAGGTGTAGATCCATGGAGCATGTGGCTCTGAGGGATTGGGATTTCTTTAAGTGGAGCATGTCCAACAGCTCAAGGTTTGACATGGCCTTGTATGTTAAGCAGAGATCGCCTCAGAGTAGACGATATGCCAGAGTATAGCTGGAGTTTTTTTTAGACGGTCAGCATACGTCATCTGCTTTAGGCCCGTGATTCTTTTAGTGAGGTATTTCTGTGGCCTTTCCAGCTGTTGCAGACGTCTTGTGAGGTACATACCAAATGGGGCATTATACTCTATAATGGGTCTAATGAGGGATGAGTACAGTGGGACAATAACCTCCTTTTTTCTGGATGAAAAGCCCTTAGTGATGAGGTGCGCCACATAGGATTTCCAGACTGTTGTGGTGATGTGGTTATCGAAAGCGAGACCACGGTCCACTTGTGTCCCCAAGTCTCTCATCACACTGATGTTGTGTCCTGCCACCTATGTGGTAGTTCATGGTTACATGTTTTTTTCCAAAGGGGATAACTATACATTTCTTGGCATTAAGCTTGAGCCCATGGCTCTGGCACCAGGCATCTGTTTCTGTAAGGCACTTTTGCAGAATATCCACATCATTTGGGGATTCAATAATGGTTCCCAGTTTGCAGTCATCTGCAAACTTTGTTAGCCAGAGTCCTAGTCTTAGCCTGTACTTCAGAGAAGTAGATGCCAAACAAGAGTGGTCCCAGGACTGAACCCCGAGGTACTCCACTTGTCTGGAGCTGGATTTAGAGTCGGCTACTTTTACAGTCTGGGTTCTGTCAGTAAGCCAGTTGGCAACCCATCGAGTGACGTAGGGATTTATGCCCAGCTTAGTAAGTTTATCTAGGATTCCAGAGTGGGGGATGGTGTCAAAGGCCTTGGCGAGGTCCAGACAGGCTGTGTGGACAGCCTTACCCTCATCCACAGCTCTGGAGACTGATCGAAGTCAGATTCAGGAGACAAGATTGGCCCTTCACAAACCCAATCTGGGTGGGGTCCAGTGTCTGGAGGTGGCCAATGTCTGTTTATAAGTTCCATGATAATGCGTTCCATGCCCTTGCAGATCAGGCTTGTCAGACTGATGAGACAGTAGTTCCAGGGATCCAAGGGGGATCCTCCCTTGTGGAGCGAGTAACTGTAGCTGTGCGCCACTCAAGTGGGCACGAAGCCTGAGATGAGGCTATGATTAAACATAACACTTGGGTGACGTGCCAGTTCATTTTGTAGTTCATGTAGTACACAGCCTGGGATGTCATCTGGTCCCATGGATGCTGTATTCTTAGCTTTGGAGAGTGCTGTTTCTACCTGTGTGGCTGTGATTGGAATTTGGCAATCTTTTGGTATTGAGATGGGCCCTTTAGGGGGTGAGAGGGGAGTGAAGTTGGCACTAAATCTGCCAGGATATTGGTAATATCCTTGGGATCAGTATATTTAATACCATTCTGTTGTAGCTCCGAGCAGATCTGAGCATTGCCATTTAGATTCTTGACATAACTATAGAATGCCTTGTGGTTGTCTTTGGAATCATAGGCAATTTTGTTTCGTAACTAGCTTTTGAGGATTTTGAGGCATCTCAGCTTCTTACGGAGGCTGGTGAGGGAGTTTTTTGCATCCTGGAATTTTCCTCTTTTCTGCAACAGTTTCTTCCTTCTGTCGTATAGTTTGTTTATAGCAGGGGACCACCAGATTGGCTTCTTTTTTGGAGAAAAGCATCTTGGTTCTATTTGGGATGGCACGATTCATGCACGAGTGGATGTGCTTGTACAGTGCCTTAGTGTAGGATTCTGCAGTCGAACGTCCAGATCCCGTCTGCGTGGGTGTTGTGAAGTTTGTCACTTCTGACTTCAGTAGCATGAAGTTGGCTTTGGAGAAGTTTAAGGAGGTTTCCTTACTGGGGGGTGGGATGTGGATGTTAAGGGTGATTTGCTTATGGTCAGACCTGACCAATGAGGGGGTGACCACTGGAGGGGGTGACCACTGGTGTGGAGCATCTCCCATGTTGGTAATGACCAGGTCTAGGATATGGGAGCCCCTGGTGGGACAATGGATTAGTTGATCCAGGGCATTGGAAGTTATGAATTCCAAGAACCGTAGTTTTCCCAATTAATGGCAGGGTAGTTGAAATCACCCAGTATTAGGGTGTTTGGTTGTATATTAATATTTTCCAGTATGTTTAGGAAGGTGTAGTGAGAATCCTGGGGTATAGTGGGGGATCTGTAGCAAGCTACAATTTGGATTGCAGTCTTACCTAGTGTTAGTTGCACCTAGAGAATTTCAGATGCATTGTGTTGGGCAACTAGCCTGGAGGTGTGAATATCCTTGATGAATATGGACACTCCTCCACCTTTAGTGTTTCGGTCTTGGTTTTGTGCCCAAAAAGTGTGGTAAGAATTGTAGCCTGGTATTGCAGGGGTGCTCTCTAGAACAAATAGATTATATTTAAGTAAAACTTAATCATGCAGGGTTACCTGAAGATGAGACTAAAATTAATACCAAAGAAAGGAATGAGTGAGAGTAATGATGTTTCAGGTCTCAGGAACAGACATTCATATGGAACTTTGGGTGCTGGAAGGAAAGGTGAAAAAGATCTGCAAGATTTAATTTAACAATATTTTAAAAGGGTAAGGTGCCAGCAACTTGGAAGAAATTGGTGATGGCTGTATTAACTAAAGATGGAAGAGTGTCTTCACAGCCAGCTCCATACATAATTTCAATTTTAAACCATGATTATAAAGTATGCACGTCTGTACTGGCTCAGAAAATGGAAAATGTGCTGCCAAAGTTAACCGATACGGATCAATGTAGTTTTGTGAAAGGGAAGGAAACATTTAACACTGAGAGAATGATGATCCAGAGAAAAGCAGTGTTAAGAAGGTGCCACTATATTGTTGGTTGGTCTGGATGCCGAAAAAGTCAGCTGGGATTTTATGAGTAGGATAGTAGCATTTGCATTCCCTGATGCACTAAAAGATTAATAACGAGAGTTTATGAAGGGTCAAAGGCAGGGATTAAGGTGGCAGAGCTCATCTCTGACCATCTTTATTTGAACAGAATAGCCAGAATGGGGTGTCCACTTTCTCCTTTATTTGCTTTATACATACAGAACCACTGGCCAAGAAAATAAGAAACCCACAAATGAAATATAAATTTTATGGTAGCCAATAGTTCTTTATTTACAGACATGTCAGTGGCAAATCCAGAAAAGGACATTTTGGTACTGTGGAAGATTTTGATATAGTTTCAGGTATTTAGGTGGTATAAAATACTAAAAGCCACGGTGGTGCAGCGGTAGTGTTGTTGCGTCACAGCAAGAGGTTCTCCCGTTCGATTCTCAGCTGGAACGCCTTGTGTGGAGTCTGCATGTCCTCCCCGTGGTAGAGTGACATTTGAAAGACATGCGTAGAATGGGTGTACCTTCGTTAAAGGTTGGGCGCCCGTAAAAAATCTACTGCCAATCATTAGCAGACTGCAGTTCCGCTGTGGTGACCCCTAAGCAGGAAAAGCCGAAAGATTTAGGTGGTATAAAATAAGATAAAACAAAGGCTATAGCAGTAAACTAGGTAACCTCTACATGCAGGGGCTCAGCAATACCCATATTTATTGGGACAAAGGAATCTATTTTGGCAGCTAGGGATATTTAGGAATAGACTAAAAAGTCAATGCAGAAATTGAGAAGCTGAACACTTTTGATTACATGCATGGATAGCGAGATGCAAGCAGTGAAAATGTTACAAGTCCCTTTAGTTTTATATGTGGGTCAGGCACATTTTTATCAACCAGAAGAGAAATTATGGATAATTAGGGGAAGAGGGCAAGACAGAGGATAAGTTTATTTCCACTGTAGGACAAGAGGGCAAGACAGAGGATAAGTTGATTTCCACTGTAGGACAAGACAGCTTAGGATCATGTGATTTAAATGGATACTTTAGAGCTATGCGGTTAAGTCTTATATGGATGGCACAAGCAGAGGGTTACAATTCAAAAAGGACAGAGATGATGGGGGTTCAATAATGAGAGGGTTTAATTTTGGAGGCAGGTCCTTAAGGAGACTAACAATAACCATACAGAATATATTCATAAAGCAACAGAAAGTATTCTAAGAACTAAGCCAACAAAAGAATGGAGAAAGGACATTCTCTAACAGAAATGACTGCCCGTGGGAGTAAATAAAATATGTAAGAGGAGGTTGGAAAATTAGCAAAGGAACTAATGCATTGTGAGCTAATCACAAGGGAAAAGTTAGAGAGGGATGAGGCCAGGCAGAACCTTAGACTGCAGGTTAGAGACTGCCTTCCTTAACAGAGGCTGATAAATTATAGGAAAGGATAAAAAGATCGGATTCTGCCAAGTGAAAATACCAATTTTGATAGAGTTTTAGTTGAGCCTAGAGCAGAAGCTGCTGATTAAAAAGGGATTACTGCATATAAGATAATGCATGATAACTATATAAATCAGAGAAGGTTAAAATATTGGGAAGAGATAAAAAAGGCAATTTACAAAGTAAAAATGGAAGGACATCTGCCTGGCTTCAAATCATGTAGCAAATTCCAGAAGATTTAGGATTTTTGCAGAGAAGTGCTTACATAGACAGCATGCGCCTAACAGACTTCAAAGAATTCTTTCTAGAGTAGATAGAAAATGCTGGAGGTCTGATGGGAAAGTAGTAATTGGGAGCATGCCATTTACAAATGTAAAATGTACAAATTTTAAACATTCCCTACAGTGCAGTTTGCCAGAAATGTTGGGGGAGCAAATGGCTGTAACTAAGGAAATAATTTTTTTTTAACTGTGGTATAGGTTCATAGGCTAACTGCCCTTGTGGCACATTTTAAGCCTAGCCAATTACCCCATGTGAGAATCAAACCCTTCACATTGTGTTTGTAAGGCAAACACCTTAACCATTATGCCAACCTCCCACCGTAAAAATTGCACCAAAACCAATGATTGAACCAGGGACCTTCAGATCTTTAGTCTATCGCTCTCCCAGCTGAGCTATATAGGATCTGAATTGTCAAGCCATGCTAAGGTCTTACTAACTATAGTACTATGGGCTTCCAAAAAAGCAATACTAGAAAATGGAAATCAAAATCAATACCAACTGTAACTGAAGTATTGAATATTGTAAAGGAGATAAAAGTGGTGAGACCTACAAGAAAGGAAAGGCACAAATTATATTGAAGCAAAATTAATTTGTGGTAATACATGCATAATATTCAGGATGAGTGGAGAACAAAGTTTAAAGGAAAGCAGGAACTGAACAATCTGTTTAATGTTGGAGTTGTAGTTGAAGTTCTGAGTATTCTTTGTTTTGTCAGTACAATCAACATTGAGTCTCCTTATCACGAGCTTCAACTCTGCCTGTAACTGTTCGCTGAGCTGAATCATGAAACAACGGATTGACTTTGCAACCTTTTATTATGTAAGAGTCAAGGACAACCAATAGTGATGCCATAAATAATTCATATGCAACATAAATACCATCAAACCATCACCTCAAACCATTTGGCGTAAAACGTCCTGCCACTTCAGAGAAAACCAGATGCTTATTCTTAGCTACTCAGACCTGGTGACAAACCCATTTAACTCATACGTACAAATCACATACCTCTTGATGTGGCCACCAGTCAAGTTTGGGTCCAACTTGAGGAGATCTGAGGTCGCTGCACAAGAACAGGGGTGAACACAAGGGGGGTGAAGCCGTAAACACCCCCTGTCCCCATATAGAGGTTCAACATGCCTGCCAAAGGATCCTGGCAGGCAACAGAAGCAATCCCTTAAATAGGGAATGCATGCCTGTACCTGTCCCCTGATGATGACTTGCACTTGCAGACAAGCCATTACCGAGGTAAGCCACGATTGCCCATTGAGCCATTACCAAGGTAAGTCATGACTGCCCATTGAGCCAAGTCAAAAAAACACACCAGACTGACTTTGCGACCTTTTATTATACAACAATCAAGTTAATCAATAGTGATACCGTAAATAATTTGTATGCAACATATTAACAAATACCATCAAACAACCTCATGCTGGTTGGCGTAAACCTGCCCTTTCTGGCTGCCACTTCAGAGAAAACCAGGTCTGTATTCTTAGCTACCTCAGACCTGGTGGCAAACCCACTTAACTCGTACTTACAAGCCACATACCCCTTGATGTGGTCACTGGTCAAATCTGGGTCCAACTTGAGGAAAGCCAAGGCCATTGAACAAGAATAGGGTGGAACAATGGGGGTGAAGCCATAAGGCTGACGCCAACCCAGCATGTCATGCCATTCTCACCAAATCAGTGGCCTCAAGTAAATTCTGGGTTATTGAAGAAAACAAGTTCAAATTAGAAACATTTTTGAACAGCAACAACCCTATCCAAATTAAACAAATAAAAACCCATGTTATTCAAATTAACATTGTGCAAATCACAGAAATCAGGCTCCAGTCTGTATCACTGTGCTCAATCACCTAGAAACCAATCTGGCTAGCATTCCACTTGACTGGTTGATAAAATGCCTGACTCTCTCAATGGCACTAGACCTTCTAGCCCTCTTCCAGTACAGTCTAGAGATGATGGAAGACCAGAAGAAAACTACCTTCAGATATAGCTGCTTTATGTGATCCATATCACATAACATTCTGGGCAACTGTATCTTCTTAAGGGTTTGACCCAGATAATTTCCCCAAAGGTGAATTATCACAATGCTGGGCAAGGCTTCTTCCACAGTAATCTTATGGCAGAAAAACTGAAACCAACTAAAACCAGGGAAACCAACAGAATGAACTTTCCACTGGTTACTATTAAAGGAACTTGAGTGACCAGCAGGGCATGCCAAGGCTTGAATTCATGCTATCTGAATAAAAGAAAGGTAAGAACCATATGACCTCCTTCCTTGGAACAGAAATAAAATGGATGCTCAAGATGCTAAGTAGTGAATAAAAACTCAGAACTTGCAAATACACTATGAAAATGGTAGTAGGAACGGGACTCAAGTCAAAGATTTAGCACTTTTGTTCTGTTTTTTTTTTTTTTTTAGAACTTCAGAAATGTTTAAAAAAAAACTCTTCATGGTGTATTTAAAACCTGCACAGTCATGTGACTTTTCATGGTGTATTTAAAACCTGCACAGTCATGTGACTTTTCTGACAAATCAAAGTGCAAACATCTAAATGAGAACTAACATCACTCTACAGACTCTGTAGTCGTGTCTTTCTGACAAATCAAAGTACAAACATTTAAATTAGGACATTTTGTGGATGAAGTGAAAATCTTCGAGTCATATGCATGCCTAAGCTTATCAAACCTAATTTGTAATTCAATATAGCATAACACAATTTAATGTAACAAAATGCAGATCTGACATTTTAAAGATTCAGGTAGATAAAACAAGTAAAACCATAGGTCTCAACCTCTTAAGAGGCCAATGTGGAACACAGACCCTGGCAATGTGTGACAAACAGTCAAAATGTGGAACACCCTATTTTCGCACTGTGTGAAAATGCACCATTTTTATGGGACCTGGTGAAGTGGGCTTTCTGCCAGAAGTATTAAGCTATCAAATGACTTTATATGACTAGGCCTCTCCCCTGGACTGATATCTATTTTTCTTTCACTCCCCTCCTCTTGCTCCACCCATCTCAAACCACCAACTCTAGAACTATATCCCAATCTTTTTCAACACCTTCTTAACTTCATCTCTTTCATCCTCCTCTCCTATTTTTCTCCTTTTACCTTGCCTTACCACACCTTGTACTTGCTATTTCTCCAGTATCTACCTGTTAATTACAACCTCTGCCCATCTCCTACTTCCTTTTCTTTTTTTTCGTTTCCCACAAAACCCTACTCAGTGAGTTGGCACGTATCAACTTGCTCTTGAACTGACCATCTTTCACAAGCTACATTTACCTGAGACTTACTCACTACCATGTCTCCAACACCCAAAGCTCTTCACATATATATATCCTACTCTTTACCACTACTTTAGCCTCCCTATCCATACCTTATTATATCACCTTCTTTGAAAACATCACTTTACATGAACAAAACCATCATCTCCAGCAAACTTTACCATCCTCTTTTTTCAGCACCCTTAATCATAGTAACATAACCTGTTCCTCTATCTACTACCAAAATACCACAGAACAACTCATATGTCATTCTACCTAAACAAAAAGAATTTTAATAACTCACTTAAGATCCTTAAATTCCTATTTTATTCCCAGCATGACCTCCTCCTACACGGAGATGTTCATCCTAACCCTGGTCCCTCTACCAAGACTAAATTTAACCCAAATAATAATCCTTCACCTATACCTTCATCATGCTCTAACGCAGCCAACTCCCTTCTAATAGCTCACCTTAATATCATTTAACCCAAATAACAATCCTTCACCTATACCTTCATCATGCTCTAACGCAGCCAACTCCCATCTAATAGCTCACCTTAATATCATTTAACCCAAATAATAATCCTTCACCTATACCTTCATCATGCTCTAACGCAGCCAACTCCCTTCTAATAGCTCACCTTAATATCATTTAACCCAAATAATAATCCTTCACCTGTACCTTCATCATGCTCTAACGCAGCCAACTCCCTTCTAATAGCTCACCTTAATATCATTTAACCCAAATAATAATCCTTCACCTATACCTTCATCATGCTCTAACGCAGCCAACTCCCTTCTAATAGCTCACCTTAATATCATTTAACCCAAATAATAATCCTTCACCTATACCTTCATCATGCTCCAACGCAGCCAACTCCCATCTAATAGCTCACCTTAATATCATTTAACCCAAATAATAATCGTTCACCTGTACCTTCATCATGCTCCAACGCAGCCAACTCCCTTCTAATAGCTCACCTTAATATCATTTAACCCAAATAATAATCGTTCACCTATACCTTCATCATGCTCTAACGCAGCCAACTCCCTTCTAATAGCTCACCTTAATATCATTTAACCCAAATAATAATCCTTCACCTATACCTTCATCATGCTCCAACGCAGCCAACTCCCATCTAATAGCTCACCTTAATATCATTTAACCCAAATAATAATCGTTCACCTGTACCTTCATCATGCTCCAACGCAGCCAACTCCCTATTACTAGGCTAACTGCCCTTGTGGCACACTAAGCCTAGCCAATTACCCCATGTGAGAATCAAACCCTTCACATTGTGTTTGTAAGGCAAACACCTTAACCATTATGCCAACCTCCCACCTTAAAAATTGCACCGAAACCCATGATTGAACCAGAGACCTTCAGATCTTTAGTCTATCGCTCTCCCAGCTGAGCTATATAGGATCTGAATTGTCAAGCCATGCTAAGGTCTTACTATAGTACTATGGGCTTCCAAAAAAGCAATACTAAAAAATGGAAATCAAAATCATTACCAACTGTAACTGAAGTACTGAATATTGTAAAGGAGATAAAAGTGGTGAGACCTACAAGAAAGGAAAGGCACAAATTATATTGAAGCAAAATTAATTTGTGGTAATACATGCATAATATTCGGGATGAGTGGAGAACAAAGTTTAAAGGAAAGCAGGAACTGAACAATTGTTTAATGGAGTTGTAGTTGAAGCTGAGTATTCTTTGTTTTGTCAGTACAATCAACATTGAGTCTCCTTATCACGAGCTTCAACTCTACCTGTAACTGTTCGCTGAGCTGAATCATGAAACAACGGATTGACTTTGCAACCTTTTATTATGCAACAGTCAAGAACAACCAATAGTGATGCCATAAATAATTCATAAGCAACACAAATACCATCAAACCATCACCTCAAACCATTTGGCGTAAAACGTCCTGCCACTTCAGAGAAAACCAGATGCTTATTCTTGGCTACCTCAGACCTGGTGACAAACCCATTTAACTCATACGTACAAATCACATACCTCTTGATGTGGCCACCAGTCAAGTTTGGGTCCAACTTGAGGAGATCTGAGGTTGCTGCACAAGAACAGGGGTGAACACAAGGGGGGTGAAGCCATAAACACCCCCTGACCCCATATAGAGGTTCAATGTGCCTGCCAAAGGATCCTGGCAGGCAACAGAAGCAATCCCTTAAATAGGGAATGCATGCCTGTACCTGTCCCCTGATGATGACTTGCGCTTGCAGACAAGCCATTACTGAGGTAAGTCACGATTGCCCATTGAGCCATTACCGAGGTAAGTCACGACTGCCCATTGAGCCAAGTCAAAAAACACACCAGACTGACTTTGTGACCTTTTATTATATAACAATCAAGTTAACCAATAGTGATACCGTAAATAATTCGTATGCAACATTTTAACAAATACCATCAAACAACCTCATGCTGGTTGGTGTAAACCTGCCCTTTCTGGCTGCCACTTCAGAGAAAACCAGGTCTATATTCTTAGCTACCTCAGACCTGGTGGCAAACCCACTTAACTCGTACTTACAAGCCACATACCCCTTGATGTGGCCACTGGTCAAATCTGGGTCAACCTTGAGGAAAGCCAAGGCCGCTGAACAAGAATAGGGCGGAACAATGGGGGTGAAGCCATAAGGCTGACACCAACCCAGCATGTCATGCCATTCTCCCCAAATCAGTGGCCTCAAGTAAATTCTGGGTTATTGAAGAAAACAAGTTAAACTTAAAACATTTTTGAACAGCAACAACCCTATCCAAATTAAACAAATAAAAACCCATGTTATTCAAATTAACATTGTGCAAATCACAGAAATCAGGCTCCAGTCTGTATCACTGTGCTCAATCACCTAGAAACCAATCTGGCTAGCATTTCACTTGACTCTGGTTGATAAAATGCCTGTCTCTCAATGGCACTAGACCTTCTAGCCCTCTTCCAGTACAGTCTAGAGATGATGGAAGACCAGAAGAAAACTACCTTCAGATATAGCTGCTTTATGTGATCCATATCACATAACATTCTGGGCAACTGTATCTTCTTAAGGGTTTGACCCAGATAATTTCCCCAAAGGTGAATTATCACAATGCTGGGCAAGGCTTCTTCCACAGTAATCTGGCAGAAAAACTGAAACCAACTAAGACCAGGGAAACCAACAGAATGAACTTTCCACTGGTTACTATTAAAGGAACTTGAGTGACCAGCAGGGCATGCCAAGGCTTGAATTCATGCTATCTGAATAAAAGAAAGGTAAGAACCATATGACCTCCTCTTCCTTGGAACAGAAATAAAAAGGATGCTCAAGATGCTAAGTAGTGAATAAAAACTCAGAACTTGCAAATACACTATGAAAATGGTAGCAGGAAAGTCAAAGATTTAGCACTTTTTTTTTTTTTTAGAACTTCAGAAATGTTCTAAAAAAAACTCTTCATGGTGTATTTAAAACCTGCACAATCATGTGACTTTTCATGGTGTATTTAAAACCTGCACAATCATGTGACTTTTCTGACAAATCAAAGTGCAAACATCTAAATGAGAACTAACATCACTCTACAGACTCTGTAGTCGTCTTTCTGACAAATCAAAGTAAACATTTAAATTAGGTTTTGTGGATGAAGTGAAAATATTCGAGTCATATGCATGCCTAAGCTTATCAAACCTAATTTGTAATTCAATATAGCATAACACAATTTAATGTAACAAAATGCAGTTCTGACATTTTAAAGATTCAGGTAGATAAAACAAGTAAAACCATAGGTCTCAACCTCTTAAGAGGCCAATGTGGAACACAGACCCTGGCAATGTGTAACAGTCAAAATGTGGAACACCCTATTTTCGCACTGTGTGAAAATGCACCGTTTTCATGGGACCTGGTGAAGTGGGCTTTCTGCCAGAAGTATTAAGCTATCAAATGTATTAGAGTATGCCTCATATCAGGCAGTGGATAAAACAGCAGCAATGCAAAGTTTAACAGTCATAAAATGAACAGTCAGACTTTTCAGCAATGCATCTACTGGCACCAATGAACCTGCTATATGCTGCCTGCCCATTGTCTTCATTAAACTGGAGCCCACTTACCTAGACCATTTTAAAACCATCCCTTTACACTTGTAGCCCTTATAGGAACCATGCTGATCAAGAAATAAAGGAAGTCTTAAAGGGCACAGAATAATATGAAGTTTCATACCTCTTAACCTTAGTGCAAGAAATCTGGACAAAGCCCAACAAAATATGGGGACAAACAAAAATTAGGGACATTTTTAAAATATTGCTCTTATAAACTTAAGTTGCTAGAACAGGGCTTGTTTTAATATACATTTTCTGAAGGATTCGAAGTATGAAACTCAAATATATGCCATTAGTGAAACAATCCTCAGATCATCTCATAGCTCACAACCTCCTAGCATGAAAAATTTGGACAAAGCCAAAAATAATGGTAGTACAAGGCTCCAGAAATAGTGAAAGTCTGGACAGTTGAGAGGCATGACTCACCCTCGGTGCATTAGTGCTTTGCAAAGGGAGTACAGACAGTAACTGTTCCTCCATTGGAGAATGACATGCTCCTTCACTTTCATGTCCCGTTTTATTTTTTTGTATCTCATTAGTTTTATTTTGACCCTAAAGTACTTTGTTCTGCAAGTGCTATCACACCAGTCAGGGTTTCGTACATAAACTCCGTACTTTAACAATATCATAGTTTAATGTCAGCCCTGCAAAGGTCAGTGTTTGTGATTCTAAGCAACATCCATACTCAGCCACCCTTCCATCTCCTTTTTATGTCATATAAAACACCCCAGAAGCTTGGAGTTACTGCATCTTCACAGGAGGGGTCAATGCAAATAAAATAGTGTCAGGGAAAAAGGGACCCGGAAGCTGCGTACCAAACGTCAGATTTATAGTGCTACTTCCTTCCCAGAGATGTTCAGAGAGCACTGCCTTCATAAAGAATGATTGGCTTGTTAGTAACAGGGATTGTTCTTATTTTTCTGAGAGTAGTTACTAAAACACCAATATAACCCTTTGGAAAAGCCTCTGTTAAGGGGCCACCATTGCCATTTTATTGAAGTAACTAGCTCATATACTGTGATGCCGATTGGCTTTAACTGCAATATATGAGCCAGTCAAAATTCAAAGCAGAGCCACAGCTGTTCAATGCAGAACAGCAGAACAGTGGCCTAAATAAATCCCAAATGTAGAGCATTCCACACAATACGGAGCACTTGACTCCTCAGAGTGAAACTTCTATATAATAAAAAAAGATGAGCAAGAGACAATCATAACCTCTCCAATAAAAGGCACTTCAAGTTATGTTCATTCAACCCTTTTTTTTTAATCTGCAGCAAGTCGCAGCTGCCACTCCGCTTCCTGGCATTCCAGCAAAACATTATGATTACCATAAGAGTATCTAGATCACCTTGAACAAATGAAAACTGAACTTCTTGAAATCTATACACGTTCCAGCATGTTTAGCCAAAGCATTATGGTCCTTTTTGATGGCTAAAATATGCTTGTAAATCCCGAGTTTTCCGATGTTTTTTTCCAATGTAGTAACTTTGACATGTCACAATTTGCCAAGTATACCACTCCACGTGAATCGCAGTTGAACCTGCCTCTAGAAACAATTGTTCTATGTACTGCTAGGATGTAAATAGTGGAACTGTTGTAAATGTAATGGCAATGTTTGCATTTATCCCACTTAAAGTCCCAGTGGAGGTTTCTAGGGTTGAATTATATTTCTTTGAAGTTTCTACCATGCTTTTAATATTCAGCAATTCTTTTGTATGTGAACAATGGTTTTTCACCAGCAATTTCTTGTAATTCCTTGTTTCCGTAGATTTTCCAGTTATCAATGGTGTTTAATACCAGTCATGTCAATGGTAATGGGTAAATGCAAAGCACTTTGGTGTTAATCACTTAGTATTTGAGCAAGAGTGACCTTTTTGTCACTTTATTCCATAGTAGATGAAGTTGCCCATAGAATGGATTTTGTCTTGTCGAAGTGTAGTTACGTCTTGTGCAATGTTGGTTAATAAACTGAGGGGACAGACTCTCTATAGGAATAGATTCTTAAGCATCTTTGCTTCATCTGCAAATGTGTCATTGCTGCTGGTCAGCCTGCTTGCCCTGATGTATTGTCCCCTGATCACACCTTTCTTCATGTGGTGTGGGTGCAAGCTTTTGTAATGCAGGTAGTTGCTGACGAAAAACATCTTGCTATGAAGAACTCAGATTCTTCCTTCTATGTTCAAAGTGATGTCAAGGCAATTAATTTCTTTACCCAAACCACTGATGGAAAATTTTAAGGGGTGCAGTTATTTAAAATACTCCAAGAAGGAAAGAATCTTTAGTCCCCTTCCAGATGAAATGCAAATCAATGTAACAGCTGCAAAACGTGCTGCTGCGAGGTTCTAGAATGTATAGCCCTCGGGATGTTTCCCTGATCATCCCTTCCTTGAAAAATGCTACTGTGACTAAAACCAACTGAGCTGCTGTGGGAGCTCTGAAATGGCATATCATATCCTACATAACCTCTCTGCCAAAAATAAGGATGTGTACAACTTAATGATTACCTCAGCAATTGAGTATCTACTACAGGTTATCCGAAATGCCATGCCCAAAGCTTAATAAAATGACACCAGCATTACAAGTTAATTATAAAACCATTGTGCCCAAGATACTATCATACACATTTATATAATACTACTTAACATATATACAACCCCCACTAAAACATAAAATTTGCCTGGATTCCCGACAGTCAGACTCCCATCGTTACCCCCTCCAAAAAAAAACCTCCACATTTCCAAAAGCGAGATACAGCTACTGAGCCAGATGAGGAACCCTAAAACTGGTACTTCAATCCAAATCCAAAATGTTAAGCAAAACATGATGGAATATATTCCCCACTACTCAGACTTCTACCCCAATGCACCCTAATTAAAGAAAGCATAACTACATAAGATACTAAGAAATCCCACTGCAGTAAAGGAGCAAACCATATGTAGCAAAATTATACAGATTCCAACAATCATCATATATGCCCTAACACAATGTTTTAACTACACCACCCCTGTTTTATTAATTCACATGCTGTTACCAGTCATTTACGTAAATTATAAAATTCTTTATACGAGCCGTATGTAAGTGTTTGCAAAGTAACTTTACAGATTATTCTGTGGCCATATAACAAGTCACTCCTATATTTTATATTTGCTTATTTAATTGTATATATAGCTATATAGATAGATTATATATATGTTTTAATGTAGAAAGAGCAGTTACCCTTCGAATGTGTATTGTAATAACTTAACTGCAGAAACACACCATACACAATAAGCTAATAAGCCATGTATTTGTGTTTTCCTTTATGTATTAATTATCTGTATACAAAGTTTTACTGCAATAGAATTTTATTTATATTTGAATGGGCAAACTGTACATCAGCACCCTGATTGGAGAATGAATGTTCTCCAGCAAGGTATAAATGTACAAGTAATGCCCACTGGAAAAAAAAAGAGGCTACCACTTCACGGCAGCATATTAAAGCTGCCATGGAGCTTGGACTGCAAAAAAATGGTCACCATTACTTAACACTCGCTAACTAGCACTTTTGATGTTTAGTAAGTATAAAAAAATAAACAGAAAAAAGTGTATGTATGTGTATGAGTGTGTTTATGTTTGTCTGCATGTGTAAGTGAATGTGTATGAAAACAGAAGAGACTGTGTGAGAGCTTGAGAGAGTGAGAGCGATCTTGTGTGAGTGAATGCATGTATGAAAGCAGAGGAGACTGTGTGAGATCGAGAGACAGAGCAATCTTGTGTGCATAGCTCTCAACTGTCCAAATTTTCAAAGAATGTCCAGATTTTTGCTTCATATTTTATGTCTGTTCTTCATAAAATGTATGTTTTTTTCTGAAGTTTTGTGGCAAATCAGTGAGCAGTGAATTCACTAAATTACAGGCATTTGAGTTTCAGGCTTTATATCATTCAGAAAATGTATGGTAATAAAAGACATTTTATTCTAGCAACTTTAAGTTTATAAGAGCAATATTTAAAATGTGACCCTATTTTTGGGGCTTTGCCCTCCCATTTTTGGCTTTTTCCAAACTGCTTTGTTTGGAGAGGTTAAGAGTTATGCTTGTGCGAGTGAATGCGAGTATGAAACCAGGGGAGACTGAGTGTATATGTATGTGTATCTGAAAGCAGGAGAGACTGTATGAGCAAGAGAATGGGCTGTTTGTAAAATTGTTTTACTTATTTTTTAAATACTTATATATATATATATATAAGTATTTGATTTAAAATGCTTCCTCCAACACCATTAACATACAGAAAGTTTGAAACATTAGGCAGAGGAATTATTTCACATCAAAAATATACAAAATAGAGAACTTAAAAAAATATCCACAGTGGTACAGTGATAGCATTGTTACCTCACAGCAAGAGCTTCTTCTGTTCGATTCTCAGCTGGAGTGCCTTCTGTGTGGAGTCTGCATGTTCTCCTCAAGGTTGAGTGGCCTCCGAAAGACATGCATGAATGGATGTGCCTTCACTGGAGGTTTGGCATTGGGCTGGCAACTCGGCACCATAAAAATCAGCTGCCAATCATTAGCGGACCGAAGTTCCACTGTGGCGACCCCTAACCAGGAAAAGCCAAAGACAAACATAGAACTTAAAAAAATAAGTTAACAATTTTACTGACAGCCCATTCCCTCAACACAATAATGCCCTCCAGGGTGTACACTGTGGCAACACCCTTGGGCAGGCATTAATTACACATTAACACACCCTGTCGGGCATTATTGCTTTCTTGTTACTTACCTCTTTCCCATTCTCACAGAATATTCACTAGGTTTGGTCTGATTGCATCTAATTTTGTAGTACGTTCACATCCCTCATTCTCACTTCATCCACTAAAATCTAGTCAGGCTCATATTCCTAGACTAATTCCTTGAAAATGTTCATTATTTCTACTCTGCAAACATCTGTTAATTTATTCAACTGTATATCTTGTTTAAATTCACCTTGCACATTGGTTAATTCAGGTTATCCATAAAATGCTTCTGTTTTAGGGTACAACATACCACTAAAAATCTCCTCTTGTACATGGATTTATTTACATGGAATCATCATCTGTTCGATTTGTCTTTTAGCTGAAAAAAATCAAAATATTTGTTAATTTACTGTCTGACTGACCAGCTGTGTTGTATTTATGTATTGCTACAAACTTCAGAAAATACCTACCCAACACAAACTATCATACTGTGCTGATTACAGTAGAAAACTAGATCACGTGACATGGAAAAAGGAAGCAAATGGACAAATGTTCAATCTACAGTAAATACAAATACAACTTTATTATACTTGCATACAGTTCCACTCCAGCAACTGAATTAATAACTATGCATTACTGAATTAGAAAGCCAACTTTACATGTTGCAATATAATTACGAAAAAAGTTAGAAAACCTTGCAAATGATCTTTAAGTTTTGAGTATTTTGAATCACTTTCTTTGAAAGCCTTTTGAGTAATTTTTCAGTAATTCTTTTTAATTTTTACTAGATTTAGTAGATAGCAACAGATTTGTTGCCATCTACTGAACAGGAGTTCATGAACAATAGCCAAGCCACCTAGCACAGTGGCCAAGTTAGGTGCTTTTGTAAACTTATGGAATTTCTTAGCTGCTGGCACCTCCTTCCTGTGCATTCGCTGGGTCAGTTAGACATAGTTTCCGGTACTTTCCCGTTAACGGGTCAGCAGTTTTAATGTGGACAGGCAATGTTTGAAGACTTTTGAGCGTCTGGTGTAGTGGACTTGGTGCCAGTTTCCTGGCAGGGATTTTATGTTCTGACTGCAGATGCGATTTATGTTTGGAATTTACTTCACAGGAGTTTAGTATGTTTGTATTTCCCTTCTTAAGAGAGAACGGCAAGACTTTTCTCTATGATACAACCAGAACGCTATCCCGGCACTGCAAAAAAGTCTCTACAGCATGTTATTCATGTTAGAGGAAGCTTGTTGGACCAGTCTTTGACCACCTGCTGATTCTTAAGGGCTAGTGTGTTAATATCTGCAATGCTGTCAGGCATGTCTGTCAAGCTAAACACACAGACAATGGGTAAAACACCCAGGAAATATAGGAACATGTGCTGAAAATGTGAAATGAACATGGGGAGAAAGGGCTTAGAAAAATAGGAGCATGTCTTGCCATTTCTCTTGCAGGACTAAGTATAGTTAGTTTGCACTTATCGGAGATTGAAGCAGTGTCATTTGTGTATGCGTGTGTGTTTGTGTCAGAGCATGGAGTGATTGAAAATATTATTGCTGCCCTGTTAACGGAAAAGTACAGAGTTTCCTTGCCTTGCATGCCTGAGCTACCAAGACAGCAATGACTTGCTTTTCAAGCTGGTGATGTTTCTGTGTACAGTAAGTCTCTTTGCTGTTTGATCCACAGTAAAGCTTACAAACCTACATACTAAACTTATTTTTGTGGTCGCCTGTGCAAAGCAAAGTAAAAAATACAAAAAAAGATATTTCTAAATTAGAGACTACACTGTGGAATAGCTTCAACATCTTGTAGTGGAGGCCCATGGGATATATGGAAATGTCCCTTTAATGGCATACATAAATGGCTTCTGAATGCCTATGGCATTTTATGTTTTAAATCATTATTGGTTCACTCAGGCCAATAAAGTCAAATCCCACAAGCTGTAGACATTCTAGACAGCATAGGTGGATTGTTTGGTTATACTGATGTCCACAGGCAATGGGATACCTGCAAAATATCCCAAGGTGTAGAAAACTCGGAGAAACTTTTCAGTAAAAACTTCACAAGACCTAGACAAGTTAAAATCTTTACTGTGTAGTGTTTTAAATCCTCCCATAGTGGAGGCCCATGGGATTTTAGCAAATAAACCACTTTAGAAACAGTGTTTTCTGTGCAAGGAAAGAAAAAAAACAGTGGTACAAAAAATTGTGAGCTTTTCCTGGAACTGTTTTAGCTAACAATACTGTGACAGGGCTAGTGAGACTTTCCTAAGGAAGGTACGAGATTTCATGCAAATCTAATAGGGTATGCACTGAACACAGAAATGCCACACAAAAGAAGGTACATACAAGCCTTGCTTTATTTATACCTTACAGTGTAGACATAATTTGTTAAGTAGAAAATGTGCTCTAGGATGGGGAAAGGTTATATTTTTATACAAAAAAAGTTGTGTTAGTTGCACACTCATAACACTGCTGTACTAGCCTTTAGCATAACTCTCAACCACCCAGAGACAAATCTTAACAGAATCAGGGACAAATCCAAAAATAATCAGGGACACTTAAAATATTATGTTGGGAAATTGTCAAAGTAAGGGAATGTCAATTAATATATATTTTCAGAAGTAAAAGAAGTCTATATCTTTCATTTTCATTGAGTGTAATTCACCTTTTCTCTAGAAGTTACTAGTTTTAAGAGATTAGGAGGGACAAAGCTAAAAACCAAGTCAAAATCAGGGATAGTTGAGAGGTATGCCCTTGGGATAGTTGAGAGGTATGCCCTTGTATAGAAATATGCAGAATACATTGCAACTGTCTCTAGAAAGCTTCTACATTCCACCCATTCTTATATCCCATCAAAGATGATGAGTTCTTTAGAGTATGTGCCTTAATACTACCTAGAAGTGGTTTCTCATTTTTATTTAACATTTGTTTACCGGGAAAGTCAGACTTGGAATGAAGCCAATGTTCAGCACAGCCCTGGGGAGAAATGCTCCACATACATGTAGTTGTGACATGGGAGGAAACCAGAGCACCTGGAGGAAACCCATATGAATGCAGGACGACATGCAGACTCTGTACAGAAGGCACTCCAGCTGAATTTAACCAGAGAACCTCTTCCTGTGAGGCAACAATGCTACCGCTGCACCACTGCATCACCATCACAGTGGTTTTAAGAAAAGGCAATAGCCAGGGACAATGAACTGGAAAGTGTCTGTTTGGCATGAGATGTTCTTTTAGTCCAGTATTAGAAATACATGGCTGGTGACATTTTCTACAGGACTTGATTCTGTCAAGATAGCGCTTGAGCCACCCATAAATTTGCACTGTATGAGTAATTCTATCACTCTGGTTCTGAGGGTTAGGATGGAATTACAGACTGGCCGAATTCAAAGAAACTATGAAACTTTGGGCATGGAGGGATTTGTCCTTACTGATAATCTACTCCAAAAGCAGACCACATGGGGTTAACCACCGAGACAGCTTGCAACTCAGATACTCATCTTGCAGATATCAGATTAGACAGTTTTCCATGTACTGAACTTTAAATCTGCCAGATGGAGATGTGGTTAACTTTTCCATCAGAAAGTTAAGAACCCTGGAAGCAGCAACTTCTATGCAAAGTGATATGAGGTGAAAAACTCCAGAAACTATTTTACTAAGAAAACATTGAAAAACAGGATTCATGGAGCAGACATATTGAAGTGGCTGTGGATGTACCCTGGCAAAGTACTACAAAGGCCAGAGGCTAGTAACTCAAATACTTGAGCACTAGTGGCACAATCCTAAACATGGCCCCGTTTGGTTGTGCACGCACCAGCTAGGAAAACTCTTCCACAAGTGAAGCTAAGATTTTTTTAGCATCAGGGTTCCTTGCCACCTTTAGTACTTGCTACACATCCATTAAAAAAAGAAGAGTTACCTAAAAGGTATCAGACTCTAGGCAAATTAGAGTTGTATACTGTGGTATATCAAACTCGGTCTGTCTTTTGTAAGCAGAACCTTTGGCCATTTCCTTAAAATGGGAGAACCAATACTGCCTGGATCAAAGGTGGGGGGTCACCAAAAGTATTTTTGGGACAGTCCTGAATCCGGAGAATTACCTGGGATAAGAGAAAAGGGGGGACTATAAACAAACATTCCAGTGCAAGTGAATGAAAACACATTTATAAAGAAGGCCAACAGGTCTATTTGCGGTGTTCCCTGGAATTGAATTAATTTAATACTTTGAAGCCCCCCCCCCCATTATTCAAATTGCATTTGTGAGTGTCTTTTCTGGTTATGCTAAGTTTGCCTGCCACTATGTTTTGCTCTGATGGAATGTGATATGCTTGGGGGGGTTAAAGAGTGTTGAAAAGTTAACTTTCAAATGATAATAGCCAGTATGTATAAAGGATACAACTTTATGCCTCCTAGCTTGTTGATGTACCATATCACTGTGGTACTGTTTGTAATCAAGAGAACTCCAGGGATAAGGAGACTGAAGGGCATGGATCACAGCCCAGATCTCTTTCAAAATAACATGCATGCTTTGGTCTGTCTACAGAATATCATAGATCTTGCACCTTTACCCTCATAAGAACTGTCCCCAAGGAAATGAGTCGGTGCTTGTAGATACAGATTAATTTGGAGGTGGAGGAGAAAAGGAAGTACATGTAATTGCTTTTATCATGCAGATCCATTTATATAAAGCCTAAGATATGTATCTAAAGGATGCAACTTAAGATCCATTTGTTTTTAGATACCATACAATCTTTATGTACAGCCTAGCTACAGGAATCATGAAAACCAGATATCATGAACCCCAGAATTCTGAGAAACTCTCTGAAGTCCAAAACTGAATTGAGACTACCTCCTCTTGTATCAAAAACTTTTGCTGCAGTGTGTCTATAAGACATCCTAATAGAGAACGCAGTGGTAAAGGGCAATTTCTGGATGTTATCTGGAATCCTGCATTGAAAAGAAGAGTTGAAACCCATGCTAAGGACTCGACATCTATAAAAAGACTTTGCAAAGATAAACAAGTCATCCAGATAAGGAAGAAAAAATGATTGCCATTCAGCCTGCTACACGGATGGAAGCTATACCTTTTTGCAAATATGCATTAAACAGCAGATAATCCAAAGGCAATGCAGAGATGCTGAAAAAGGAAGGACATTTTTTAAAACTCATCTCAAAGCTTTATTGGGAACCAGAAACATTCTGGAATAGAAGCCCTTGTCCCTTAAACAAACATCACTGGTACTATGACTCCTAGGGTGAGTGAAGTTGAAAAACTTAAAAAAATTCTGTTTAGTTCAGGGGGTATGGTGAATCTTCCCTAAAAGGTGCCAGTGTCAGCCGTCTCCCTCCTGAACCACTATGAACCCTCAGTCTGTCAGTTTGTTGCAAAGGTAAATAAACTGAGTCAGCTGCTGGATCAGGCTTTAAGACATTGATGCAGGAGGGGAGAGGGAGAGGAAGCAGGCATGCTGGGATAACTATATACCCTCCCCTTTATTAGAAAGGTTTCTCTGTCTGTTGCTGTTCCCATCCTATCTGTGTTTTGTAGGTGTGAAAGGATCAGAGAGATTTGAAAGGCGGTGGTCTTAGAAACTCCCTTTACTAATTTCTCTCCATCATATTGTTTTTGGACCCGAATAGCAGATGGACCAAATAAAACCTTTTCTTCTGTAAAGCTGAACTCAAAACTTCAGATTGTTTCAACAGAAAACTTCTTAATTTATTTCTGTTCAAAGGCAGAAGCAGAGGCCCTAGACAGTGTTTGCAGAATCATACACATCTGTAAGGCATGTTAAGACACTAATGACATGTCAACAAGTCAGAGAGGCATGAACTTCCTCATGAAAGACTGATACTTAATTCTATATGCCCAAGTGAAAGAATAAAAAATTCCAATATCGAATCTGGCCCAAAACCTGCCCTTCTATATTCAGAGGAAGGAATTAAGGAGGGTAAATAAGTGTTTGTTAGTTTAAGTTTGTAAAGCTTATCTGCTTTCATGGGGACTGAAGATTCTGAATCAGTGTTGTCACAGGCAGCATAATATACCTCCTCCAAGGCTGGCATACAAGGAATAAAATGCAGAATGAGGTAAATGCACTTAAAAAATGTACTAAAAAATGTCCTCTATAGTGGGAACAACCATTAGATCCCCTAATATCTCATTCATTCTGACAATTTGAGAAAATAAATTCCCATCCAAGGAGGTTGTGAAGACCAGATTTCCTTTTCATCTGAGTAATGGGCTTGAGAATCTGAAGGAGATTAAGCCCAGTCTCTGTGTTAGGTTCATCTGTCATCTTGTCTTCCTCAGGGATATTTCAAATGTACTGCTTAACAGGTACTACAGGATGTGTACAATGACTAACAATTTCTTAGCTAAAGAAAATCATTTTTACTTATGGATTCCATGTCTTCAAGTGAACAATGTTTAACCATTTTTGTTAAAACAGGTATCTTCTATGACCATCTAGGAAAGGAATCTGTGCCCATTCAAGAGCTCTTAATGCAGACACATCTGGTAGAATCCTCTGGTTAAATTCCATATCCCAGTAAAGATGGTTCTCGCATGTCTGGACTGGACACTGGGACAGCTGAAGCAGACGTGGCTGACCCATAATTCATATCAGCTGAAAGGACTACACCAGGGGATTCTGGAGAGGTAGGAGATTCTGGAGAGATAAGTGATCTGAAAAACAAATGGCCTTTACCGTTTCACTCAATATCAGCTGCACACAGACTGAGCCAAAGTAGATGGTGACGACCCTCAGGCAAGTTGTTTTTTTCTTTCTAGGAACTGCAGAAATCGGACCAGCAGGAATGGGGTAAGTATGACTGATGAGGGTGCATCAGATGCAGCTAGGATCGTTGGAACAAGTTGGTCTGAAGGGAAATTGTCAAGTCTACAGAAGCAGTGCACTTCTACTTACCCATAAAGTAGAAGTCCCCCAAACCCGATAAAGCACAAGCAGTACAGTAAAATTCTCAGAAACCCCTTAGAAATAAAATTAGACTGAGAATAAATGGCACATACCGGCCATCATCCCTGCTCAAATGAAACACTGCCTTACACTTAAGTTCTTTACATCAAGTATCCACACTACCCTAAGCTAGAAATACCGGCCCCAGATAAGAAACAGATGATAGGCAAGTAATACTGGGTTATTAAAAGGGACCATTCCATATAAACAAACTAAAAAAAAAAAATATACATATATATATATATATATATAGATATATATATATATATATATATATATAGATATATATATATATATATATATATATACACACACATACATACATATATATATACATACACACACACATACATATATATATATATATATATATATATATATATATACACACACAGACACACAGACACACAGACACACACAGACACACACACACACACACAGACACACACAGACACACACACACAGGTCTACTTTTGAAGTTCAAACTTTCAAAACGTAGAGATTCTTATGGTCTACACCACAAGATCAAAGTTTTGAAACTTTGAAATTTAAAAAAGAAAAAAAATGTGTTTTGACTCCCCACACTCTCTGCTAATTAAATATACCAATGCCAAGCTCGCATTACTGTGAGGAAAATGGTTAGTATACCATTCTGCATTGTGCAGTGATCTCTGTTTATATAGTTTACTATCACATAGTCAATCGCACTTTGTTGCTGTTGTAAGGTTTGACATTGTGGGGCAGATCACACTATATAGTGGGAATCAGGAAATGTACCCTTCCCCTCACTGTAGTGCAATCTCGGAGTTTGTATATATAAGTAGGGGGTGGGGGGCACAGCTCCCATATTAGAGTGCAGGGGGGCTTACCCCCTGCAAAAAGTGTTTTTGAATGTTGAGCGGATGTGAGCATTTCAGCAAAGTTGACATTTTTAACATTAAACTTTACTGAAATGCTCAGTTCGAAATGTACTGTGTTCGGTGTTTTGATTTCCAAACATTTTGTTCGGACAACACTCACAGTGCATTTGAGTATGTGATAGTAAATCTATAATATATATATATATATATATATATATATATATATACACATACATACATATATATACATATATACATATATATATATATATATACATATATATATATATATATATATATATATATATATATATATATATATATATATATATATATATATATAGATATATATTATACATATATACACACACACACACACACACACACACACACACACACACACACACACACACACACACACACACACACAAGTAATACATTAAAAATATGTTTTCTGTGGAAGAGTTCCTCAAAGGATGGAAAGCAGCTGAAAGGATATCTGTTGTTCTTGTGAAGCCTTTGAGCTGCTTCATCACAAGGCAGCAAGAAATTACTGAAGATTTTCCATTCTGCTGATTTTCCCTTCCTAGGGCTGACCAATCAGGAGACAGAGTGGAATTCTCAAATTCCATTCAGTCACCATCTTGCTGCACAGTGCAGATACTATGGTCATTTTATGCATACCCAACTCAAATATTGATGGAGCTTTGCCACAAGTCTCAACTCTTATTTTCACTGAGAATATTGTCATTGTGCAATAGCCAGCGGTCATTTCATCCACCTCTGACTCCAGTACTGAAGCAGTTATGTCACAAGGCCTGACTCTTGAACATTTTTACTCTGGATATGGTCAGTGTACAATGTGAGCTGTTTTATCATGTACAACCCTACTGTTTGTATTAATTTTAACTAGTCAAATATGTACCTGCCCTGTGTGAAAAGTTGCTGTGACATTCTCCCTAAAGGAGTAGTCCTTGCACTTTAAGGACGACAAAGGCCACTGCCCTCTTAATCAGTATCGTAGAAGGTTACTAGGCTAATAGCCACAGGGACCTTACAAGCCTAGCCAATATTCCCAATGGTGTCTGGTTAAAACCAGACACTAAAATCAGCATCTAGTGCCCCTGTCCAAGAGGGACACAGGTGGGACCCCCCAGGGTGAATTTCCAGTTACCCATCCAATTGTCACAATTATGCTTAAATAGGACCAACAAGTCTTTGACATGGAAAGGAAGTTTGTTCCAAATGTGGGGCAACCTCAGAGACAATTCTGTCTCTGAAGCAAATCCTGTTGATGTCACATACCAGGTTAAAGTCCCTTGAGTTAGTGACCAGTGTGTCCCTGATCACTGAACAAAAAGCATACTCATGCCAGTATACAAGAACAAAAAGGATATCCACAACTGTGGGCAGTACAGAGGCAAAATCTTATCACCTATCACAGTGCATGAAAGTTCTGGAGAGGGTGATTAATAAATGGATACTCAGAGTAGCAGAATGTAAGATGGGAGTTGAGCAGTTCAGATTCAGATCAGGATGCAGCACAGCTGACCCGATGTTTGCAGTGGGACAGATACATGAGAAGAAGCTTGAGATGAGGAAAGTTTCCAACTGGGTATTCCTATACTTGGAAAAAGCATATGACAAGGTCCCAAGAAAGCTGATCTGGGCAGTACTGCTGTGGTTTGAAGTCCCAGAAACATTGCTAGAATTAGTGCAGGCTATGTACAAGGAACCAATGACTCAAGTACCAAAAGTGTTGAGCCTCAGAAGAGTTTCCACTGGGAGGGGGTTTACACCAGGGTTCAGCTCTGAGCCCACTGCAATATATAACTGGTGATGGACCACTTTAGCAAACAGGTTGGAGGGGACAGATCAGCAAAGTTGCTGTATGTAGACCATGTGGCATTACAGGCAGACTCAAGAGTTAGAACTTCAGCAAAGGATAAGAGAATGGAATGCAAAACTGAAGGCACATGGGCTGAAACTAAGCACAGATAACAGTGATAACTGCAGCAAACTGGGGAAATCAGAAGAAGCTGAGAATAGATATAGTTGAACAGGTAAACAGTTTCAAGTATCTGGGAGGGGTGGTTGAGGAGAACAGAAGGCTGAATGAAGAGGTCAAAGCTAAAACCAGAAGGGTTGCAGTCAACTGGCATAGAGGCTCTGGTGTAGTCTATGACAGAAGAATGCCAAAGAAGCTGAAAAATAAGGTGTACAAGGCAGTGGTGTGACCAGTATTACTGTATGGTACAGAAACCTGGGCAGAACAGCTGAAGAAGCTAGAGGTGATGGAAATGAAGTACTTGAGAAGGGTGGTAGGATGTACACTGTGGGACAGACAAAGAAATGAGGACATAGCAGAAGTCAAAGTAGCTCCAATTGCAGAAAAGATCAAAGAGATCAGATTACATTGGTTTGGACATGTGCAGAAAAGCCGAAGACAATCTGTTGAGGAAGATTTGGGACAGATAGGGAGACAATAAGAGGAAGAGAGGATCTCCAGCAAAGAGGTGGTTGGATTGTGTGACAGAAGATCTGCGACAGTCAGGCAGCAGTGTGGCACTAAATTGAGAGAGTTGCAACAGTTAACATGATACCCTGACCCCATGTAGAAAAAATGGGAAAAAGGGGGCTAATGATTTTTCCAGAATATGAAAGCAGTCTTAAGGGTCTGACTCTGGGTTTGTCTTACTCCCCTTTCCCTTAAAGACAGCTTTAGAAAGCTCATGTCTCCATTCTTGAGGAATCTCCCCATATTTATATGCCATAGTAAATAACAGGTATAATGGCATTGTATCTCCCCATATTTATATGAGATAGTAAATAAGAGGTATAATGGTATTTTAACTTCTTACTGAAGTGTTCTCAGGTCATCACTAATTCTGGTCTCTTCACTGTGCATTGTTTGGATCCAGTTTGTGCAGTTCTTTTTCAATATAATCCAGTTTGATTCCAGTATCTGAGGTTACCTGGATGTCACTAGGATGACCATCATCCTCTTTGTGGCGCTAAACTGTTTTGCATAAGATTTTATAAACATATCTATAAACTGTTGTCTCTGAAAATAAATTTTAGAATTGACAGTTTATCAATTTGTATGCCTTTACTTTCTCCATACCTTATCTATAAAAAAGGTTTATTACCCTCAATATCTTTATTGAACTTTTCTTCAAATTTGTCTTGATCTTGACTCGTACTACGAGTAATTTGGATTGTCCAGCTGGTTGCTTCAGTTTTCAAAGTTGTAGTTGGAACTCTATTTCATGCTATTTTTTCTCTCTCACCTTAATCGGGTATTTTGTTCTTATGGAAATACAGGCGCCTGACACTGTATGCCTAGAACCTGATGTTAAATATTTTTGATTTTTTGCACTTTCAAAACCTTCCACATTCCATTTGCAGTTTTTCCACTGAACACATCACTCCAGTTAGTTTTACATAGTGATTGTTTTGTTTCCACATAATCTATAACTATTCTATGCATCAATTTAGATTTCAATTTAGCAGAATTATGTAGCAACAAATTAACATTTATAACCCCATGATCACTGCACATCAATGGTGGTAAAACTTATCTTAAGCAATTGTCGTTCCTGAATATACATTGTGAATAATTTCCTTAATGTTTTTGAATCAATATTATTCCAGTCTGTGTCTGATAAATTTAAGTCCCCAGCTATTATTCTTCCCTCCTGTGTTTCATGCAAGAAATGTATGAATTCCTCTAGGTCATCTGCACTTGACTTTGGTGGTCTATACACTCCAACAATTGTTATATGTTCTAGGGTTGTCTTTATTGCCACAGTTATACAGTCATTAGTATTGGTGTTATCACTGAACATGTTAATAATCACAAGCCTATCTTTAATCCCTATCATAACACCTCCACCTGATTTTTTTGTTAGAATGTCTGTTACAGTAAAAACACTTGTAAGTTGACAGAACTGGTTTCCAGTCATTCTTTAACTAGGTTTCATAAACAATATCATCAATCTTGTTGAAATATAAAAAAAATTCAATAAAATACTTTATTAATGCTCCTAGCATTAACAGAGACGCATCTGTGAACTGTTACATTATTACCCTGGCAAAATCCCTGCCTAATGTTTGTAAAATATTGCAAAATATCTCCTGCAAAAATTCTCTTCCCTGATTTTAAACATATGCCATCCTGTCTAGACACGTTTGCCCAAAACAAAGCTTGGATGTTCTACACATTTCCATTTTTTTTTTAAACAGGGCATTTTTCCATGTAGATATTTACCCAAAAGATCTTTTCATTCACGGTGACCCGACTATCCTTTATGTGATTTGTGAAAAAATACAGCTCAACACTAGTACAAGCTATACTATCCAAGGGAAATGTAATCTCCCCTACTAAGAATCATAGAGTCCTTGCAGATGAGATTTGTACTGACAAACAGATCTGTACTTCCTTACATTAAGGCATTCCAAAGCTTGTCACATCTATTTTCAGTATCTACTCTGCAACTGTAAATATCAGTTCCTGTAATAAGTGAATCTCCAATTACAATAATATCTTTTCTGACCAGATCTGAAGAATCTTTAACTTCTAACTGCTCTATGAATTGTTACAATGGAATGATCTTCATAACTATTAGTCTTATTAATCCGACTGTTTTCATTGTGTAATAAATTTGCAAGCATACAATTCTCATCCAGCTGGCTTTGTACAACAGCTTAAGCCATCTAGTCGATATCTTTCTCCATTTTCTTTCATCTGCCCCTTGCCTCTTCATCCCTCTTTTGGAAAAGTAATACTTTTTTCTGTAGATTGCTATGTAATATGCAGATTACAGGGAATGATAACACTGTTCTATCAGAAAACAAAGCAGTATCTTTAATAGATATTCCCTCTACTTAAGACATTTATCAGTTTATTTCTTCGTTATTTGTTCTGAATCTCTTTTCTCCGTTTCCTTCTAAACAGTGACTCTTCAGATTGCTGAATACTTGCATACAGAATTCAAGTTGTCAAGGGCATTGTCTTGTTTCATAGGGGTTGAATGATCTTTACAGACAAGAGATACATCATTTCCTAAATGTGTTCTATTTGCTCTTCGCCCAACATTATTTATCTCACTAGTACAATCATTAATATATGTAGCAGTTCTCAAAGCTGTGTCAATGCACAAGTGCAGTCATTGTCAGTAAGTCTAGATTTACTTCTAATGGTAAGCAAATCATCCAATTTTAAACATGAGGAGAACAGATCAGTGTTATTAGGAGTTACTTTAAATATGCATAGTATTTGTTACTATGTACAAGATACATTTGCTTTAGCAAATTATTAATGGCATATTTAAGGAATCCACATTCAGCATAAAAAACTGTAAAATAATTAAATCAACCTTTAAGACTAAAACCACACAAGCAATATACAACTAAATACAAAAGTAACAGTAATGTTTTTCTGACCATACAAGTTCTGAAAGTTGGACAAAAGCAGTAATTCCTCACTATCACTCGCAGCCGTACTTTTAAACGGTAAAGACCAATACATCACAAACCAAACAAGGATTGTCTAGATAAACTCTAGATTGTCCTCTCTGTAGTCTGTGTGGCTTTATAGCCGACTACGCCCCTTGGGATGGCTAGAGCTTGCATGTCTAAAGTCCAACCCTTTCTAATGAAAAGTGAAAATAAAGGTAAAACAAAATATAAAAATCAAAGTCAGCTTATCTACAAGCTATTCGTTCCTTCCTACAATGAGTGAAAAACAGTGATAAAATATAAATTCAAATTAAACTTCACTTACCAGTCAGCTCCACAGTAAATCACAAACCAAGATAGGACCATTTAAACATTAGTAAATCACTTTAAATTATAATAGACAGCGATTTGGGTAACTGTTCTGTGTCTTAAACTACATATTCCCCAGGATTCACAAATCCTCCGTGTAAGAGTAGAGGAGGCTTACACTGAAATGTCAGTGTAAGAATAAGACAGCAGTGTGCCATGCATATTAATGAGGGTGCGCTGCCTCAACTCCAACACTAACACGGAACATGCACGAGTGTCGGACTGCCTAGCAGTCCAAAAATCCACGCCCCTGCAAGTATCACAATAGGGAAATGTTAACTGACATCAGAAAGTCTGCTCAAATGTGTAAATACCCAACAGTACACTCCCCCACATTCTAAACCCCAGTACAATAAAATATAAAACTTTTAGCATTCCCAATATAGCTGCCCGTATTGCCGCCGTGTGTATGCCCATTGCTTAGCTACATTTAGCAGTAAGACATTGAAGAGGATAATAAATGTATACGCAAATTAAGCAAAATAGCAACAGAGTAGTTGTAGAACCCGCACACTAAGAGTCCTGGTTCGAGTCCCAGAATTTCTTCCATTTACCAATGAAATTTTAGTAAAAAGCATTGAAATGGCCTATGTAGTAGTGAACAAATGTTTTAGATTTTTTATATATATATATATATATATATATATATATATATATATATATATATATATATATATAGATATATATATATATATATATATATATATATATATGAATAAATATAAATAAATATATATAAAAAGAAAGTGAAATAGTTATGCATACTGATGAATGCAGAAGTAATGCATCTTGAGCAAAGTGAAGCACTGCTGCTAAGCAAAGTTTACCAGTATTAAGCACATTTCAGTACAATTGCCCATAGCTTAGCAGTGCATTAACTAGCGCAATAGCTTTGCGCGGAGCTGCGCATCACGCCAACTAGTGCAAACAGAACATGCGTGTACGTAGCTGCGCCCTTCGCTAACCAGCGCAACGTAAAGCAACATAGAGCAACATCGGGCAACGTAGAGCAACATCGGGCAACGTGCAGCAACGTAGAGCAGCTTAGAGCAACGTCAGGCAAAGTCGAGCAAAGTCGTTAAAACATAGCCACACCTCCTAGCCGGTCTGGCCAGTAGTGAAATAAAAAGCAATGATAGGCCTAGAACCCGGGATACTGTGCACCATAACCACAGTACTGAACCACTAAGCCATGACATCTTTACATAAGTATGCACTTTCAACACACATACATATCAATGTAAGTTTACCCATTGCTATGCAGGTGTACCTTCAACTGCGTTTTTTCAAAACTAGCCAATCACAAATAAGTGCGAGAAATTATGCATATTTAAGCTCCATAGGCGGGAATACTATCTATAACTGGTTGTAGCTCCCATCTGCAGGCAGCAATGGCTGGTGCTGGAGAGGGCTCTCATTTTCAAGCGCAACATTGGGGCATTGAGGAGTCAAAAGTTATGGTTTGACTCCTTGTCCACCATCATGATAATATACTCCTGCGGGGCCAGTACCAGGTCACCCAATATAAAGCGGAAGCCTGGAACGGTCTAGCTCATGAACTCACCAGTACCACAGGTGTCCCTCGGATTGGTGAGCAGGTCAGACACCACCATCCAGACCCAAGATGTGAGATGCCAAATGCCCCACTACCAAGTAGCCATGGAATTAAGCATGTAAGAATTGCTATTCTAGAGTATACTATGGATAGGTATGTCCCAATATCACTTCAATTCACGGCTGCAGGTGTCCGTGCTGCAAATCAGCAAGTCTATGCAGACAGGCTGCGCCACCAGGCAGGTTAGTATTCTGCATGTACTGTTATGTAAAATAAATGAGAGAGACTGAAAAATGTGTTTAAACACAATAAAGGTATAATAATTCTCTAATAATTATTCTGCATGTACTGTCATAAAATAAATAACAGAGCCTCTAGAAAAGTCTTTTAAGTCTTTAATAAAGGTATAATTCCTGGAGTGTCTGTCATTTTCTTTGATATGTTGCTGTATTCTTGCATTATAGAAATAGTACTGGTGTATTAAGCGCTGTTAACACACAGTTGGGTAGGCCCATATAAAGTGGATGAAGGGAGTGCCAGTAGCTTTTAAGCATATTCACAGTCCTCAACTGTTGGTTCATGCCCAGCATGTACAGGTTAATCTAGCACATGAGTAGCTTGGTATTGTGTTCCCCAGAAATGTCATTGTGCTGGCAGAAATGTAGGGAGCTGTTAACATATAACTGATAATTTCACCTACACATATCTAGATAAGTATATGAAAGTAGAGCTGTCAGTGTACCATCTCAGCAGTAGTGTGTCTGAGCAACTCACAAAATATGTAGCAGTAACATCTGCATCCTGGACAGTTTGTATGTCAGATACAGCCAATGAATAGAAAGATCTAGCAAAACCCATTTCACGATCCAAGGACAAATGTGTAGTGTAATACATGTAGTGTAATACATGTAGGGGACATAACTGAGATCAATAGGAATTTAGTGTAAACTAGAAGGATATACAAGTTGTTAATGGAGCTATCATTTCCACCCTATTGTATGTGCATAAAAAATGCAATTCCACACCTCAATGGGTATGTCTAATCTCAAAACATTTGTTGGGATATATGTCCTATTGGTTTATAAAAATCTGCATTTATTTCGATGCATGTGCCCTGTTCAAATACCACAATATTGGTGGCCTGTTGCCATCTCCCCTTGAGTACCTTGTTCCCCATTGGCCCTTTTTTTCCAATTAAAGGAATTCCCAATACTATTCTAGCATGTCCAAAGGTCAGTTGTCAATATCCTCTCCGGTCCAGCTGGTGAATCTGGGAATCTTAAGGCAATGTTACAACTGCCTCATGTACAGACAACCCTCTCCTCCTCCCAACAAATTCCAACACTTGAGAGATGCAACCATATAGCCAAACTGGAGGCTAAGCTCTCTCAACTCAGTACTGGCGTAACCAGTCAGGAGGAGAAGGAAACCACACGCACTACAATTAGTCTCACAGACCTACCACGACAGCAAACCAAACACAAAAACATAGCCGGAGGCTCTAAATAAAAATCTGCCTAAGCAGCAGAGACCTCCAAAGCAGACACCCAAGCAACCGCTACCCCAAAACAAAACACATGCAACACATAGCTCACAAAGCCAGTGTGCCAAACAGTCACAGCCCTTAAAGCTAAACACACCTGATACACTTGTAATAGGTGACTATCGTCAGGCACACTGACGTCCCACTCACCAGGCTGAAGGTCACGGTGAGCTGCTTGTCGGGCGCTAGGATCCGCCACAACACAAGCACTCGGGTCACTCCAAGGCAAGTACAAATATGACTCTGTCATTGTCCATGCTGGTGTGAATGACCTGAGACAGAGGAGCTCTAAGCATGTAGCCCAGGCCAGTATGACCCTGACCTTGAGTAGCATCTTGCCCTCACCAAGAATGATGCCACAATATGAAGACAAGATGATCAATTTCAATTGGCTTAAGTATTGGTGTCATTCAAAGGGGATCCAATGCCTGTCAGCCTGGGATGACATGCTCGACAAGCCATGATGCTTCTCTAGAGACAGCTTGCACCTGTCACCCCTGGGCTTTCGGATATTGGCAAAGGCTCTTGCTACCCCCATAGTGTCTTTTAGGCAAGGCTCAAAAGACAAACCCGCCTCCATAGGTATCACAAGGGATAAGAAACTAAGAGTAATGCTTCTCAATGCCAGAAGTCTAAACCTCAAGATGCACACACTCGAAACTCTCCTTAGCATGGAGAGCATCGATATCTGTGCAGTAACAGAAACCGGGTTCAAGGCTCCCAGGAGCACCCCAGCACTACCAGGTTATACCTCATACCATGCTTTTCAGCCCCAAAACTTGGGCCGAACCACAAAAGGAGGGGGAGTATCAATATTCGTCAAAGATATCCACACCTCCAGGTTGGTGGCACAGCACGAAACAGAGACTATCCATGTGTAACTAACAGTGGGTAAAACTGCCTTCCAGTTTATAGCAGACTACCCTCCCAACCCCAGGAACCCCACTCTGCCTTCCTGAGAACACTGGAAAATACGAAGTTCTCTCCAAACACCATTATATTGGGCGACTTCAACTACCCAAACAGACTGGGAGCATTACTCTAGCTCCAACACCCTAGCCCAAATGTTCCTAGAATTTATAAACTCAAATGTTATGGAACAACTTGTTACCACTCCCACAAGAGGGGAAAACATACTGGACCTGATCACCAACATGGAGACTCTATGCTCCAGACCAGAAGTGTATCCTTCACTGGTGAGATCAGACCATAAACGAATCTCACTGGATATTCACATCCCAACCCCACACCCTGCCCAGAAAACCACAGTGAAAAAGCTTCTCTAAAGCAAATTTCACACTCCTCAAAACAGAGGTGGAATCCTTCAAAGCCCCCAGGCCCGTGGAAAATACAGCCCAGACCGCAGAATCCTTTATAAATGCATTCTATGAACACCTTCAGGAATGCATGGATCATGCAATCCCAAATAAAACCAAGACCAAATCCTCCAAAGGCAGACATCCTGTCTGGTGGACCCCAGCCATAAACTATACAATAGGAGGAAGCCACTACATAAGAGCAAAATCCCCAAAAGGAAAGGCATCTAATCAATATTAGCAAAAAACTACGGGCACTCACAAAATCGTCTAAGGCCAGCTTTGAAAGAAAAATTGCACAGGACACTAAGGATAATCACAAGGCTTTCTTTAGTTATGTTGGGAACCTGGGTGGGAATTCCCAGATGTGCTCAGAATTAGTTCAAAATGACAAAAATACACCGAACCCACAGACAATGCCAACATCCTAGCTGACCGGTTCAGCGCAAACTTCTCCCCCCCTCTCCACCAAAAGGGCAAATATCTATCCCAGAGTGCTGCCCCCCCTGACATTCCAGATGCTCAGGTAAGAGCCGCCCTCTCCAAAGCAAAAAACACAGCATCAATGGGACCAGACAGTGTCCCAGGCTGCATCCTACATGAACTCCAAGAAGAGCTAAACCCAAACATAAAACTACTGTTCAATCTCAGCCTTACTACAGGATATGTACCCAAAGAGTGGCATACAGCAACAGTGGTCCCTCTCCACAAAGGTGGTGCCTCAACGGATCCTGGAAACTATCGTCCCATAAGCCTAACTAGCTTAGTCTGCAAAGCTATGGAAAGGATCATGAACCTCATAAAGATATTTGTGACCTACAGACACTGGATCCTACCCAGTTCGGCTTTAAGGGCAGATCCTGCCTCAAACCTGGTCAATTTCTTTGAAACAGTCACCAAGGCCATTGACGAGGGGAAGGTGGCCCACACAGCCTACCTGGACCTCGCAAAAGCCTTCGATACAATACTCCACTCGGGCATTACAGATAAGCTCACCAGCTTAAATATAAACCCCTATGTCACTAGATGGGTTGCAAACTGGCTCAAGGACAGAACACACATGGTTAGAATTGCTGGAGCCATGTCAGACTCCAAACCAGTTACAAGTGGCATCCCACAAGGATCAGTCCTGGGACCTCTCTTGTTCGGTATATATTTCTCGGAGGTACAGACCAACATGGAAGGACTGTGTCTGACCAAGTTCACAGATGACTGCAAACTGGGTGCCATAATAGACTCTCCAGCTGACACAAGCATCCTACAAAAGGGCCTCATAGAAATAGACAACTGGTGCCAGAGCCATGGCCTCAACCTAAACACCAAAAAGTGTATAGTCATCCCCTTTGGCAAAAACAAAGTGCCCACAAATTACCACATAGGTGGTAATCCATTAAGTACAGAATGGATTAGGGACCTGGGGACCCAAGTTGATAGCAATCTCTCATTTGACAACTATGTGGCCAAAGTGGTTAGAAAAACATTTTATATAGCCCCCCTAATCATGAAAGGATTCACATCTAGATCAGGGGAGGTTACTGTGCCTCTTTACTCATCCCTCATCAGGCCCATAATTGAGTAAATTGCCCCTTTTGGGATGTACCTTACCAGACACCTGCGGCAACTGGAAAGACCCCAAAAGTACCTCATCAAGAGGATCAAAGGGCTCAAACAGATGCCATATGCTGCCCGGTTAAAGAAAGTCCAGCTCTACTCAGTGGCATACCGCCTGCTCAGAGGTGATCTGTGGCTGACGTATAAAGCCATGTTCAACCCGGAATTAATGGACATGCTGCACCTCAGAAAATCCAAATCCCATCGAGCTACGCGCTCGAGAGACTTGAACCTCAGCACTGAAATAAATAGGACATGCTGGAGGAACAGATTCATAACCCAGAGGCTCCCTTCACTCTGGAATAAAATCCCAGTCCAGGTTAGGCAGAGACCCTCTAACTCTCTTCAAGAGGAATCTTGATGAGTGGAGAGGAGATCGTAGGTTTACACGGGTATCACTTCTGTGTCACTGTTAGACAGAGGCACAGTATACTAACCTCAAAAAAGGGCATAGCAAAATTAATTTAAAAAGGGTGGCAAAAGCTAAACACACTCTGGCTAAGCTTATAAATGCCCTAGGGCAGCCTAGTATGAACCTATGAATCAATTAAACCTGCACGCTGTTGTAATGTCTACTGTTGTCCCATATATGCATGTGTCATGCTTGCTGTTTAAATGTTGGAACTCCGGTGTGTTGAGTTAATGGGAACACTTCTGCATGCCGTTATAACTAATTGGGAATGCTGTTGACTGTTACTAACCCAAATTTTCATTAAATCCTCCTAAACAGAACGTATGGGAAGGCGAGCCCCAGTGGTACCACCTGTCCCACCTCAGCTGGCGATGGCACCTGGCACTAGCAGTTCTGGTGCCCAGCCTGGGACCTCCTCCTCCGCTGGCCCTGTGCCACCTTCGGGTGGAAGCGCTGCTGTGGCTCACCCCCCCAATGCAAGCGTGGGCAGAGGGCCACCTATCACCCTCCAAATGGTCCGGGCTGCAGTGTGTAGGAAGATCAAGCGTTCTGTCGCTGATCCCCTACGCCAGCTTGAGGCATGAGTGGAGCGACTCATGGGTGAGCCTGCCCCTCCTACGCAGCCCCCAAGCACAGCCACCCTCTGGGCTGTGAAGGTGCAGTGGTGACTGCCCATGGGTGGGGATCTCAATTCCACTGTTGCCATCTGTGGGCTCATGGGCTTGTGATTTCCAAACATCCTTCCGTCAATGGTGTTCACCCACCACGTCATATTCCACCCCTGTATGCATCTTGGTTGTCTTGTCTGTTTACCTCCCCAACCTACCTCCCCAAATATACCTACTTCCCCTACCCCACATTCCACTCATCTGAAAAAAGGGCATTCTGCTACCAAAAAAAAATTACGCCCCACACATAGCTGCCCATTTTGCACACATGTCCACTGGACACAAACTGATATTTAATTGACAGTACAACATACTTTGTTTTCCTCACCCCTCTCGCAGGGGTTGAAGGTTTCATATTTCCCTCCAAATTTATTGCATATGCACAGCTGTTGCCGTTAAAGAAATGGGCAGTTATGGGCCTTTCCTACACCCGTCCTGCACATCCCGAGCTGTATTCCCTACAGTCTTCCCCTCTTTGTACCCCCTATCCCCCCATTTTCTTTTTTCAAAGAAATGAGCGCAGGGTTAGTGGGAGTAAGCACTTTTAAGCAATAGTTAGCGGGTTTGCACTAGTGTGCATCTGCGTGCGCTTAGCTAAGCATCGTGGAAACCCGCTTACAACTGCTTTAAAGTGCCTTAGTCACTATGTCAGGGCCCTTGTTCTGCTCAGCAGCTAAATAAAATACCTCTGTCAGTCTCGAACACCGGACCTTGTACACACTAGACTGCATGAAGTACCACTGAGCCATGGTAAACATACAACAAAGTGGTGCTGAAATCAATATATCATTCATCAGAATGAGTGAATGTAAAGGACAATAGGAATGCCATAACACAAATCCTGTTCTGTGGATCTTTACCAGCAGTTCTTGTGGAATTGCATTACATGACTGAAAAGAGAACCAGCCATTCTGGCAGGAAATGTTATAGCAGCACTTTACATCCCCCACACCGTATCATAGGACAAACACTAGCATATCTGATTAGGGCAGAGGCCATACTTCCCAAATGTGACTAATTTTCAGGCATGTCCCTGATTTTGAAACAAATTTTAGCTGTGTCCCTCTGAATCCCTCTGAAAGCTACTGACATTAGGCAGAAAGGTGGTGAATTACACTTAATGAATAATGACAATAAGTAAGAGTTAGACACAGGTTGTACTTCAGGAAATGTGTATTAATCCATATGCTCTGGTTCTCTCAAAGTCTCAACTTAATGTCTCTAATATTGTAAAGGTGTACCTCACTTCTACCTACTTTTCCCCAGAGTCTGTTCAAATATGTACCCGAGTGTTTGACAGGCCTGGCAGAGGCAGAAACAGACATATCAGCTATTCTGCTGTTACACACTGTGCAAATAGCTTTGAAAGGAGTTCCAGAAGCATACCCTTATGTAGAAGTACAACAGTTAAATACAAAGGGATGTAGACATGTACTGGTAGCAACCAACTGAAAATGCCATTGTTCCAGTGCTGTAAAGACCGGTGTGGTGCACAGACAAAGAACAGGCTAACCTCTGGCTACCATCTAGATAGGTCCACAGTTGGGAGCTATGCAGACAGACTACTTGCCTTGGTAAACTAACAGGTACACAGCAACCCTTTAAGTCCAGCAAGATAAAGTTCACACATTAATACATAATGCTCTGTCCTTCTGCACCCCTACCCAAATGTACAATAAACCTCTACCAAGGATGTAGGTAGGCATGCTTAGTACTGAAATTTGTCCAGTTTCCTTGAGCAGCCTGTGCTAATGTCAACACTAAAAAAGCAGAAACTGTTCAAAAGTGAGTAAATTAATATTCACAGTATAGCAGTTCTCAAACAGTTCATGTGGCAAATGAATACATCTCAATAACTACTTTTGTATGGCAGGTAATTGTACAAGTAGAAAATGAAAACTACATACACCCATGTATCTTGTGTTAGCATTTGGAGGGGTGAGTACAATTCTACACTGACAACTGTGTAGTGGAAGTGCCAACATTCAGGTTGGAGTACAACATTTAAATTACTGGCTACACCCCTAGCTTCAGATATAAGTATACCAACCTTCTGACTTACACAACGGTGTCCACAGCAAACAAGAATGGGCCCCACTTTGGAAAGCTGAAAGGGCTATGCCTACCTGACATAGCAATTTATAGCACTAGGTTGCTATGACAGTGAGTACTGCAATTACCACACAGCAGGCTGCATGCATTTACCAAATGGTGACCACCAATTGGTGCAGAGACCATCACATGCAAATGTGCAGATACCTATAAAAGCTGGCCACACATGCACTCCTCCCATTGCAGACGCTGAGAGAGAGAGAGACAGAGAGAGAGGGATAGAGAGATGCACACCCCCACCCACACCAGTGGGGAAAAAAAAAAAGGATTAAAATAAAGCCAAAGATACAGCAAACTGAAAACTAAAATACATACAAAGGAAAGGTATATAACAGATAAGCTTTTACTGGCATGTAGTAGATGTATTTGAAGACTACTCTACATACTTTGAAACATCAATATGTGGCAGCAGTATGTATATGCACAAATGCCCTGCATAACTACTGCCATGGACAAATCAGTGTGTAGCTGTGTGCAGTGGGACATAACTGATACATGTAGCTCAGCATAAAATGTCAAACATCTGAACCATGTCATCTGTGTTCTGTACAGTAGTGTGGACAATGGCTGTTTGCTGGTATATGACATGTGGTGGTTAAACACAGTGGGTGTGATTTGTTATATTTGCAATGTTGCAGGCAGTGAGGCCTACTAAAGCCACATGGGCTGTGAACACCTTTAATGCATTTCACACAAGACTGTGCAATATCATTACATAACTGTATACCTCACATACTTTGCATAATTGATATTCCCACCATGATATATGTGCCTATATGTACACCAATGGATGTTTATATGTATGTGTAGATTAGATATATATATATATATATATATATATATCTATATATATATATCTAGAGGGAGAGACAGTCATAGTTACAGTGACAGATGCCTGGTGACAAAGCCATGGCCTCAAGCTCAATGTCTGAAATTCATTTGCATCCCTTTTGCTAAAAACTCTGTACCCATGAACTACCACATAGGTGATAGTCGACAACACCAAAAGTGTGAGGAGACCATGGGACACAGGTGGACAGTAGTCTCACCCTTGATAAATCAGTGCCACACCAGTCATGTAATCTGTCTACATAGCACACCTCATCACAAAAGCTGTGTCATACAGGGAAAAAAAGAGGTCAGTGTTCCCCTCTACTCACCACTCACAAAACCCATTATAGAGTACCTCAGAAGACATCTACAGCAACTGGAAGGGCCACAGACATACCTCACAAAGAGTAATACTGTCCTCAAACAGGTGCCCTATGCAGACAGTCTTACAAAACCACAGCTAGACTGTGTTGCATACCGGCAACCCACAGGTGACCTCTGCCTATCATACAAAGCTATGTCAAACCCAGAGCTGTTGGACATGCTCCATGTAAACAGATCACTATCCCTTCGAGCTACATGCTCTAGGGACCTAAACCTTGTCACCTCAATAGACCGAACATGCTGGAGGGATAGATTCCTATCTCAGAGGCATCCCATATTCTGGAACAAACTACCTATCAATAGCAAACAAAGCTCCTCAGTAGCACTAGTCATGAATAATCTTGATGATTGGATGGGGCCTCTGTGGCTCTGCTTGACAGGGACACATGAAACTAAATTAGTTGGGTGTCAAAGGCCAGGGTACCGTCTGGCTAGGCTTCTATAGGTCCTAGGGTCAATAGCCTATAAACCTACCTATGAACCAATACACACCCACATGTACTTGTTTCAATGATTGCTATGTGAGGTTGACAGTGTGATGGTGAATGGGTTGGTGAATGTGTCACAGTTGTGTATATGTCAGATAGCTTAGTGGGAAACTGTTTGTCATGGTATTGTGTCCTAGCTCTGATCCCAGCAAAAGATGTGTATGCTATTGCTACCCAGAATAAGCAGTATGGCATACGGTCTGACATAGTCCCTTTGTGTTAACTGGGGTGTGTCATTGGAGGATAAAGCAGTACATGTATGCTCATTGATTGGTACTGCTGGTGAATCAAACCCCTGTATGAACTGTAGTACTACCTGAAACTATAGGCCTAAACCGCACAGTATGGTGTATGTCCACATTGCCTGGAAACACTGTTTTGTGTGTTACCTGTAGTCCTCACAGATTACATACCTCAGGCATAAGGGTTTGTAAGTACTGACACACAGTACTGTATGGTACACATGTAAAGCTAGTCTGGGTTGCCATACCTCTGTGTCCTGTATGTATGTCTGATGTGTGTGTGTGGATATGCCTATAACATGCCCCCGGTCATGTGCGTTACAGGATATAAGTGGGTATCTAGCAACATGTATAGTTTAGTACCAGCAGTATGCCTCTTATATTCAAGAATGTGCACATATTGTAGGCAGGGGTTTTCCATCAGCAACTAGTGTGTTATACTGGTAATCCTGTAACTGGACTTTACAATCATTGCAATGGATTACATATTTCGTTATGCATTAGCTGGCTATATACCTCCTGTGACTAGGTGGTGCAGTGTGTCAAATACAGTGTGCTATGTACTGTTGCAGTCTTATAGTGGTTTCTCTGTTGCTGTGCAGAAAATGTTTTAATATATAGAGCGCGTCAGGCAGTTGTGGGTTGAGCACTGATATGTGGTATTGGATTGTGTGTATCCTCTGACAGACAATAGTTTGCTATTTATGGCAGTTCAGTGATATCTGTACTGTAGAATAAGTGTGCCACATGACTTCCTTGCACATTGTTTTATTGCCTTCCAGGGTCATGTCCCACCATCGCAATCCTGCCTAGAGCCATGCAGAGTTTGAGATACTAACCAACTGTGTCATCCAACAGTACACCCTGCTATTTTCAAGAACCAGCCAGGACCAGCATGAGCGGACTGCGCTGTGGCAAGATGTCCGTAGGATAAATGACATAGGCATGCATAACTGGACTTATGAGCAGGTACGACATCACTGCAGTGATTTAGACATGTCCGGCAGCGTGCGTCTGATGTCCATAGGCAACAGCTTGCCAAAGGTGGTGGGGTTGCCACCCATCCCCTCCGCACCAGAGTGGAGGAGCTGCTCCTGAGCCTGGGGCAAGTTCACATGGAGCATGCAGGTAAGATGGCATATCTGTAGACTGCTACCTCTATTGTTAGATCATGCATATGGGTGATCTGTACTGTGTAGTTAGATGTGGAGCCTGGTGCTGTTCAATACTGATAATTTGGAACATGATGTGTAGGCTTGGAACATGATGTGTAGGCCTGTGACTGTCAGTGGCAACAACTGTGGCATTCTGCTACTGTAAGATTGCAAACCCACAGTAGCAGTGCCAATTGTTGCCACTGAAACAGTTTCATATCCTTGTAGGTCCCTCTGGTGTGACAGCAAGGCAGCAGACCCATGCTGGTGAGTGTTCTACATTTAATATTGCTAATAAAATGTGCATGTCATAGGTGAGGTGTAGGCCATGTACACATGTAACACACCTACGCATAATGCATGCTGTGAGACTATTCACATCTCAGTAACTTGAGTGGCTGCCTCAAACACATGCAATACACAGAGCATCCCAAACAATTGTGGCTACACTATAGTGGACATTGGACAGGCAGTCGATACACATGCACACGACATACACAACTCTGTCATACACAGTACATGTTAATATGTTACACATGGCGTATTCAGACACGCTTTAAGGTCACACTCCAGTATCCCAAATGTCATCCACACAGCACACATAATATACCTGAGGGGTAGAGGCCCATCATGGGGCAGTGCGACACTCTCCAACACGCAACACATTCATGTTAGGCAATGCTCCCTACTGGGAACCTTACAAACCCATGTAACAACTGGCTGTGAAATGGTGAATGTAGCCATGGTACTGGGGTTCAGGTACAGCATAGGTGCCGGTCTGGCACAAAGTAGCCTCGAGTGACCTCATGATGCTGCATGATGGTTCATGATACAACACGCCATCCAGTTACAGTAACCACAGTACTACACATAGCATTCATTGCTATACACCTCAATGTTGTGTGTGCAAACATATGCACCTATACACAATATGCATAGCAATCACCATTTGCACAAAGTGACACATACGTCTTGTAATGCTATTGAGTGTATAGGTCACATGACACACTGGGTATGTGTGATGTTTAATGTTGCAGTTGTGTTGTAGCATGCCATGTCATGGCTGGCATGTCCACAATATGTTCTACACTCACCATAACTACTGTACAATGGCTATGTTGAGCAATGGTATTCCATCAGGTATACACGCACCACTCATCCTGTGTGTATACATAGCATGCATGAGCTAAACCGGTGTCCACAATTATCTGCTAAAGACACAGATGCTCTAATCAGTAATGGATATCTATGTGACACACAGATAAACATCCAGCCATGGTATGTATACCTGTGAGTGATGGTGCATAGCAAACTGCAGAGCTTGTAATACTTGCACAGCAATGCTGTGCCCATGTAAACATTGCATTCCAGGGTGAGGACAATCACTGAACACACATGCATCAAAGCCATGTATACTGTTATTAACAAGGACTGTCTACACTTGCACTGCATGCTGTTGAGCAACACGTCCTGCATGCTGACATGTGTGATATGACTGTCTTGTGATACTGTACCCCACCAACCGCTATTGGGTATGTTTTGGATTGCTGGTGGTGTCTCTCTGCGTTAGTGAGGAGTGTATTTGTGTGCATGTGTTCTGACATCATGTACAGGTCGTAAAGTGCGCTTCCAGTCTTCCTCACAGGTGCTGAGGTTGGGCTGGTTCACTGCAGCAGGGAACCTGATGTCACTGGCTCAAATAGTGATAATGATGATAGGTGTGTTGAGGCACAGGCATGTTTGCCAGGGTCTGTCGTTGGGCCACCAAACAGTACACAGCTGTCCACCCCATCCATGCACACAGTCATACTGCCAATACATCCCTCATCACCAATGCCATTAGCTGAGGGACAGTCTACAGTCGGCAATGGCCAGGACAGTGTGGTACCTATGGCACATGCACCCGGACACAGCAGTCATACCCAGAGGTCTGGAATGGTACCACATAGGCAGATGTCCAGGGGTTCTCTGAGCACTGCTGGTCATCATGCCCCTGGCAGATGTGCCACAGGTCTTTCCTCACGCATGTTCCAGGCTGTAATGGAGGCACAGGCACGTATGGAACATTACACCAGACAGGGACTAAGGGCACAGAGGACATACCGCCACTTTAAATGACAGTATCCATGCCCTAGCAGGTGCCATCCGTAATTACACTGAGGTCATGGATAGACGTTGGGGTGAGACATTAGATATCCTCCACAATGTCATGTCCATGTGTCGGGATGGGTGAGATGTAGACGTGGACGTATGCCAGCAACATCAGCAGCTGGAAGTCACCGCGGACATCCCTCAAGTCACAGCCACTCCTGTAGTGCCGGTACCAGCCCCAGCAATGTTGGGGATGGGCTGTCCATGGACCATCCTAGAAGACCACAGGCACGTGGCTCTGGACAGTCCCAGCAGGGACCTGGGTCCAGTGTACATATGTCTACCTCTGAGGATAGTACTCAGTCTGGCGCAGTACCGGATACCGTCAGTAGCACCCATGCCAGGCACAGGTACCATATCCATGGCTGGAGATGGTGATCTGTAAAGCCTGGCAGGTCCCTGTATATGACAGCCACATGTTGAAACTGTGTGCATGCAGACATACAAGCCAGACACCTAGGGCCAACATATCCGCACACATTACATCAACATTGGCCCATACCAGTACTCTTGGCCCTCACACATACATGTTGATTGTATGGCTCAATGTAGGCCTCTGGCAAACCAACAACACACCCTGTGCATATGATGAAACCTGTGCCATCTCCCATCTCCTGTCATCTGTAACATTTGATGCAGGGACAGGCTAACATGGTGCTGATGCACAGGGTGACTATGGCAGTATAGCAATGTTAGCAAGTTGTCAGCAGTAAAGTGTAATGTTATCCTTGAAGGTGCAGCTGAGCAGCCATGATGCATTAAAGCTATGATTGTTAATGTAGTATTGTTTACACCAGTGTTAATCCCAATAGTGTATTGTCCGCCCACGTGCCACTTGGCTGATGTGTGTAGTATTGGCAGCATTTGATAGAGAGTGGACAGTACATGTGGGATGTGTGCAGCACAGGTTTGCAGGTGCACATTTGTGAACATGGTGGAGGTGCACTGTCTGCATGTACGTGCATAGTTGACACATGGGCAGGGTGACATGCCCTGTATTAGTGTTAACACTCCATAGTTTCGATTGGTGGCCAGTATGCATTGTACTACACACATTTTGGAACTTGGGTACACGTGTGTATGACATGGTTTGACACTGCTGTGTAGGTGATACTGTTACTATCTGTAATTGGTTTGCATTCTAGTAGTATACATAACCTCTACAGCCTGACCATAAACAATCATTAGATGAGGTCTTGAGAACTGACAGACCAATGTAGGACACAGTAACATTTGTACCCTTCAAGAACTATACTATGCTAGTAACCAGTGGTGTTCACCTGCACCCATTCCTGGGACCACTCCCGATTGCCATATAGCTCACTTAGGTACAAGCAAACACAGAAGGGATATGTCCGTCCATGTCTGGGAATGCATACTGTGGCCTATAATGCATTCTCTCGATGACACACATCCTCCACAAGGGTATCATACGGACAGATACCTGTTGTCAAACCCATGCTGTAAAACTATAAGCCAACTAAAGCATGGTCATCCACCTTTACAAAACATAGTATCCCCACAGTACCACTTAGGTAGTAGCCCCCCAACATGTTGAGAGGTACAATTGGGTACATATAGCCAAGCGTTAAATCTTATCATCCCCCTTTTCCCCATTTACATGAGGTCGGGGTATCGTATTAACTGTCTCCAACTCTCAATTCAGTGCCACTCCTGCCTTCAACACTCATGCCTGACTGTCGCAGATCTTTCACAATCCATCCACCTCTTTGCTGGACGCCCTCGCTTCCTCTTACCTTCTTCCCGTCTGTCCCAAATATCCCTCACCAGATTGTCTTCTGCTTTTCTACACGTGCCCATACCATCGTAATCTGCTCTCTTTTTGATCTTTTCTGCAATTGGATCTACTTTGGCTTCTGCTCTTATGTCCTCATTTCTTCGCCTGTCCCGCAGTGTGCATCCTACCACCTTTCTCAGGCACTACATTTCCATCATCTCTAGCTTCAACTGTTCTGCCTTTATTGCCCAGGTTTCTGTACCATACAGTAGTATGGGTCGCACCACTGTCTTGTACACCTTACTTTTCAGCTTGTCATTCTTCTGTCAGACCACCTGATACTCTGCCAGTTGGCTGCAGCCCCTCTGATTCTAGCTTTGACCTCTTCATTCAGACTACCCTCGTCAACCACCCCTCCCAGATACTTGAAGCCATTTACCTGTTACACTACCTTCCCATCTATCTCTATTCTCAGCTTCTTCTGATTTCCCCAATCTGCTGCCATTACCACCGTCTTATCTGTTTAGTTTCATCCCATGTGCCTTCAGATTTGCATTCCATCCTCCTATCCTTTGCTGAAGTTCTAGATCAGAGTCTGCCTGTACTGCCACATCGTCTGCATACAGCAGCTTTGTTGCTCTGACCCCTCCAACCTGTTTGCTGATGTAGTCCATTACCAGTATGAACAGCAGTGGGCTCAGAGCTGAACACTGGTGTTACATCTCTCCTTTGGTAATCCCATTTCCAAAGGTATTTTGAAATCCCTCAGTGAATCACATAAGCAATAAGGGGTCTGCATGCATATCCACAAAGTTTGTTGTACACCTATAATGAATAGCCATCATTGACAGACTGCTGCATTTTAACTGGTCTGAAATATACCTCACATTAATAGAAACCGTAATGAGTGCATGACACAGATGACCTAGGCCAGGGATCACTGCAGTGGCTGGGATTGTCACAAGCATACAGATGTGACCTAAGGTCTGGAAAGCAGCAGCACACTCTGGCAAAGATAACAGATGTGTTTATGGAGAAAGCAGGGTTCCCACTTCTGAAATAATTGAGGTCACATGTACTTATATGAATTTGTCATAGCTACCTCACGTGCAATGCACATGCTGTTGTCATTGTGATATGTCATACAGTAGTAAAAGCAAAACCAACACAAGTCACCGACACAGATCACACACACTCACCAAGTGCAGAATTCAAACCCCTACCCAACTACTTTGATACTAGAGCAGTACGCATTTACATGACGCACTATACACATTACTGGGAGTTCTCCTTTCCACAGGTATATTTCTAGGATGGTGACATACTTGACAAAGTATGCCACTTTTGAAGTGTTGTAGTTGTCTCCAAAAAGGTTGCTCCTCTACAAGGAGATATACACCCACACACCGTCATGTGCAGGATTCAAACCCCTACCCAACTACTTAATACTAGAGCAGTACGCATTTACACAATGCGCTATACACATTACTGGGAGTTTTCCTTTCCACATGTATATTTGTAGGATGGTGACAGACTAGACAAAGTGGGTTAAATTAGGTGACATTAGATGGGCTACATAGAAGGAATTTGTAGACACTTTGGCAATGTGATCAAAGGATAGTTTACTGTCTACCACTGTTCCCAGGGCAATAATTACATTCTCCGTACATAATGGATTTCAAAACTATGTGGTAATTTGTGTGCACTTTGTTTTATCCAAAGGGGATGACTATGCATTCTTTGGCATTCTGCTTGAGGGCATTGTTTTGACACCAGGTATCCGTGTATAACCCTTCTGTAGGATGTCTGTGTCAGCCGTGGAGTTGATTATGGACCAGTTATCAGTCATCTGCAAACTTGTTCAGCCATACTCCTCCCATGCTTGCCTGTACCTCTGAGCAGTATCTAACAGGTGGGGTCCCAGGACCAATACCTGTGGGATGCCATTTGTGACTGGTTTAGAGTCGGACATGGCACCAGCAATTCTGAACATGTGTTTGATCTGTGAGCCAGTTGGCCACCCATCCTGTGACATGGCTGGTAACGTTCAAGCTGGTAAGCTTGTCCATGATGCCAGAGTGGGGAATGGTGTCGAAAGGCCTTAGTGAGGTCCAGGTGGGCTGTGGGGACTACATTCACCTCCATCTATGTCCTTGGTAAGTTTCAAATAAGTCAAGTGTACACGAGTAATTCTCCCAGTGTTTTGGTAATTGTACTCTCCTCATATAATGGTGTTTGGTAGGGCATTTGTATTTTCCACTGTTCTCAGGAATAATGGGTGAGGTTCGAGACAAGGTGGGTGATCTGTAGCAGGCTACAATCTGATCAGCAGCTTTGCACAATGTTAGTTGCACATGCATGGTCTCCAAGGCCTCATGCTGTGCCACTAACCTGAAGGTGTGGGTATCCATAGGGTAAATGGATACACCACTTCCTTTTGTATTTCACTATGGGTTTTGGGGCTGAAGATCGGAGGGATTGCGAGTGTTTTACATGGAGCATGTCCAGCAGCTCTGTCTGACAGCTTTGTATGTTAGGCACAAATCACCTCTGAGTAGGCGATGTGAGAGCACAACTGGAGCATTTTGAGACTGTTTGGCATGTATTTCAGGCTGCTAATGCTATTTGTGAGGTATGTCTTTCCAGTTGTTGTCTTGTGAGGTACATAGCAAAAGGGGTGTTGTACTCTGTTATGGATCTAGTGAGTGATGAGTAGAGGGGAGCAATGTCCTCTATCCTGCATGAGACACCTTTTGTGATGGTGTGCCATGTAGTAGGATTTCCGGACTACTGCGGGATGTGATTATCACAGTTGTATCCACTGTCCACCTGTGACCCAAGGTCTCTAATTACACTTTCAGTGTTAAGTATACTACCGCCCAAGTTGTAGTTCATGGCTACAGAGTTTTTACCAAAGGTGATAATACACTTTTTGGCACTGAGCTTGAAGCCATGGCTTTGACACCAGGCATCTGTCTCAGTGAGGCCCTTTTGTAGGATGTCTACATCTTCAGTAGTTTTGATTATGGCTCCTAGTTTGCAGTCATCTGGAAACTTCATTAGCCACAGACCTTCCATGTTAAAGTTTACTTCAGGGAAGTAGATTCCAGACGGGACAGGAGCCAGGACTGAACCCTGTGGTACTGCACTTGTCTCTGGTCCAATGTCGTACTTGGAGTCTGCTACTTTCAGTGTGTGTTCTGTTAGCCAGTTGGCATCCCATTTTGTGACATAGCGATTTATACCTAGTTTAGTGGGTTTATCTATAATTCCAGAGTGGGGGATGGTGTTGAAAGCCGTGGCAAGTTCTACATAGGCTGTGTGAACCACCTTACCCTTGTCTATGGTTCAGGTGACTGCTTCAATGACGTATATCAGGTTTAGG
>NC_056750.1:154947460-155159960 GCF_019279795.1 Protopterus annectens | reverse complement strand
TAGCTCATTTCATTGATGCATGTCCTGGGTGACTGCCTTGAACAGTCTAGCAGGTTTGGGAACCATGATCTTCCCCTGACCAAACCGAAATTGGTAGGGTTGGGTGTTTGTAGGCTCACAATAGCTCTGTTTATGAGATCCATAATGGACTCCATGGACTTGCAGATTAGGCTTATAAGACAATAGCTCCTATGGTCTGTTGTGCACCAACACTGGAGTGTGCCAAATGTTGCTGCAACGCATTCAACAGTTTCATATCCTGTACAGAGGGTGAGTCAATGGACTGTTCAGGTGCAGGGTCTGTTTCGGAGTTCACATATGACACAGCTAGGGAAGCCATGTCATCCCATAGACGCAGTGTTTTTTAGGTTTGGAAAGTGCTGTTTAACCATTGTGTGTGTGATTTCTGGGTTTTCACAGTCTCCAGGTGTGATAATGGGCCCTTTTGTCAGTGAGAGGGGGGTAAATATGTATGAACCTGTCTTAGATGTTGGCGGTTAGAGTCATGTACATGTATTAATTTACAGTTTGCACTGACTCAGAACATATATGTGTTTACATTGATATGACATCAAAAATAAAGCTTCATGGTTCTCTATGGACTCTGACAATATTTTTGCCAGAACATGGATTGGATAATGTTAGGAGTGCTCATTGTTTATTGATACTGATCGGAGTTTTGATTATCTTTGAATTTTCACTTTCTCTGAATGAGTTCAGTACTTGTAGTACATAGTTTGATTAGTCCAATACATTGTATGGGTCTGTTTTCATATCACTGTGTACGCAAGGCAGGATTGGTGGATAGTGTGCGCAAGGCATGATTGGTGGATAGTGACATGTTTGAGGTGAGAACTGCAACTGCCAGATGTGTGGCCCACTGCTCTGCTCAGACATGGCCCAAGTGTGTGGGCATGCCCAGTATGGACATATATACTATATGTGTTTTTTACTTCAGGGCTCACCTTTGTGTTGTACATAGACAGGAAGCACGCTGTGCCTGCTGGGCTTCCATGAGTCACTTTGCATAGACTTAACATTTCTACATACAGGGGGGACAGCTATATAGTCACCACTCCAAGAGGGAACATATTGGACCTGGTCATCACCAACATGGGGACTATGTTCCACACCAGAGGTAAACCCCTCATTGGTAAGATCAGACCAAAAACAAATTTCCCTGGACATCCATATCCTGTCCCCATCCCCAGCCAAGGAAATCACTGTAAAGAATTTCTCAAAAGCCAACTTTGCACTTCAAGACTGAGGTGGAATCCTTCAAAGCCCCTGGGCCAGAGGATAATACAGCCCAATCCGCAGAATCCTTTACAAATGCATTCTATGAGCACCTGCAGGAATGCATGGATCGTACTATCCCAAATAAAACAAAGACTCACTCCTCCAAAAACAGGAGACCGGGCTGGTTGATCCCGGCCATAAGCTAAACAGAAAGAAGCTACTACATGGAAGGCATCTCTGATCAGTATTAGCAAGAAACTTCGATCCCTCCTAAAATCAAAGGCCAGCTTCGAAAGAAAAATTGCCCTAGACACTAAAGATAATCACAAGGCCTTCTTTATTTACGTCAGATACATGGGCGGAAACTCCCAGATATGCTCTGAATTGTTGCACAACGGTACAAAATATACCGAACCTTACAGACATGGCCAACATCCTGGCAGACAGATTCAGCGCAAACTTCTCCCCCCCTTCCCCCCCCCCCCAAAGGAGCAAATGCCTATCCCAACTGAATGTAACCTCCCTGACATCACAGATGCACAGGTGAAAGCTGCCCTCTCCAAAGCAAAAAACACAGCATCTATGGAACCGGACGGTGTCCCAGGCTGCGTCTTACATGAGCTCCAAGAAGAACTGAACCCTCACATCAAGTCACTGTTCAAACTTAGCCTTACTACAGGATATGTACCCAAAGAATGGTGTACAGCTACAGTGGTCCCACTCTACAAAGGTGGTGCCACAACGGTCCCCGGAAACTATCACCCCATAAGCCTGACTAGTCTGGTCTGTAAAGCTATGGAGCGTATCATGGAACTCAAACAAATACATTGGGAGCCTCTAGACACTGGACCCTACCCATTTCGGCTTTAAGGGCAGATCTTGCCTCTTAAACCTAGTTGATTTCTTTGAAACAGTTACCAAAGCCATAGATGAGGGCAAGGTAGTCCACACAGCCTACCTGGACCTCGCAAAAGCCTTGACACAATACCCCACTCGATCATAAATACACTTACCAGCTTAAATATCAACCCCTATATCACAAGATGGGTTGCAAACTGGCTCAGAGATAGAACCCACATGGTCAGAATCACAGGTGCCATGTCCGAATCCAAACCAGTTACAAGTGGCATCCCACAGGGCTCAGTTCTGGGTCCTCTTGTTCGGTATATACTTCTGAGGTTCAGGCTAACATGGGGGGGGGATTATAGCTGACAAAGTTCAGATGACTGCAAACTGGGGGCCATAATCAAATCTCCAGCTGACAAGCATCCTCCAAAAGGGTCTCAGACGGATGCTTGGTGTCAGAGCCACAGCCTCAAGCTAAATGCTAAAAAGTGCCTAGTCATCCCCTTTGGGAAAAACAAGGTGCCCACAAATTACCACATAGGTGGTAATCCATTAAGTACGGAAGTAATTAGAGATTTGGGGACCAACGTAGATAGTAATCTCTCCTTTGATAATCACATTGCCAAAGTGGTTAGAAAGACCTTCTATATAGCCCACCTTATCACGAAAGGGTTCGCATCTAGATCGAGAGGTCATTATGCCCCTCTACTCACTCAGGCCCATAATTGAATACAATGCCCCTTTTCGGATGTATCTTACCCAACACCTGCAGCAACTGGAGACCCCAAAAGTACCTCACCAAGAGGGTCATGGGCTACAAACAGATGTACTATGCAGCTCGACTCTCCAGCTCTACTCAGTTGCTTACCGCCTACACAGAGGTGATCTATGCCTGACGTACAAAGCCACGTCAAACCCAGAATTAATGGACATGCTCCACCTCAAAAAATCCAAGTCCCTTAGAGCTACACACTCCAGGGACCTAAACCTCAGCACAATAAATAGGACATGCTGGAGGGACAGACTCATTTCCCAGAGGCCCCCCTCTCTGGAATAGAATCCCAATTCATGTTAGACATAGCCCCTCTTCAAGCGAAATCTGGAAGCGTGGATGGGAAATCGCAAATTCGCCCCTGGGATTTCTTCTGTGTCCCTGCTAGACAGAGGGACAGTAAACTAATCTTAAAAGGGTACCTTCTGTGACCTACTTTAGAGGCACAGTAGGCTAATCTAATAGGGAGGCGGAAGCCAAATACACTCTGGCTAGGCTTATAAATGCCCTAGGACAGATAGCCTAGTATCTACCTATGAACCTATTTGCACATTTCTACCCAGGGGGCACACCCGATTGTTACTGTGGCTGTACATTGGATGAGGGGTTCACCTGACACTTACTCATTTGCTAAGCCTGCACTGCTGTGTCAGGTACTCCATTTCAGTCTGTACTGTTGCCTATCATACTGGCTTGAGGCATACTACTGTACTACAGAACTTCCAATTCCACGTTTATTAGTTTGTGACTTCATAGCCTACCCAACCCACATCACACTGCCTGGCCTGCTGTTCTGTCTGCATAGGCCTGGGGGGAAGTTCAGAGGGCATGATACAGCATTTGTTTGTGTTTGCGTTAGTCTACAATTGCCCTGCTGTGTGTGCCAGTGAAATGCTGTCATGGCTTAGTGGTTCAGTACTGTGTCTAGTGCACAGTATCCTGAGTTTGAGCCCTGTCACTGCTTTCCTGCTGGTTAGACCTGACTGGTTAAGGTACAGTAAAGCAGGTGTGAACATGTTTAACTGACTTTGCCTGATCCTACCCAACGTTCCCCGACATTGTGCTAGTTTGCACGGCGCACAGCCCCACGCAATTGTGCTTAAATATGCCAAATACTGGTAAAATGTGCTTAACCTTGCTTTATATTGCTTAATATAGGGCAATCATGCCTCAGGTGGTGCTGCAGGGCTGCCTGTCAGATGCACATAATACGCTCCCTATACATGTTTGAAACGGGTAGTGTCAAGTTAGGCATCCCTTTTATTGTATGCAAGTCAGAGAGAGGTGTCATTTCCAGGGTTCCTACTGAGTCATTGTATGTGCTATGCGTTGCCTCTTTGCCAAGGCCAGGGCATACTGGGCACGCCTCCTTCTGCCTACTGGGGCAGGCTCAGGTTGCTCCTCCAAGTCATGCTGTGCAGGCCTTGGCAATGGTGGGGGGCTGTTTGGCCTTGCTCCATGCTGTTCCTGCTGCAGCCGTTTTCGCAGGATCATTGTGTAGCATGGCACATACCATGACAATTTGGGTACATGTAGTTGGTGAGTACTGCAAGGCTCCACTGGATGTGTCCAGGCACCAGAACCATGACTTGAGCATTCCAAAGACACGCTCAATTATGTTTCTTGTTTGTGCATGTGCCTCATTATGGAGTTCTTGTTCTGGTGTGTGTGCATTTCTGATGGGTGTCAGCCATGGCTCTACTGCGTATCCAGCATCCCCCTCTGTGTATCCAGCATCCCCCACTAAGTGATAGTCAGGGATGTCCCCATTGGCAAATCTCTGGTACAGCTGTCAGATGCCAGATGTGGGAATCGCGATAGCTTCCAGGGCAGCCAGCACACTCATTATGACCTGGGCACCACACACAACCTGGCTTTTGGAGGGGAAGCCCTTGTGGTTGATGTAGACACTACCCCGCTCACCAGTTGGTGCTTTGATGTGCATGTGCGTGCAGTCTATTGCACCCAGCACCTCAGGGTATTCTGCTATTTGGTGGAAGAGATGCATATTGCTGGCCAATGCCTCACTGGAATTGGGGAAATATACATGCTCACTGACATGTGCCGACATGGAATCCAGGAACTGGTGCAGTACCCTGGATGCTGATGCCTGTGAAACACCCATCATATCACCAGTTGGTCTCTGGAAGGTATCTATAGCCAGTATTCGTAGGGCAACACATACCTTGGTATCCACTGGGATGGGTTCCCCTCTGTTGGTTCTGTGTGTGAGGCGTGGCCGACAGCTCAACAATTTGCTGCAGGAGGTCTCTGTCCATTCTACAGCACTCCACTATCTGCAGCTCATGTAGCCCCTGGTAGGTTACCCTGGGTCTGTACACTCTTCTCAGTCTCCTCACTGTGGGTTGCTCAGCAGCATTCAAATCACCACCCTCAGCACCTTGCACATGTTGGTTTATAATAGCAATGGCAGCCCCTAACATTTTGCCAGCCTTAAGCTTTTTGAGTTTTCACTCTTTCTAAACTGCAGTGTTGCAGAGTTCTTGTGGGAAAACAGGTTAGACTGCTGTTTGCAGAGTTTAAATTGCTGGGCTGGGCTAGTCGACTGCCTATGTAATTGGCTGACTGTGATATATTTCACCTGGCAGCTCTGCTAGTTCTCCTTGGTTAACTTCCTACTACTTTTCCTTCCTTTTTCCCTATGTTTTCACAAGGGGCAGTGGCACGCAAACAAGTGCACACTCCTACACGCGCGCACACGCTGTGTGCCCATTTGCAAGAAATTTCTGATATATCCACAGCATATGCGTTTTTGTTTACAGCTACTAACACTAAACACTCCTCTTGCAATCCTGAGCAACTCAGGGCAAACACATGCCACTGTGCTCCAATCACCTTACAGTCTTTCAGACATACCCCCTCATGATGTCACATCTTCTACTCTACTACTACCCTACTCCTACACTTACACTCTAGGGACATGGCTGACATGCCAGGGAAAGTTGGGATTCACTTTCCTTATCCTCATTTGCATAGGATTGCCTACTAATGCTTGGTTACATCTCACACTGAGCTTCCCCCCCCTTAGCAACCACTACTCAGTGGCCATATTGTTTGCAGCCTGCCATTCACCTGCATGGCAGGACAAGCTTTAGTGTAAAAGCACATTTGTGGATATTTTTCCCTTTTCATTTAATTTAAAGCGCAGCATGTTTGCGTGACGCTGCGCTACGGTTAAACATCGGGGAAAAAAATATCAGATTTACAACATTTGCAAATGCTAATGGCCTTATATTTGGCCACTGGCATGCTTCCTTAACTAGATGCATCCTTCATTTGGAGCAGTCATAGCTCTGTTTAGCTATTTGCAGAACGGTACTCCATTACCAATGGAGTACAATTCTGCAGATAACACTACTTACATGGACAGGTTAGTGGTTCCTGGATCGCAAATTTACCTCATTTGCATAGCTTTCAGCAGCAAATGAGGTAATTTGCATACCATAACACTGTCCATGCAAGAGTAGCTTTAGAAGCTCTCATGCACGCCCCTACCGGCTATTGTTGAATCGCTCGGCAGACATATTGCTTGTCTGTCCTCTTGCACTGTTCTTATACTCCATGCAAGCCTTCGTAAATCCGGCCCATTGTCTTTTAAGTATTTTTGGCCTAAATTCAAAATTTAAATTCTGTATTCTAGCTCATGTTGTTTTCTGATTTCTAAGTGTCAGTGTGCTACAACCCCATATGCTCTATCAAACTTGAGCAGCACATTTTTTTTAATGAAGTTTCTACTTCATATGTTCAGTCCAAGGAATATTGCAAGAGATATCAAATGTATTCACTCATTCTATTGGCTCATAATTCACAACAAAACATTAATTTGTTAGTTTAGATTCTAAAATATCTTTAGTTCTCCAGAATAAACTAGAATGGCCAAATAGTAAAGGAAAGGTGTCTACTCATTAAGTTGTCCATCTCTATTTCATCTATACATATCAGCCAAAAGACCAGTAGGCAAGTTTGTATTAACTTCTTTCTCTCAAAAAAAAAATCTAAATCTCTTCCTTGATGTTTGCACTACAGCCTAGTTTTGACTATATACACACCACTTTTACTTAAAAAGCATTTCATCTTCTTCTAACAGACAGAACGGTCTTGTGGCAATTTATATTTAATGTGGTCTCTAGGTCTAAACAATGCAAATACAAGTTTACTTTCTTCTCTAAGATGTTGAATGAAGAAACTAAAGTGTCATTTTATGTTCTAAATATGCCCGTTGCATTTTGGATGGCCATCCATACTGACTTTGTACTTTAAAATGGATATACAAATCTTATTCTGAACAGTCCAGCAGCTATGGGGTGACATGATCTTTCCTGTTCTGTTTTTCCATAAAGCAAAATATTAATTTTGATTTCTTTAAACAAGGATAAGATTTTTCATGCATCTGTGTGAATTTCTTTGTATGTTCTCATGCAGAAACATTGTCATTTAATCTTCTTAGACTCTTATCTTTCAGGAATCAGAAGACTCCATAGTGGTGTAATAATCCATTTTTCTTAATTGAAAATATCCCTACAAGTCCTTATTAATCATAAAATCTGTCACTCATTTAACCCCGTTGCATTTTCAAAATCTTTATGCTTGAGTATTTGTTCCCATTTCCTGCTTGCCTGTTGTAATTTTAACATTCTAAATTTAACAAATTCTAATAACTTCCTCTGTAGAATTAATGAATCCCTTAAATGACAATACCGGCCTGATATTGCATCTTCCATTATCGTTTGGTGCTAAATCTTCAAATTCTTTACAATTTCTGCTTTAGGATCAGGAGCATTTTTGATTACCTTCTTGCATCAGTTCTGTATGGCTTGTGTATAGAATAGCTCCTTTTTACAACACTTATACTGAGTTTAAGTATTTCAGTATCATTTTTCAAAGTTCCCATTACTTTTAATATTGAGCTTTGCCTCTATAGGAAGATAGCCACCTTCAATTATAAAAACTGAAATGGTTTAATTATGGCTTATATTCTTTAAGATAATAGTTGACTGTAAGATCTGGATTTGAGTTATACCATAAAACTTTCATTTCCATTTACAATTTTCCAATTATAATTTTGAATTCTGACAATAGGTATTAACCTTAATATCCTATAAAATCCTTATAACTTATTTACTATAGATAATCCATAACATTTCAAAACTAAGCAGTAGTCAGTCAACGTTAAGAACTAATCTATTATCTTTAAATGGGAAATTTGTTGTTTCATATTTTCTCCAGTTATGCTGTATGTTTTCATACCTATTCACATGTGGATCACATTTAGTACTCAGTTTGTGGTAGTTTTAAAGCCTCAATTTCAGCTGCCAGACCTTAAATTTAAGCAAAGATATAGACCATTTGCTTGGCCAGAGTTTACTTTTCTATTTAAAGTATATACATGTGTGTTACTTGGTGTCAACCATACTCCCTGCAAGAATGTTTCTAAACTTGGTGCCCTATGAAATGGATGCTTGCTACACCCCAATATGAGAAGGTCATAGTATGCAAGACCTACTGGAAATAGGTGAACTATGAAAATAATTCCCATAATTTTGGCAAGATATTCTTGCCTCAAGGTCATTGTAAAACTACTGCTTCTGATTGTGCAGTATATGGCTAGAGGGAGTCCAAAAAGCAGACAAGCAAAGGGCAATTACTGCTGCCACAGGTTTAGTGAGATCTGTACAACTAAAATATTCTGCCCAAACTGAAGGAATTCTGCAGTATTGTTTACATATTAATACAGGTTTATTTCAGTATTTCTTGCACAGAGTTGCACTTTGCTCCTTGTAAGTATATTTACTTTTGTCTTGTTCTTAATACATTAGTTGTATGCATGTTGTTTCATTCATACTTGGAGAGTCACTGAAACTGGAGTCAAATTCCTTGTATGCATGCATATTTGACCAATAAATGTGATTCTGATTCAGATAACTTTTACTTCTGCAGATGAGAGCATAGTTTGCAATTCTGCCAGATTACCATTTCTGTAACTGACACTAAGCAAACAGTTATCAGAACTTTAAGATATCTAGGATAACATTTAATGCCAGTATTTGTATTCCATACAACAGGGTCAGGCTAAAGAACTTTAAATTTTAAGTCTTGATGGTCTCATTTCAGACTGTCAAATTTGTGAAGCTTTATCTATGCTCATATTTTCTCAAAAGTTACATGTTAGTAACCTTGTGACCGGTCTGTGAAAAATAAAGGAAATAAATTGAAAATAATTTGCCTTATAAAGTGCAACATCTTAAAGCTACAAGAATGACCCACAAGTCCTAAAGGGGGGGGGGGGGGCAGGAAGCTAAGGCACCATAAAAATGCAAGTAGATCTTTTAAAGGTTTAGCTCAGCAGAGTTGTGAAATCGGTTGGGTCTATATTATATTGTCGCAAGCTGACAATATCGAATCTGATATTGTCGGCACAACAATATCAAAAACGAAGAATATCGGCCAGGTAAACCTAAATCTCCATAGGAGGAGATTTCCGTTTACCTCAATGTAGTGCGGTCTCGGAGTTGGTATATTCAAGTAGTGAGATGTTGCAGTGGGGCTTGCTCCCCTGCCTACGCTCTTAGTTTTTTGTATCCTCGATCAATATTTTACTGCATCGATCAATTGTGCTAGACATTTATTGCTTCGATGCAGTAAAATTTCAACAAGGTAATATAAACGCAAATCGGTTCATAGGGTTAAAATTTTGTGAAGGTGGAAGAACAAGCTGTGGGAACAGAAGTTATATATATCTGGATATACCAGTGTCAAGTCAATCATATTTTGATAAGCATAACTACATCTGTTGTGATGAAATTTATATCCTCATCATTCAGGTTTTGAACTTAGAAAAGCAAGAGATAGTACTTTTTCAGCTAATTGGTTTATTCAGATGCAAGTAGGATGTTTCTTTAAATATGCAATTCAGGGCACAGATGTATGCAAGATGTTTCTTTTAATATGCAATTCAGGGCAACATACAAGGAACACAATCAGTAGCACTGACCCATTTAAATAACTGAAGGAAACCATGATTGTATAGATGCATTATTTGCTTCTAAAATGCATTTCTGTGAAGAGAAATTTAACACTCCGAGATGGATAACACACTTAAAACCCAGACTGCATAAACATTAGCACTTGGATATTTAAGAATAGCATAGACACTGGTGTGTAAGGTCTCCAGCATACCACCCCTCTCTGGGAATCATGTAAAAAGTTTGAAGAACCACCACAATGACTAAGATGCACTGGAAAATAAGAGAATAGAGTCAAAGGTATGTGGTACCAGGCCAAAGACACATCTGTAAGTAATCAAATATGTAGTTTTGGTGTGGACTAGAATATTGGAAATCCATACCCAGGGCAATGATACACATTTCTAGTATGAGTTTGAGACCACGATGCATTTATAGTGAATTGGTTACTAATTCAGATTCATATGCATTGGAGGCAGAGCAGCATTTCCAAAGTCACAGTCCCAATCCCTCGCATCCATGGGGTACGCTGACTCTGATTCTAACTGCAGCACTATCAGGCAGGTCATTGCAGTGGTGAATCCTTGACATTTGGTGATGCTTTAGCCTGATTCAGCTGTCAATAAGTGTGTACAGTCCCAGCCACGTGATATAGAAATTTAGTTATGCATTTATAGCATTTAAGCCAGATTATAATGACAGGGGAAGGAGGTAGTGGTCTGAAAATTATGCTAAACTGTAACGGTCACAACTGACCTAAGACTTAAGTGAAAGGAATTGCACATAACAGTTATGTCCAAGGAAATGGTAGCAGTCTTCTACCTGAAGGCATTATTTAGTTGCCAAATGGGGGATGCAACAATTAAGGACAGGAGAACTTTTAGCCATCAGATTGCAATTGTATAAGAGGCAGTTCACATAACTGCACAATGACATACTGAAACCCAAGGGGTCAACCTAATCCATCATGGCAGGTTTCACAGGAAGTCAGTTTCTAATGCACATCTGATTTTTGGGTGGTGTTATAAATGTAATCAATGCATGTAGTCTCTGAGGTAAGCAAGCAGTAAGTTGGGTATATGCAGAAAACAGCAGTAAGAGTTTGTACTCTATACTGGAAGGAAAATGCAATTGGCAAAAAGGAACATGACCTCAGGCACCCATAGTTAATCCTGTAGTGGCCAAAAAGGAGCACCCATAGTTAATCCTGTAGTGGCCAAAATGGAGCATTTGTCAGGTGAGTCTACTCAAGCTGCGCGCTTTTAAATTTATTTGGTACCTTTGGTTGGAGTTTCTGGATTAGAAAAGGGGCAAGGAAGCAAAAATATAACTGTTTGAGGATCTCTATTGATGTCCAATTAGTGAATAAATGTGCAGAAACTTGTAGCAGTATGCATATGTAAGCCACGCATGAGGGCAAACAAGGGGGGAGAGCACTGTAGCTCTATCTGGGCCTGATGTTGCTACTTCTCTGGGGAGCTCATCAGGAACAGTGAGCTAGTAACTGAACCATAGTAGCTCAGATACTGGGCTTCCCATGGAAGCAGAAGAGAAATGGTGGCAGGTAGCCAGACCTGAGGCACTACTCAGTGAACATGCTTCACTTGGAAGGGATCTGAGGAGAGTTCACCATCAAGAGGCAAGCTTGGCTTTGACCATATTTTATAAGACCTGAGGGGGTAACAGGAAAGCTTCCAATACTCAAGTGCATGGGAGCCCATATACTGGGGCAAGAGGACTGCTTCCAGATGACTGACTGAAGTAGAGTTAAAAGAGACTCTGTAGCATTGGGTAGTACGCAAGGCTTACTGACAGGCAGTTCTGGCCATAATCCACAGACTTTTTGTAGACTGTATGGGTAATTCTCCATCATTTAATATGCTTTATTGGCCAACAATTACAATGGATGCACAATAATGTAGGATCTGTGAAAAGTACCAGAAGGTTGATCAGATTGGAAACAAAAACACCACAAAAGCAACGATCCCAAATACGTAAAAAAAAATTATTGCACTTAGCAACTCGGCTCAGCCTTCAAAGGAGTAAAGACATTTCAAAAGCACAGCTTAAATACACAAAATTAACACATCACACCCACTGCTAATTAGATTACATAATTCCATTTGCCCCTTATTGTTGGGTCATTTCAGATGGTAGCTATTGATCCTGAGGAACTAGAGTACCCGACCAAAGATCCACAGATACAAAACATTCTGTTTGTGGATTATGCCACTAGATGAGATGTTGGCAAATTTAGACATTTTCAGCAGTATATGGTTTCCCAGAGAATGTACAAATGTCAGATCAGCATGTCTGTTGTAGGGTACATCATTTAAAGATTATCCTCTACCATCTACAGAGGATGGATCTGGTAAACAAGATTTAGCACTACCGACCATAAAGTCATTCACAAATCAGACAGAAAAATACACAGGCATTTCTTCTCTACATATAAACTTTGATGAATTCCTGTTTTTCCTCCTTAGAGCTGTATGGTCAAAGGATGAGATGTTCCTAAATTAGTCTGCAAGTAATCTGAAGCATGTCCTAATTTTCAGGACAAAGACTAGCAAAGCTTATGAGGAATGGCACAGGAATACTGGTCACATGCACAGGCAGCCTGACAGGGCCCTTTCACCTATGTAAATGGCAAGAGATGGCTACATGCTACAGCTGTCATGCAGGAGGCAGAAACAGAAATCCTATTAGATAAAATCCCATGAGAAGTGCCTGAGGACAATGTGCTAAATGTAGCCCTCTCCCAGAAGTCATTACCCAATTTTAGTAAACAGAAATGCTACAGAAACTTGTTTTATTTCATTTATAAGCCAGTGTACACCATCAGGTGACTAAAAAGAGTTGGTCAGAAGCTGAGAGAGGAACTGCAAAACATGAAGTAATCCAGGAATCCATCAACCTCTAGGTCTCACCAGTGGTGCTACTGCAAAAGCATGGCAACATCAGATTGCATGGACTACAGGAAACTCACTCCTGAGTGAGAGGTTCTCCTACATACAAGCCAGGAGAAGCCTTGGAGCACCCGGATGAGGCCAAGTAGCCATGTTTGACTTGACAAGTATTACAGGTAGGTAAACGTGTGATACCTACAGCCAGGGAGAGGTCAGCACATTTGACAGTTTGTGGTCATACCAGTTTATAAAAATGATCTCTGGAATTAGGAAATGTCCCAGCCACTTACCAGAAGCGGTTTGACTGCATCCCAGCAGAAGTAGGAGATTCTGCCCTTTTATTTTTGGATGTCACTGACATCTACACAGTTATGTCCAGAAAGTCGTCTTAAAACTCAAAGATGCGTTGATATACTGCAAACATCAATGCTGACTTTTAATGCAAGTGTTAAGTAGCTATGGCAGACATCACCCAGTAGATAGTGGAAAGATTAAACTAAATCCAGATGGGATTAAAGCTATTTGGGCTTGCATACACCTACTGTGCTAAGGAACAGATAAGGGCATTCTATGTGCTTTCCCACTACTGTACAATAGACACTCACCTTCAGACGTTAACAGGAAAACTAGGCTCCAGCTTATAAGCAGGTACTTCAAACATCTTTTAATGGACATCATAATTCATTGACCAATAAGACACTTATGGGAAGTAGGCTGTACCTAGGGCTCCTCAGAGGGGGACCACAGTTATATGCCTGCAATGCAGACTTCAAAGGAAGAATCAAAATGAATAACTGTTTAGGCTGTGCAAATGCTGCAGCCCTACTTGGATAGTGAAAATGGTTAGATGGGGCAAGTGGTCAGAATGGGGCAATTGGCTTTGCAGTCCTACAACATGCCTATCCATCACAGGAATAGTATTGCCCATGCAGATGGTCTTTGCCCAGAAAGGGATGGAATAGTTCAGAAGAGTGCACACTTCAAGCTCTGGTTAAGAGGCTTTTCCAAAAGACTTCCTTAATTATTCTAGGGTACAGACTGTTTCAATGTGATGTATGTTTGCCAGTTGCAGAAAGTGCAACTTTTATGACCTCTCTGACAAAATGTACAAGATTTGTAAAATAAACTTTCTGCAGCTAGAGGAAGGATGCAATTATGCAAGAGTCAGGAAGCCAAGTAGTCATAAAAAAATTAGTCACTCTGGAAGCAGACCTTGGTAATTAGTTTTTGTGAAGACAGAAGATCCATTTGTCTGAAAGGAACTGATGAAACTACCCTGGTTTCTGTGGGAAAGTACAGTTGTGTAAGTAAACTTGACAGATGTTCAAATTATTGTCATAGTAGAAGCCTTAGCTATAGGAGTTGCATCTTGCATAGATTATAACAGGCAGTCATCTTACAAAATTTCAGGGCACATTCCACGTGCCCATTCAAGTCAAGCTGAAATGACTAAGACAGAATTGGGTGCAAATCTGAGATTTTATGCCAACTGAGAAAAGTCAGAGCTCTGACAGGGCAGTGCTAGGCTCAGTGCTAGGAGCAAAAAATAAACATCCAGATCCTGGCATAAAAAACACAAACAAGGGGAATGTAGGGAGCAGCTAATACAGTAGTGATCACTTGCATATCTACTGTTATGGCAAGTTTACATACACAACTTAAGCATGTCCTTCATATGGATCACTGCTGCAGTAGCCCAAGCTATATGGGCAGGTCACTGTAGCTTAGAGATGGGATGTAAAAGGAGAAAGGTCCACGAGCCACTGGACAGCAGTCCTAGCAAGCAATCTAGCTCATAGTGCTTTGTAAAATATGTACAGAGGAACAAACTGCTTCTTGAGATGTACTTTGAGCCTCCATCCCTTTATACGGGGAGACCTGGCTGAGGGGGGAGAGGAAGCCAACTGTCAAATGGAGATAGAAGATGCTTCTGAGACAGTGTCGAGTGGATTTATTGGGGGGACATGCCTTGACTACCTTTTTTACCCTTGGGAGGTGGTAGAGTCTGCCTCCAAAGACAAAACTTAGAAGGGCAATTCATCTGGAATTTGGGAATAGGGAAAAGCAATGTTTGAGTTCCTGCAAGGCCTTACCCTTATCCTGGAGGGACTTAACAGATCAGCAGCTGTTACAAAAACTTGGTATCCATGGCTTTAATATCAAGCAAAGTCTGCAGACTTAGCAAAGAATCTCACAGAACCAAAAGCAGCAACCCTGCAGAGGCATCAGCTGCATTTTACTGAAGGGTGAGTGAACTGGGAAGTGGACCCAAGCAGGGAAAGAACTGAACCTTTCCCATTAGAATGAGGAAGGTCAGAGACCACCAAAACTACCCAAGAGGCAAAACGTACCTGGTCATGTGGGTTTGGTAATTAACCCTAAAAGACAAAGTGGCAATAGTATATACTTTACCCAACCTTCCCAAATCTCAACTGTCCTTACTTGAAAGAAGTCACTTGGTAGATAGTGAAAGCTTAGAGGACATTGAAAGATCAGCAGTAGGTTACTTATACAAAAATTCACAATCCTCAACTTTTAGAACCAGTCAGATTTCTTAGGAGCCACGGCTGAAAATCAGAAGCAAACAGCAAAAAAGGTGTCCGAAAAGGGCTGCCAAAACATGCGGGACAGTTTAGGAGATTCCATCTGCAAAAGCTCATGGCTTTTATGAATGAGACCTTGGAGCAATCCCACTTGAAATACTCCATTATACAAGCAATGGTATCCCTGAAGGACAATTCCTCCAAGGGGGACTCTGGGCTCAAAAAACCTTCCAACTCTGAAGCATAGTTCAGAGGGAAAGATATGACAGGAGTAAGCTAGGGATTCCTCCCCAGAAACCAATTCCTCATCTGAGGAATCCAGCTCCCTATGCCTTAAGTGGAAGACCAGGGGGCAGACCACTTGAGCGGGCTTCAAGGCCATCAAAGCAATGATTAGACGCAGAGTAAAATCCTGCCATTCCCACTGGGGATCTTTAACAGTAGTAATATGTTTGTTTTTTCTTGAGCTGGTTATCTGCTTAAATGATGCTCAGTGGTTCAGACCCTTGGTTGAATTCACTTGTCATAATAGGAGTCTCTTCCCTCACTAAAATCCAATAAATCCCATTCAGTCCCTCAGATATCAGCCAAGTTCCCCTCAATGTCCAGGACAGAGGTTGAAAAAGCCTAAGACATGTAATTTTCAGATCCATGCTGGCCTCCAACTGGGTCACAACAGAGAAACAAGGTGACTAGATGGGCCTTCACTAGCTTACATAGATCTTTGTGGGATATCTGGGCACCAACCAAATCAGGCTTAGTCTTTTTGGCCTACTTGGCAGAGGTCTGACTCTTAGGATGGGAAGTTTCCAACAGAGCAACCTAAGCCAACAACTTGAGTCACTGGTTCTCAAGGTAAATAGATAAGGAAGATGAATGACTAAATAGGGTGTTAGTGACAAACACGATAGACTGAACTCTGCATGTGGTCATGGGATGTACCCAAGCGAGACACTGGTTGTGATGGGGAAATCTGTCTCCTGCACTATTTTCCCTTCTTGGGCAATGAACTGAAATAAACTTTTTTCATTATGGTAGTGTAAGAAACTTCAACTTGGCACTTATCTGAAGATAGCTTCGTAACCAGGACAGCAAAAAGACATTCAATAGTTTGGACTGGCAGCAAAGCTTGCATCTACTGCATCTGTATCATACCTTATGTCACCATCTTATGCAGGGACCATATATATATATATATATATATATATATATATATATATATATATATATATATATATATATATAGGACACCTGTAGTAAAGCATTTGGTACACTGGCCTGACATTGGGCTATCCTTGTGAGACCACTTGCATAAAGAATACAACAAGTGATATGCAAGGACATCCATTGTTGCCTGGGCCAAAAAGGAATCAGCACAATGATTGAGGGATGGTGTCTGAATCTTCAGAAGTACCCTGGGTATCTGTGGAAAAGGAAAAGCATACGGAACATTCCTAAGGAAAGAGATCTTTTTTCCAGGCCTTTCTGCATGGAGCCCTGGAGCAACTTTTGCCAGCATATTATTCAAGAGGCTGAAAGGTCTACCTGAGAAACTGTCCACAGAGTTATCAAATCTTAGAAGACCCTTGATCTAGTTCTCATTCAAAAGGCTATGCCTTAGTCCTATTCAGCTTGTCTGCAAAAATATTTTGCTTACAGAATGTAGGAAGCCTGTAGAGTAACCCAATACTGGAAACTATATCCTATGCCAACATGGCCAGTTTACCTGGAGGGGGAAGCTCTGGTTTACCCATTGCTTGTTTATATACATCACTATGGTACACAAGTAACAACTTGAAATGTCCCTAGAGACACAATTGTCAAATCCCTGAATTGGAATTTCAAAAGATGGGCATTGGTGCCAAGACCAAACTCCAGATACCACTGTATCTTTCTCATAAGTTTTGCCAGAAGTATGAGCACAGAACCATGGGATACTCCCTTCAGTGACAGAAATCTAAGTGGAAAGCCCCTGGAATAGACCTAAATATTGATTTCCCATGCATTAGAAAATCTCTGTACTGAGGTGTCTTAATCCTGTGTGGGAACAAAAAGCCTTGAATGTTCTCTTGAAATCCCATTCTGCAGAGGAGCCCTCACCCAAGTTGAAATTCCTGACACTAATCTATGTGACAAACATCTTTTAAATCTAAGGTTTCCAAAAAAATTCAAAGACAGGGCTAAGATTGTGCAGTAAAAGCATTTTTAAATTGGGCATGTTCTCAAACTGCTTTATGAAAGAATGGTCCAGAACTTTTCTACAAGCATTTTTTTGGTCACCAGAAACTCATGGATAAAAATGTCCTTCCCATTGGCAAGAAGAAACTGCTTCTATTACCCCTTGAGAAAGTGTTGGTCAGAAGGGAAGTGGATATCAAATTCCCTGCAAAGGAAGAATTTACCACGGTCATCTGTATCTCTCTTGAATCAGTCTCAACCTCTGCCAGAGAGAAATTCAGACTTTCTGGAAGAAAAAGGGACTGCCTGGGGAGAAGTGGAGGGAAAGGTCCCTTACAAAGCCTGTTTCAGAGGGTTCCTGCTTTTTCTGGAACCTCTGTGCAATTTAAATGCCTGCTTACCTGCATTTTGCAGGAACTGTTTCTTGCCAAAAGGCAAGGGCTGAAAAATCTGCATTTCCCCTCCATCAGCTTACCCCTTTTGAATGTTTTGATAACTTCTATCTTGTCCAAAAATTAAATATATGCCCAAATACAAATTTAAAATCTCATTTACAACCTCTGTTTGAGAATGCAGCCAGGGAACCAGCTAGCTGTATTCCAAAGCCTCATGGCAACTTCCCCACTCCCTAACAGCAGTCCACTTGAGTTGAGTGGATTAAATGCAGGTCTGGTCAGCAAGCTCTTCAGAGCTTTTATACCAAGAAAAAAAGTATACTTGGAACAAAAGTATTTACATACAGCATAAACACCAACTGTACTCATAGTAGACTACCCTAGCTGACCACTTTTGGGAGGTAAAAGAATCCATGGAGGATGGTCCTAGCAAAGCTTGATCTAGACCTAAAGGAAAGCTTGTAATGCCTTCTAAATGTATATACACATGACCAAGATGTGGCTTCTAGAATACTTCAAAAGCCCATACACTTCCAAAAAGTGGTAGGGGAAGCCAAGACCCTGGTAGAGAGCTTTGACCCTGCCTGGAAGAGTACAACAAAAGGTAATAACCGGTTGACACAGACTGATCCTTTCACAATACTGAATGATTCTGTTAAGAAACAAGGTATGGAATAACCTTCAGGAAAGGCAACTGGGAGCTTTAGGCATAAAAGGATCAATTCTCTAAAGAAACTCCCTGTGGAAAATGATAGGGATGACCCACTGCAACAGCTTGCAACTCACTCTTCTTGCAGAGATTTTTCATGCTTGGTTAACCAGATTAGCTGGTTCAAATGAAGTGTTCGCTTCTCAATACTAAAGATCCCAAGGAGGGCCCACCAGTTTTCTTTGAGGCCTTTTATGAAAGGCTTTCAAAAACGACATGAGAATTAATTGAAAGCCATAAGCAGACATGCTGAATGGCCAATAAATGAGCCTTGAAGCAAGGCCATAGGATAGTAATTAAAATGATAAAACCACAGGTCAACTAGCCTGAAATAGGCATTAGTTTTGTTGGCACCAACTAGAAAACTTTATTTGCCAAGAATTTCTTGTAGCTGGCTTTCTTGCATCTGTTAGTACCTGCTAAACATCCTCAAATGGCTGCCTTAACAGAATCAAGACCTTATCACCAGGCAGTCAGCTGAAGTTGGGATCAGGATGAAACATCTTTGATAATGTGATTAGATCCATTCTGAGGAAGTTTGTGGCAATTACCCCTGGCCATTTCCAAAAGGAAAAAGAGCACTGTTGCCTGGTCAGAATATGGTCATCACAATGATTTTGGGAGATTCCTTCAGAGTCTTCAGAAGTATCCTTGATATCAAGGATAGAAAGGCATAAAAGCATTCCAGTCCAAGGAAAGGAAAAGGCATCCAACTTCCAAACCTTCTTGCATAGAGTCCTTGAACAGAGTCTTGTCACCCCATTTAGAGATGGAGCAAATAGGTTTGAGGATGTCCCCACAGATGGTCAAATCTTGGAAGATCCTGATCTAGTTTGTTCTTGAATGTAGGATATCTATAGTGTGACTGTCTTGTCAATCCATACCCTAAGCTAACATGGCTAGGGTAAAGGGGGGGTATATCTTTACTCCCCCTTGCTACCCAACCAATGTGCTAGTCTGTCCTTGGTGTCCCAGGTACCTGTGTAGTTAACCACTTCAGATAAGGAGATCTTTAGGAAAATTTAGTGATATTTACAAGTGCCAGTGCTGGATTTTGTCAAGACAAAGATTGGTGCTAGGACCAAGAGACTTCAGACTCCATTGTACCGGAGTCACATACAGACTTGTAATCATAGAAGCAGAGACCCAATCCTGAGGTATTCCTTCAGTGACAAGAGTAGAAAACCCTAAATCTCCATTTAGATCTTTTCTTGTGTTTGAACAATGGTATCAGACATTCCAGAAACAATCTTGTGTGGCATCAAGAAATTTGGAATTGGAATCTGTCAGATCTCACTCAGGAACGATTCCTTTCCACTTTTGGAAACTCTGCAAAGACGTGGTCTAAAAACATGGATACCCTGTAGCCTGCTGAGCTATAACTGGAGCTAGACATTGTGAACACTTCATGCAGTAATAGTCCAAGGGGGAAGGCAGAGAACCAAATTCAGACTTGTCTGAAGTCTGGATAAATGGAATGTTAAAACTTGACTGAGTAAGTCAATAACAGGTTGTGAGATTACATTTGAATCTGCACACACCACTTTAGAAGAGATCTGGAACTGCTTTGCAAGATTTTACCACTAACAATAACCCACTAAAAGTCCTCTCACCAAGGAAGGGGAACTAGTTCCATCACTCCGTGGATAGCATGCAGTGGAAATGTCCAAATCTGGAAGATGAGAAACTACTCCCTGGAAAGGATCAACTCCCATTCATCTGTAACCTTGACCGTGCTTCTCGTGACTTGAAAATTACCGCCCCCATATAAGCAGGGCCTGCCTTCTATGCAAAGGAGAGGATCATAATGGAACTCATAAATAAAGACATTGGGGACCTACAGACACTGGAACCTGGCAGATCCTGCCTCTTGAACAACAGTCACTAAGGCCACATCATAGAAAAGCTCACCAGCTTAGATGTAAACCCATATGTCACAAGATGGGTTGCAAACTGGCTCAAGGACAGAACACACAGGGTTAGAGTTGCTGGTGCCATGTCAGACTCTAAGCCGGTCACGAGCAGTGTCCCACAGGGCTCAGTCCTGGGAGTGCAGGCAAACATAGGGGATTGTGGCTGACAAAATTTGCAGATGACTGCAAACTGGGCACCATAACTGACACTCCATCAGACACAGACATCCTCCAGAAAGGTCTCATAGAAATGGATAACTGGTGCCAGAGCCATGGCTTTAAGCTAAATGCCAAAAAATGTATAGTCATACCCTTTGGGAAAAACAAGGTAACCCTAATTACCACATAGGTGGTAATCCATTAAACACGGAAGAAGTTATCAGGGACCTGGGGACCCAAGTTGACAGTAACCTCTCTTTTGACACTCAAATTGCCAAAGTGGTTAGGAAGACCTTCTACATTGCCCACCTGATCATGAAGGGATTCACATCCAGATCAGTATCAGACCAATGATTGAGTACAACGGAATGTACCTTACCCGACACCTGCAGCAGTTGGAAAGACCCCAAAGTTCCTCACCAAAAGGATAAAGGGGCCCAAACATATGTCATATGATGCCCGACTGAAGAAACTCCAGCTCTATTCAGTCCCATACCGTCTGCTCAGAGGTGATCTGTGCCTGACATACAAGGCCATGTCCAACCCGGAATTAATGGACATGCTCCACCTCAAAATCCAAATCCACCAGAGCCACGAGAGCAAGAGACTTAAACCTCAACACGGATATAAATAGGACAGATTCATCACCCAGAGACTCCTACACTATGGAACAGAATCCCAGTCCATGTGAGGCAGAGCCCTCACTGACTCTGTTCAAGAGAAATCTTGGAGTGGATGGGAGATCGAATCATCTCTGTATCACTGCTGGACAGAGGCACAGCAAACTAATGGGTATAGTATTCTCATCCTAAGGGGTGGTGAAAGCCACACACACTCTGGCTAGGCTTATAAATGCCCTAGGGCAGATAGCCTAGTATGAACCTATGAACCTATGATCTTCAGATCCTATGTTTTACAAGAAAATTAGACTTTCTGGAAGAAAAGGGGCTTGAGGAGGGAACAAGGTCTTAGTCTTGTTAGTTTTGGGAGTTCCCAGAATTCTAATCCCCTATTACTGCTTCAACATACTGGTAATGTCCTCAAAACGGAGCAGATTTATGCCTATTTTTTTTTACAGGCAACAGTAGCGTCCGTGGGATGAGCATATCATTGTCACAATGTTTTCATGGGCAAGTACTAGGTTAGTTGCCCTTGTGGGTTATTTTAAGCTTAGCCAATTTCTCTTCCAAAGAGAAGAATCCCATCAACCTGTAACTTATTTATATGTCAATACCCTAATTATATAATCCCCAGTGTTATATTGTCACCCCAGATGGGACTCAAAACACACAGCCCCTGACTCAGGAGGCAAATTCCTTGCCCATTAGGTTACTAAACTGCTGTTCCTCACTGGAAACATTTTCCTTGTGCAAACAGTTGGAGAACATGGTTAGCCCCAGTCCATAGCAGCTGTAGGTGCTACATCAGAGGTCTCTGGGATAAGTTGTCAGAATCACAATAGCTACAGCAGATTCACCTGCCTACAGTGGCAAACTGCTAGCTGATTGCAAATGATGTGTGGCTGAACAGACTTGGCAGTAGTCTACTCATGGTAAAGCCAGAAATGGTAACCCTTTCCTAGAAAGGAGAAAAAAGCCATTCAAAAACTTAAGTCAGCACCAACAGAAAAAATGAATTCCCCAGAAAAAGTTCCCTTGGCAGGATATAGCCCATGCAGCAGTGATAAATATGAACAATCCTCTTACCTGAGACCACTTGATAAACCTGTAAGAGCCAGACTTCAGTGAAAGTAATGCAGTAGGTGGTGCATCCCTAGAGATGGGCACTACATTCTGAGAAAGCAGGGGTACCTTCCATGCCCAACACCAAAGGCAACTCTCCCTTACTCAGAGCCCAGTTTCAAAGTACCTAGATAACCCCCCAAGTCAGTGGTTGTGTGGGGGAGAAATCTCGGGAAATTAGAGGTCCAAGTCCAGCTTTGGCTGCAGCAGAATCATGCACCTGCTGCTCAAATGGCTATCTTACTGTACTGGAAAACAGTTTGTGGCTCAAAGACTAGCCACATCATAGAAGGAAGCAAACTAGTACAACTTTTATTACCACCCCCACTGATTTAAGCAGTTTCTCCACAAAAAATATGCATCAATTTTGAGAACAACAAAGTTGTACGACAGTCAAAATGTCTACTCCTAGCTATGAAGTACTTCACACAAGTACATTTATAAGCTTGCATGGAAGGTTTCTCTCCAAAGGGAACTTACTACCCAACAATGGAATGCTTTGTCAGCCTTGAAAGTCCACTGGGGAGCTATCTGGCATCACGAAAATTGGTAACATTTTTCAGCTTAGCTTTTAAAATCAGAAATGTTATTGCATGCTCTTTAGATTCATCCTGAAATGCTTTGCCCATTTTAGCAGCATTTAAAATGATACCTTAAAGCCAGTTGATACACTTTGGGTCCATGACAACTGAAGGTCCTTGTAATGTATCCCAAGGTAGTCAACATTCTTTCAATTCCTCAAAAGCAAGAGCCAGGACAAGCTCAAGAGCACTGGCAGACCACAGAACAGCTTGAAGACTTTAGAAAAAACCTCTCCTTTACAGTGTTGCTCCTAGAGGTATAAACTCTCCTTTACAGTCTTGCTCCTATAGGCATAAAGTCCCTAGACCAACTCCATCAATTCTAAAAATATTCTAGGCGACCTCATTTTCGTTCTGTGACATGGGCCCTTTCCGAGCAGACCTAGGTCTCCAACTCGAGTTGGTCAGATTCTATTAAAACCCCACACTAACACCAGTCTCCAAACATTCTGCCACCATCACCAAGAGACCACTGTCCAATCACCTTTAAAATTGTGAAAAAGCCCTAGAAACCAGAGGTAGAGACATTCAACCTTTCTGCCTACAACTTTACATTTCCCAGATATGCAAGCAAAAAAGGCTATCCATAGAACTGAAAACAAGGGAGACCACTGCATGTCCTTTGCACTCTAAGCCCAGTCAGCACAAAGTTTTGTATTCCCACTTTTGAAAGTAAATGGGATCCTCAATAACTCCACCCCATCTACAAACAGCAAGATACTAAATTTTAGCAAGTTCCAACATCCTTCCTGATCCAACATCTTCCTCTCATCCACATTTGTCCTGCACAAGCTTTGAAGACCATCTACATCCAACTCTATCCAAAAGTACCACCTGCTCTCCAAACTGATTTGGGCCTAGATGACACTAGTCCAAATTAGTCTGGCCTCCTTACAGGTGCCCATTTAGATCTGGGTGGCATTTGACCATCTTTAGATGGAGCTCAATCCAGATGCTGCTCCCAAACACTGAATCAGAATTTGATCCATTACCAAATGGGTAGCAAGATTCTTCAGGCCCCTCTTCTCCATTCATTAAGTTACACCTTCTTTCGGCTTTTCCCGGTTAGGGGTCGCCACAGTGGATCACCTGTCCGCTCATGATTGGCAGTGGAGTTTGTCAAGTTGCCAGCCCAGCAACCAAACTTCCACAGAAGGCACACACTCACACCTAGGGCCAATTTAGAGTATCCAATCCACCTACAGCATGTCTTTGGGATGTGGGAGAAACCCAAGTGACCACAGGGAGGACATGCAGACTCCACACAGAAGGCACCCCAGCCGAGAATCGAACCGGAGAACCTCTTGCTGTGAGGAGGCAAAAAAGTTACACCACAATACCAAAATCTATGCTTCTTGGAACTCAAAATTAAAACACTTTACTCCCAACTGACAACCATATCATAGACCACCTCCATTCCCAAAACAGCTAAAGTACTGCCACATTCCAGGACCAACAGCATCTGCAAGTTTGTTACAAATTGCAAGCAAAAGCCTAGAAAGCGATACTGCCAGATGTACCTATTTTATCAACTTTACAATCCACACCTACTCTCCTTGTACAGGCATTGGACCCACAGCCAAAACTCAGTGCTGCACATGCTCCGATACCTACTTATTGGCAAAGCTCTCCCTGTTGGCTCAAGGAAATCACTCCTCTCAATTTAGGGTAGGGCAACAAATGCACTTCAAGCCAATGCTCTTGCTTTACAGCACATCAGCTACCATAAGACTTCCTGAAGACTGGCCTAAAGATTGGCCTAGTGCTAGTTCACTAAAGAAACTGAACAAAGCACCACCAAGTAAACAAGTCTGGAAACCATGCTATCACAGCTTGCAAAGCAATATCCAAGGCTGAAATGCCTCTACCCCCCCACCCAAGACAGTTGACATTAGCAATTTCACCAGGTAGTGTTAAGCAACACCAGTACATCCAAATTCATTAGTGGTAGTGCCATGTGGAGTGTTAGCACATTATGCAGATTGATCACTATAGTATGCTATAATAGATATTTCCACATTATCCAATTTAGGTTGACATTTGCCCAATGGAAGGACACTTGTGTAGTCATGAGCCTAGTTGAAAGTGGTAAGTCTTAAACTGAAAGACCATCCCCAGAGGCATGCTTTAGGAACTATACATATTTATCCATTTCAACCACAATTTATGGGGCATAGTGCTTTGAGTCAGCCCATTAGTCTATTAAGGTCCTGTAAAGCCAGAGACAAACAACTTTATTCACAGTGGCTCACAAACTTTATTCACAGTGGCTCACAAACTTTATTCACAGTGGCTCACAAACTTTATTCACAGTGGTTCACAAACTTTATTCACAGTATAAGCAGCACAGAACCAAGTTTAGTACTTGAATCACCCCACTTCATTTTTACAAGGCAAAATTAATTCAACGAAACTGAAAGAAGGGCAAAATGAATTCAACTAAACTGAATAAGGGTTAGACCTTAAAATGCCTCATCCCTTACATAGGGTTGTACAATCCAAGTGCCTCTGACTTGCTGTGGATCATGCCCTTTAGCCTGCTTCAGTAAAGTCCCACATTCACTCCCGTTGTTACTTAAACCCAGAAATCACTTACCCCTAGATCAATACTACTAGCAAATTGCATTTCTGCTCACTTGTTCTATACAAGCCCCCTCGTTACCCCTATCCAACGCCTTGTGATCACTGAAGCAAATATCTACTGCTGCTTAGTGTACAGGTGAATCCCTATCCCATCATACCCTTCCTATCTAGGTATACATTCTTGTATGAGAGCATATCTGGTTATACTTTTAAACTAAAAGGGCGCCTAGCGAGGTTGTCGTTATGTACATTTACCTGAAGAAAATTAAAAAGCTTAGGAATTGTTACTGGACACATCAGGAGACATTTAATGATTCCTGCCTTGGTTTATATGAACAGGCCTAGTCACTACAGGTAGCTTTGAAAGTGAAGGTACGTTAGGGTGTCAACTGAGTTGGTATACACAAGATCACGAGGTGTAGGAGACTTTGGGATTGCTCACTGCAAGTGTGGCTTCTGATGTTAAGCAGTTTGCCAGCTTACCAGAAATCATTTCATACATGGCATCACAAGTAGCCATAAAGAAATCTACCAGATTTAACAGCTGTGAACACAAGCCATTTACTCAGTTTATGGAATGTTTGTACAGGATAAACAATCTAGCCAGTTAAAGTCTAATTAGCAGCAGTTAGTTCCTTACATGCACTCAATGCCACAAACATACCAGCTACTAGAACTTTCCCAGTACATGAATTCAGGTTCATTTGCTTTGTATAGGGAACAAAGTCAAAATTCCAACTCACTTATTTCCATCTGCATGTACTGATGAAAGTCCAGAAGATGGGAAGCAACTTGCTTCCACATCTAGTTATATCAAGGAACAGAAATCTAGGATACATACTAGATCAAAACAGCACTATCTTGTTAGTGAAACATTAAGATACAAACATTGCAGCTGTTTACCATGAAACACAAAATGAACTGACATGACTTAGGAGTTTGGCACCTTCATCCTATAAAACTGACTTCAGCTGATAACTCGACCTTTGGTCATGAATACTGCCTGCCAAGAGCCATGGTATTTCAACTGTAGCTGTGTATACCTAACAGAACCAAGTAGCAAGCCTGATGTGCTGGTTACTAGGTTGAACATGCTGTTGATTAGCTTGAGAATGAAGGACACAAGCTCAAAATACATTTTAGTTTGTCAACATTGAAACATTTCTGAAAAAATCCTGCTAGGAAGGAAAGTGAACAGAAAACATGGATGCATTTAGATTAACATGAGTTTCCTACCTTTGCCTTTGGTACTTTTCCTTAAGAGAGCTTCAGTCCTGGGGTCCTCTTGCTGTCTTAGTCATGTAAAAGCAGTTAAACATCTTGCAAAATACCACCTAAAGTCAAATTCAGCTTTGTTGTATCAATCACCATACAATTACAGAAAAGATGCAGCCTGCAACACATTATAAACTACTTAAATGCTACATAGTTGCATACAGGTCACTGCAAACATGTTGTAAGAAATAAGCACTTTTTATTCTGTAGTATCTAATCTCTTATCAAGAGTGGAAGATTAGCAGTCATGACTTCCGAAAGTTCTACAAGGAACACTGTTGACCATTTAAAAAAAAAAAAAAAAAAACAGCATAAGAATTACAAGCTAAATTGCTACTGCTAATACTAGAAATTGTTACCCTATACCAATAAAACTCAAAGCCAGCACTTGATGAACTAATACACTGCCATTCAGGCTATGACCATTTCAGCTATATTGAAAAATGCATACAAGTTAAATGATTTTAAATTAAAGGCAACCTTAACTGTGCAGATACAAGTCCATTGTCAAAGGGATTAAACAGCATGACAAGGGATTAAACAGCATGACAAGGCTATGACTTGAACCTATAGACTGAATGGTTGTTCCAAGAGTGATCCTTTAGTAAAATGCTCCAACACCACTTATACAAGCATTGAACTGTCAAGAGAGTTTTGAAAAGTTCACTTACCTTTAGAAGATCTTCAACCCCAGGATTCTTTCACCTGCAAAAAAAACTGATTCACAATATGCAAGCTTACTGTACACGCAAAGTTTCCTACCTTTGGTGATCTTCAATCCTGGGGTCATCCAGGAGAGGCCTTGTTCAGACTCAGCATTTCCAGCCAAACTCTAGCGACTCAGCATTTCCAGCCAAACTCTAGCGACTCAGCATTTCCAGCCAAACTCTAGCGACTCAGCATTAGTTTACATTAAGCTACTTGAATCTGAAGCAGTTTAAGTTTCCATTCCAAAATGAATCTGAAGCAGTTTAAGTTTCCATTCCAAAATCTAATCAATGCCTGTTGGAGTACAAGAATCTTAAAATGCATGGTGATGGATTCATAAATGCATGGTGATTGATTCTTAACAAAATTATCTCCTACCTTTGATGTCTTCAGCCCCAGGACCCTTTATATTGCTTGTAGGCTACTGAGTCTGTGGACAGAAATGGAGCAGAGTTATTGCTTTGTTAAGAGCAGTGCTATTCAACAATAGCTATTTTCTAAGAGTAAATTACTCTGCTGCTCATTCCTGCCATCTGCTTACAATCAAGCTCCCACTTGTTCAGTTATACCAGCAGCTATAGAGGTGCTCCACATCACGAAGGCATTTATCTAGGAAAATGGAAACGCCGTTTGTGCAAAAGCCAGGAACATGCAAAAATGATTCTGCTATGGTAATTGGGAATCTGTCTGCTTTATTCAACATTGCAAGCCAAATCCCAAATCCTTTGAGTTATCTTTTGTAGTTTTATGGCACTGACATGTACTCATTGAGTATTATGAAAGTGAAGAGGATTAGAGCCATTTGGAAAGGTCTAGAAACAGAGCAAGAAACAGCAGCAAGCAGAAGAGTAGATCATAATCATTACAGAATGCAAGACAGAAGACTATTTTATAGTCCAAGTCAACATATAACAATTCACCTTGTGAAACAGCGGGTGCCTATGTACTGGCATGAGTGGGAAAGCTGATTCTAGTTAGGATTCTGTACAGTTGCCTTTCTAGCTGGGATTCTGAAGCAACTACCCATTTAGTAAAAACAGGCTAAATTGCATTGCCTAGGCAGATGCTGCCACATGGGTAGCAAGAGTGTCAAAACCTCTGCATTGAGGAACCACAACAAGTTTATAGTTTAGAACATGTTGCCCCTATGTCTGGTTATGAAGTAAACCTTTGGATATACAGCAAATTGCTCCTTATCACAGGTGCAACACCCCCAAGATAGCATCCTCAGACTGAAGGTTCAAATGGCAGTACTCCCAAAATCCTTGCATTTAACAATTTGAGGTAGAGGGCATTGCTGCCCCCCCCCTCACAAAAATGGGAAGGTGCACCTCCCAATAGCACAATCTCTATCTAGCCAAAGGGACTCCCATTTCAGATTTTGGGATCTGATGCACCATCCTACTTTTTCAGGGAATAGGACATCAGAAACCAACTAGGCAGAAAAAGGCACCTGGGGGCAGAAGGTGGATTAGATTAACTTGAGTAATAAGGGGCAAAGAAACTTGTGAGGCATGCTTTGGCTATGAAGCATGTCAAGTGTATCACCCATGTGCAAGGGTCCTTGTATGGAGAAGATTTGATTAAGCTTGGAAGCAGTGGGTGTTGGCAAGTCATTATTTAACTGTGCATTATGACTACAACCTTGTTAAAGTTACTACTGCAGGGCATGCATATCGTCTTCAAGAAGTAGTCTATATACAGACTACTGAGAATTCACATGTTTCATATGGGTCTGCTGCTTCAATATTTTTAACTACTTTGTGCAGAACCACTACATTTTCATTACATATCTAGAAAGAACATGGTGAGGAGCAACTGACCGCATGCAAGCTTCCCATGTGGTCTACACATCCATGTTCTACCAACACAAGGCTCCATTATCTAGTTAATTTCATGCACACGAGTGGAGCTGGTGTAATGTCAGATTCAGTTAAGATGAAAGCTTTATCTGCTGGCATGTTTTACTCAAGCCATTATTGCAAAAGTTTTGCAGAGTGCATATTTAACCAAACCTCATGGAGAGCTTTGCAATGTGTGGCAAGGTCCTTTTCAGAAAGGCAAAAACTGGTCAGACCACACATGAAGGGAAAACAATCCAAGAAGAAGTGTTGTACAGGTGAGGGGGCTGGGTGCAGATCAGAGCAGGTGTCAATTCAGTAGTGATCAAATGATACAGAAAAAAATCAAGCAATGGCAACATACCCTGAATAATTATTCATTACACAAACTGAAGCATGTCATCAAGTCACTTGGTATTTCGTATTTTAATACAGCTTTAAAACCTGCAGCAGAACAGAATGGCATTCAGGTCACTCTAGATTTAGTTTGTGCAACAGTGGCAAACAGCTGCATGGAAAAAAGGTAGGTTTGTCTCATTGAGGTGGCAACAGAATTACCAAATTACACTAACCAACACCGAATTCACCACTATAAAACGCTGCTTAAAGGGACCAAGCCTTTTGAACCAGATAACCCATGGGCATACTTTGGTTGTCTATTTCTCATTTTAGTTTGTTCCTCAATCATTGATTTCTGGGGAAATCAATGACGACTGAAGTCAGAAAACAACATGCAACTGAGATTCAACCTTCATACCCCTTCAGACAGGTCATGCCAATACAAAGCCTGCCCAGACAGGTCATGCCAATACAAAGCCTGCCCAGACAGGTCATGCCAATACAAAACCTGTTAAGAGCAATATTTGCCATTTCAGCCTCCATGCATGTCTCCAGAATGCTTGCTCTAAAGTTTGATACACTGGCATTGATGGTTTGAAGACTAACCCAAGGTCACCCTAAAGGGAGATTAAATCCCAATAGAAAGTGACATGACCCACCACATTTAGCACTACTAGACCAGTGGCCTCTTCAGGTGGAAACTTTATAATTTAGCACAGACAGCAGGATCTTCCATTATTGACAGGGGTCATTGTATCCTTTACTGGAGTTTAGCTGGATGATGTAGACAAGAGCCTTGTCTTATGTCAAGGCCAGGTCCATGCTGCATACTAGGGAGAGGCTAATGGAATTCCAAAGGGATTTTGGCTGACAATGCTGTACTCCTGCATTTTTAGGAGATTAAACCATAATTAGATTAACCCACCCCCAATAAGTACAAATTAGCTGTATGGCTCTGGAAAGTGTAAGTGATACTCCCTGAATGGGGAGAATTATTAGGTACAAGGGTGAGTGAGATTTTGTAGCATTAGGACTAGAGTACCAAAAAGTTAGAATGTTGCAAACTGTTCAAAAGTGGAGAGCAACGTGACCTTTCATATTTGTATCTGCAAGATTTCTGGCTTTGTGATGAACTGCCTAAGTAAGAATTTCAGGCCTGTGTGACCAAATTGCCTTCATTACAAGAGCATTTCAGCACTAGAATAGCCAGAGAAATGGTATGCCATCCAGACCCAGTGCTCAGGTTGCACCATCTGTAATTGTTTGAGCAAAGTCCAGCTCTCCAAACACATCCAAGCAGTAAACTGGCTGCCTTCTAGGTTTCCCATATCTGACTCTGGGATCCATTTTTGGACCTTTACTCAGTAACCTCAACTCAGCCTCATATTATGCTACTCTTAACACTAACCCCACCCTTATTTGCTTAAGCAAAAATATCCCTCATCCAGAGGGATGGCTTGCCCACTTCATTAATTTAATTCTGTATAGCAATTTCACTACAAAATTCACTGTAATGGATACCACCTCCAGATGAAAGTTGTGTACTTAAGACTCCTTTGTGACAATATTCTAGCAAATTTTGGATCTGATCACTACACACTCCCATAAACTGCCTGCCTTTAACTCCTATACCTTTATCCAAACAATACAAAACTTATACCAGTTATAAAACAAAAGCCTCATCCCCTAGTGTGAAAACGGGATGTAAATCGAAGCAAATTCCTATCTTCAGACTGACTGAATATTCAGCAACAACTTTCAATTTTACTAGTGCATAACTTAGACAAGGATAACTAACCTAGAAACTCAGGACTGCCTGCCTAAAGTGACACTGTCCCACCTGCCTGCAATGCATTTTGAAGGAGGGCTCAAAAACAGTTAGTCAGCCTTCTTAGGGACCAGTTCCAGTGTCAGGTTCCTTCCACACCCTGCATGCAATATGGTCAATTAACTCATCCATAGGGGGAACCCAGAAGTAGATGGGCCCATCCCAAAAACCTTCAGAAAGATTACTCTTAAGAAGGGGGCTGGGAAGGCCGCACACCTTTAAGAGCTACAGAATGTTGAGACATTGGCGAATACATAGGGGAACCATCCCCTTCAAAATCCATCCTCCAAGGACTCCAAATGCCTCCTCTTGCACTACCTCTTCCATGACACCTTCAAGGGGCTCAGGGGAGGACTTTTGAAGGGGAACCCCCCCGGTTTTGGATACCACCTGAAGGCTCTCAGGAGGCCTGACCCTGAACAGGATGGAGGGGCTCAGGGCTCCCAATAGTGATACGAGCTGCCTGTAGATGAAATATACTCCAGACAGTGAAAAGGTCTAGCATGCCACCTAAAAAGCTGAAGGACTAATTCCCTCCCCATCCCCAGTAGCTGAAGCCAGCAGGAAGAGGGTGTACAGTTAGCCCTGAGTTCCAGCCCTTCAGAGTACTGGCCCCAAACTGTCTTAAGCCAAGACCCCCCCCAAAGGATGGGACAGATCAAAAAGACCCTGACCTGAACACCTCCCAGAGACCCACTCTGATCCAATGGCAATGGGATAGAATTAGTCAGGGCCCCTAATGGCACAGGGAAAGTATGAATTCCCAGGCCCACTAAAGCTTCCCTCAGATAAATGCCATCCTGGGGTTCCAAAAACAGAGGGCAACCTTAAGGCCAGGGATCTCACCAAGTTGGAGATGCCAGACTCATCTCTATTTGGGACCTAAAAAAAGGTGAAAATTTCACTAAGAAGCTGAGCCAAGAATCACATCTGTGCATAAATGTGGCAAAGATTTGATGGTTAGTGTAGAAGGGGGTTATGGGAGAGGGAGAAGCTCAAGCTTTGAATCTGTCAAAGTGCCAGATTAGATCTGACATCATACCCAGAACCCAGTCATTTGGAATAACTCAGATCTAGTAAGTTATTGCGTTAAGAATGTTCATGCTCAATAGAAAGGGCACATTAAGGAAAACCTGCACTATAGTTGCTGCAATAAAAGTTACAATGTGCTGTTAAAGCTCTGATGTTTGGTTTATAAAACCATGCTATCAAAATGCTTTGCAAGAGATTGCAGAAAATTAGAAAGCAAGGACATCAAAATCCTTATGCTAAACCAAGAATTTCCTTCAGGCATTTGATACCCTGAAGTCCTGCCAAGTGTACAACCCCATACATTAGTAGCATGCCTTTACACTACACATTTGATTTCTATACAGGAAACATTCCCACTTGTAATGCATACTATACAGAATGCATTCACCTTTTGCCAATATGCAAGAGTGAAGTCTACTCAGATTAATCAGGAGTAGAGCCAGCCATTCCTACTGCAATATAGCTATGAGGACTTATGTTAAGTCTGTAGATGAGCTTGTTTTAGGTCAGCTGGTGCACTTTACATACTGCATAGTATGTATGCACATGTGCCAATTAGGGTAACTGTATGCAAGTAAGTGTCCGCCTTGCTGTCACAGTAAAAGTGGCTAGTGTCACTTATTTGAGAAAAGCAGAGAAGTCATGAAGTTCAGGGATAGAACAGTAACTGTACTAAACACTACCCTTGTGGCATCATGGTAGTCAATTTTTTACTGTGGTAGAACATGAACCAAGCAGACCTTTGCAGATACAGCCTGGGGTTCACAAATATAAAGATGAACATAATTTGAACATAATTTTGCATAATACCAACAGCAAATTGATTGGAAATAATGTAGAGGTTAAATGGTGTAGAGTAAGTGTGCAGAGTGGGAGGAATGGAGATACAGGAAGGTGATGAATAAATGGGGAGATGTTTGAACAGCAGATTACATTAGTGACATGATTGTGTGCAGCAAGGGAACCAGCTTGCAAGCACACTATAACTTATTTCAATACATTTTCTGAATGAGTGCTCAACGAGATGTAAAGGGAGTGGCAGTAGTACAGATGGAGATGTTTTGTGGCATCTTGCCAATGTCTTAAGACAGGCAGTAAATGACTGAGCAGAGTTTCATGGCCTTATACCCCAGACAATCCTGATTAAGAGGCTATAAGGGATAGAAGTACCTACATAAGAGTCTTGCCAAACCACCCCCCCAACATAACCATACCAGAAGATTCAAACTAGGAGGTCTGAGGAGACAGCCTTAATATTAAACCTGTTAGAACCTAAAGATTTTAGTTTCTCCAGTATAAAGCCAGAATAAAGTCAAGACTGTTAGAACAGGACTCCGTAGCAGGTACAGAGGTAACTTCCTTTGTACACGTGCACACCTACACATGAATTTGTAGGTGTCTTCACCCTTCACATTAGGGTACCAATAGGCAGCAGCCCAAAGCCATGCAACTTGCCTGGCACCAAATCCTAACTTTAGTAGGCAACTAATGTCCCAAATATCCAATTGTATTCCTTTGGAGGACGCTGCCAAGTTTTAGAAAGCAGCATCTGTTGCACAACTTTAAGTGATAGTACTTTGCCAGGGTAGGCAAGTATTCATGGACTGACTTATTTTTGACCAGCTGTACCAGCATATTTATCTCTAGACCCAATAAAGGTACCTCTGGACCAGGAGTGCTTCAGCTTCACTAAAACAAATTCTACAATAAGGCCATATAGGACAGTAACAAGCAGTTATTACCCTACAAGTCCTTGAGATTTAACCAAGGAATACTGCACGTACTTCATGATATCTTCATAAAGTTATAAAAATTTAAGAAGGCAAGCTTAGCTAGTCAAAGGATGGCTACAAGTGTCATACAGAGCCAACTGTCTACCCAACTAATTAGGTAGAATCCCAGTGACATTAGAATATTTCAGATATCCAGATGAGACTGCTTTCAGGGATTTTCTACAGAGAAACAGCCTTTACCTTAAACTTAATGCAAGTACCTCTAGCCAAAGTAGGTAGAACTCACAGATGCAGAGTGTTAGCCACACAAGTAGGAGCCAGGTAAGATCAAGATACCCAGCACAGAATGAAAGTGTCTCACTAATTTGTTGGTAGTTTGACGCCATCATACCCCACACAAAAACAGACGCCATCATACCCCACACAAAAACAGACGCCATCATACCCCACACAAAAACAGATGCCATCATACCCCACACAAAAACAGACGCCATCATACAAGTACATAAGCCAATATATTCAGTATTTTGCACCAGTACACACTATTTTTATCTTTCAGCAAGTGCTCACACTGGGCTTCTCACCCTTCTACACTATGCTGTGTGTTAACTGTAGCTACGCTATTATACATGCACATCACTGAATGCATATATTGTGATATGTACAATGCTGTAGATGAACTAAAGATAAAGCATACAAATAAACAGAATACACATTCACAATTAACTAATTTAGTACAGATGCATGTGCACCCTCATACAATTCTGTACACAGCATATATAGCCCAGTAGAGATACATGCACACCATAACTATACGTAGGCAGATCATAGTTACTGCATTATCTATGCAGAGATTTTACACCGGTATATATAGCAGAATATAGATACATGCACACCATAACTATATGTAGCCAGATCAGTTACTGTATAGTCTATGGTTACATTTTACACCAGTAAATAGTTCCACCTTTACATACACAGTATATATAGTTCCATAATACAGCTGCAAGACCATTTTACACAAAGCACATGTTTATACAATATACCACTGAAGAAACTACATTTATGTCTAATATAAATACCACTATTTTATACAAGTAATGCTCAGTGATTTGGACAAACTGCCCATTTTTCAAATTGTACTAATACAAACCATATACAAGCGCACCCATTACTCACAGCATTAGATGCACACCTTGTCTTAAGTAGCATCAACGACACAATTCCACATTTGCCTTTAACCATGGCAACTCAATTGGCTATGAACTTATAAAAAATGGCATGCTAAAATGCATTTTTACCCGTTTCAACGGCTATCCTATATCCACATCAGCTTCCAAGGCAGTTATAAATAGATGAAGTAGAGAACTATGTTTCAGCTGCTATCCTATATCCACATTAGCTTCCAGGGCAATTATAACAGATGAAATAGATACACTTGAGAATAAAAGTACAGAGAGACAAAAGTAATATGGGAGATTCTTATGGGACATCCTTGCATGGACTCCGGATTCAAAGATTCTGAAAGAGGACTCTTACCTCAGCAATTATGGAAATCCCTACACCATCCTGAAAAGATGGAAAAGGCATTTTAGCCACTTTAAGACCAGTATTTGCAAAAGTCCTAAACATACCACTCGGCAATATCTGCAATACTAGCTGAATAAGATCCAAGACTTCCATAAATTCTTGAAAGGCAGTGTATGCATTGACCATCTCTTAACCCTACCCAAACCCCTCAAGTGTGCAGATATTTGCCTGTTTTTGTCTGTTCCTTGTAACATCTGAGATATTTGCCTGTTCCTTGCAACATTTGAGGCTTTCTAACAAATCACCAACATTAATGTACCAAAATGATACATTTGGGTCCAACTTCATACTTTCGCATGCCAACACAAACCCTGTTGGCCTGACAACTTCGTAGTTTAATAGCAATATTTAAAGTCTGTCCAAACTTACTATACACATTAAATATGGCTTATTTTAAATCTCTATGCGAGCTACATACATAGCGGCACTATTAAAATTGTTCAATTAGAAAAATAACCACCAACTCAGTGCTTGGAAAAACCCAATTATCTCAGGTACTTTCTTTAGGCGAGCTTTACATATCAATTACTGGTCTCATTTTGTTTTACTGAGATTAGATACTCCACACCAGGTCTTACTAGCTTCCTCCAGATTTCATCTTTTATTAGAAGCCACTAAATGTTTTTCTTTCGGCTTTTCCCAGTAAGGGGTCGCCAGAGCGGAACTCTGATCCGCTGATTGGCAGTCGATTTTTTTACGGGTGCCGAGATGCCAGCCCGACGCCCAACCTTCAACGACGGCACCCCCATTCTACGCATGTCTTTCAAACGCCGCTCTACAGTTGGGAGGATATGCAGACTCCACACAGAAGGCCGATAATCGAACGGGAGAACTTCTTGCTGTGAAGCAAGTGGCAACACCGCTACCGTGGCTTAGAAGCAACTAAATGTTTATTCCAAATAAATTCCCCCACCGAATGAAATAGCTAAACAGAACACCAATTGTTTTATTAGTATAGTAACCAGCGTAATGACAACCCCCAACACACGCACGTTACGGCTCGATGCCACCCCAACACGAACGGAAATTCATATGAAACAAACAATGGGAATAACAGTTTCATAATCTTCCTCAGACTTGTTGGATACCGCACCCCGTAAACGGCCAACCTATACACTCGCGCAAACACGACGAAACTTCTCCAAAGGGACCACTAACAGCAGCGGCAGGTTTGAAAGACGCGCAACAGGTGTTGACATCTATATGTGGGAGTAAACTCGCAAGTATACTCTGATGGACACTTGAGTAGTTTAGAGCAAAGCTCCAAGTCACACTACATGTTAGTTAGGGTCGCCACCTTTTCAAATGCCTAAGTTGGACTTTTTTTGTAGGAAAATTAGATTTTGCAGGGCAAACCATACCTACAGCCAATGCAATGGGCAGAACTTTTCGGTTTTGTCAAAATAATTCTTACAGCACTTACATTACTTATGCTATTCCATAAAACATTTAGAGGAAGGAGAAAATTGTTTATGCAGTTATTAAAGAAAATTAATTTTGTCCCAAAAATCTCAAGACACTTGCCATTGTATAGTTTTCTTCTACAGGCCACAACTGCCCACATAGAGACTATCCTGAGTTAAGAGGGGCAGGTGGTAGCCCTGGATAAATTGTTGTGGGCCTAGCAGATACTAGACTGTCTGAGAGCGATGCAGATGGAAAAAAGAGTTGGACTTAGAGAGGGCTGTAAATATGCCAGACAGTCGGAGGAGGTTAAGAGCAGCAAAACGGCCTTGGCGGTGTGAGCCTCCCCGGCCAGTATAATGTTGGGTTGGGGAGTGTGTGCAGCAACAATGGGAGGATGGCTGGAGACCCGTGGCATAATGAACGAGGTCACTTTCACCCACAGAGCACGATATGCCCAGGTTGAAAAAAGGCTTTGGCGTCTACCAGAATTCAACGCCCGGATGAGGCTGATGCAGTTTTCAGTAACCGCGGTGCAGCTCCTGGGGGAAATCACTGTGGGTGGCAGATGCTCTGTCACGCTCTCCACTTAAAACCAGGTTAACCCCGAGGAAACAGAGTTAATGGAGGATACGGATATCTATGTGCATAGTATTGTGGAAAACATGCAGGTGAAAGCCATCCTTCTCCAAACCCTACGAGCGGCTGAAAGCGGACGGTGTGTGTGTGGGTCATGAACCTTTACTGAAAGCTACTGGCCAGATCGTTTCTACACTGACAGTGAAAGATGGGTTGCTTTTTGAAGATTTCGCGCTTGTTATTCCTCTGCCATGCGTAATGAGGTGTTGTGTTGAAGTTGCATAGGGACATCAAGGCATTGTAAAGAGTGCAAGCCAGAGCCTGTCAGACCGTTTGGTAGGCCTGCTCAGCCCCGCAGAGTAATGGGGGGAGGAACGAGCGGTGCAGACGAAGAAGAATCTGCTAAAAAAAAAAAAAGTACAGATCCTCTCTTCTGCTCGCATACAACAGACAACGCCGCTGCAGAATGGTGTTATAGCCCTGCGGAACTTTTGGGGGACGACTGCGGGCCGACCTCCTCGATTTATCCTCCGTAGTTGGAACCTGTGCCTGTGCTGCTGGAAGGGCGAGAGGGGGGAAGAGGAGAAGAGTAATGGTAAACACTATAACAGGGCGCATCGGCCAGAGCCGTGAGGTTGAATGTGTTGCCTGTGTCGGGAAAATGTGCCAGTAGTAAGAAGAGGCCACCATCAAGCGAAAAAGGGCCTTATGGAAGGGGGAGATGTGGTTCAATGGACTGCTGTTATCTTATCTTGCAGTGTGTTCTGTTCTGAAGGGGGAACGCATGATATAATAGGCTGCGAGACAGACAGTTGGGCATTGCATTTGCATTTGTATGCGGTCGCTTGTCAATGGCTTGAGTTGGTTGACAACTGCACTCCCTCACCTCTTCTTCTTTTCTTTTAAATAACTTTTGAAGTGATAGGCAGGCACTGGGAGTATTGCAAATAGAAAATAGTTGCACTGGGAGTATTGCAAATAGAAAATAGTTAATTCAATTACATCTCAATTTTAACCAAAAAAGGTCTAAATATAAAACAGTCACAAACTATTCGCCCACGTTAACAAACGTCCCATAACATACACCATAACAAATGGTTTAAATCACCGTGTCCTAAACACAATCGCCTATTATTTAGCTTACCTTCCCGAAACGTCTCAAAGGCATATATATATATATATATATATTTTACTCCACCATTTTCTTTCAGACTATACCACACCTTAACCTATAATTGCAACAGCCCAAAAGAGTACTACTGTTCCCCTAGGTTTAAAGACAGAACACAACAGGTAGACCGGTGTGCTAACTGCTCATTATAGGGATCACCTGTGAGGCATGGAAAGTATAACAGGCCAAATGAAATCAGAGCTTAAACTAACCTGCCTGTTGTGATAACTGTCAACGTTGGGTATTTAACAGATGTGGAATTACTAATCACATAACAGTTCGGGGAAGATCTTTTAACAAGTAAAATAGTCACTGATCCCTTGCCAACAGGATGTTTGAAAACCAAGAAACTTATTAGAACTTTCTGTTTTGTACTAAAATATTATATTCCCAGTACTGTTAATTTGTAACAATGTATGCATTTACCGAAAACCTCCCCTATACACTTAAAAAGTACAGTACATTTTCAATTCCTGTTGCTAAAATTGTGAAATCTATTTCAGAAGAGTAATCATCTTTCTAAGCATGCTGTGTAAAGATATGTGTGTAGGCATTACTTTAGACAGTTCTAAATATTTTGTGTTTTATGAACCTCAATATTTCTAAGAGAAGAAAAATATTCAGTTGGGTAAATATAGCATGCCTAGCTGTAACCATGCTCACAATAATCAGAAATCAAGTGGACATAAAATTACACATATTTCAACAGAGGCTCTTTAGGTTGCCATCAACAACTGTTAACTCATATTCTTAAGGTAGCTGAGCTGCAATTAGCCATAAAACAAAGTGAATTAAGTTTGTGTGTATATCTGTGTGTGTGTGTGTGTGTGTATACCCGCAAGATTTATATATATATATATATATATATATATATACACACACACACACACACACACACACACACACATCTATCTATATATATCTCTCTCTCTATAAATATATATATGTGTGTATCTGTACATATATATATGTATATTTATACATATATATATATATATATATATATATATGTATATTTATACATATATATATATATATATATATATATAGGTTCATAGATGTGTACTAGGCTAATGGCCCTGCAACCTTTACAAGCCTAGCCCACAGAAGTATCCTGGCATCGTGCCACCCAACGTTAGTTCCCAATGCCTCTATCAGGTAGAGCCACTGGAGTGATCCCTGGGGTGAACTTTCTGTTTCCCATCCACTCATCAAGATTTCTCTTGAAGAGGGCCAGTGAGGTGCTCTGCTTGACATGTATGGGAAGTCTATTCCAGAGAATGGGCAGTCTTTGAGTTCTGAACCTGTCCCTCTAGCATGTTCTGTTGACTGTGGTAATGAGGTTGAAGTTGAGGTCTCTGGGGCATGTGGTGAAGAGGGATTTGGATTTCTTTACATGTAGCATTTCTAACAGAGAGAGCTGGATCAGACATGGCTTTGTAAGTCAAGCAGAGATCATCTCTTAGTAGATGATATGAGATAGAGAATAGCTGGAGTTTTTTGAGTCTGTCCATGTAAGACATGTTTAAGACCTAGGATCCTCTTCATGAGGTACTTTTGTGGCCTTTCTAGCTGTTGCATGTGTCTAGTGAGGTACATGCCAAATGGGGCATTATACTCGATGATAGGCCTAATGGGGGAAGAGTAGAAACAGATGATGACCTCTTTCTTTGTGGATGCAAAACCCTTGGTAATGAGATGTGCCACATAGAAGGTCTTTCTGACCACAGTAGCAATGTTGTGGTTGAAGGAGAGGTTGCTATCAACCTGTGTCCCCAGATCTCTTATAACACCTTCAGTGCTCAGTGGGCTCCCATTGATGTGGTCATTAGTGGAAACTGAATTTCTCCTAAAGGGGATGACTATGCATTTTTTGGCATTAAGCTTAAGGCCATAGTTTTGACACCAGTCATTGGTCTCAGTGAGACCTTTCTCTAGGATGTTTGCATCACTTCGGGAGTTAATAATGGCTCCCAGCTTGCAGTTGTCTGAGAACTTGGTCAGCCAGAGTCCCTCTGTGTTGGCTTGGACTTCTGAGAAGTAGATGCCAAACAGAAGAGGACCCAGGACTGATCCCTTTGGGACTCCACTTGTGACTGGTCCACAGTCTGACGTGGAGTCCACTACTTTCACACTGTAGGTTCTATCTGTGAGCCAATTTTGCAACCCACCTAGTGATATAGGGGTGGATGCCTAGTTTGGTGAGTTTATCAATAATTCCTGAGTGGGGAATGGTATCAAAGGCCTTGGCTAGACTGAGGTAGGCTGTATGAACTGCCTTGCCCTCATCCACAGCTCTGGTGACTGACTCATAGAAGTCAACCAGGTTGAACAGGCAAGATCTACCTTTCACAAAACCAAATTTTGTGGTATCTAACGGTTGGAGAATCCCTATATCCTTGTTAATTAGGTCCATGATGATGCGCTCTATAGCCTTACATATCAGATTCATCAGGCTAATGGGGCGATAATTCCCAAGGTCTGTAGTCACTCCCCCTTTATGGAGAGGGATGACTATAGCAGTGCGCCATTTGGTATGGACAAAGCTTGAGGTGAGGCTGTGATTGAACAGGGCACACAGAATTAATGCTGGGTGCCTGGAATTTCTCCTGTGTTGTGATTGGTCCATGTGGTAGCATTGTGCAGTAACTCAGAGCTCAGTTTCTGGTACAATAATTGCAAAAATCATATTCACAGCTATTCACTGGGTCCAGAATGAGTTAAATATTAATGATTAGTAGATCATAAGTCGAAATGCTAGTTCATTCTCAGTGCACACATTCACATATCTTAGAATTAAACTGGGGGTGCACAGTTGGTAAAACAGTGATAATAACGATTGATTTACACTGCCACACTTTTCCCTATGATACACTTCTCATCCCTTTGGTTAGAGACATTTCATCTTATAGTGGCAAATCTAACACGCAATTGTCCATAGACGTACAGTCAGAAGAAAAGTATTTAATCTCACAGTGATACAATGAAAACATATCAGACAAGAGTCAAATACAGCCAAGTCTATTTACAGAAGCACAGGTCATTGACAGAAGTAAAACTGGACCCTTCAGGAAGTATCCACACTGTCGACTTATAACCTTGCTAAATTGTGATGTCTAATTTCATCTGCTCTGACGTTTTCTTAAAATCCACTCTTGCCATCATGTGTGTATGTTGATCAATAACTGTTTAGTCGACAAAATTTAGTGAACTACACAGATGTCCAACAGGTATGCATGAAAGCACAATCCTCAGGGAAAGGAAATATGCTGTTTCACTGACATTGCAAGATCTCAGAGTTAGTATATATAAATAATGGGGTGTGGGAGGCACATCCCCCCATGTGCAGGGGGACTTCTCCCCTGCAAAAATAAAAAAAACAATGTTTCTTATATTTTTTACTGTACATTTTGTATGCACCAAGATTGTTGCTCGGCTCATGTGTGGTAGCGTGTTGACATTTGCAAACTTGATGTTTTGTGGTTGACTTTGTGACCATTGATATTTGGGTGCTTTTTGTTTCAATTCAGTACAATGTTATATCTGTCAAAAATTATTCGGTGCTGGTCAATATGACTTTATCAGGATGAACAGAGCATATTACATCTAGAGCTTGGAACATCAGCCATTCTCTTTAGTCTTGTCCATTGCATGAAGAGTCATGGGAACGTGGCAATCCAGTCTGCAGTCCTTTTGTACATCTAAGGAAGGCTTATTGCCATCTGCTCTAGCATGACTTGAAGAATGTCCTACAAATGAGTGTGGTTTAAATCTGTGGCTGCTTCCTACCATGTATTTGGAAGAGTGCTGTGTCTCTATTGTTGGCATTAAAAAGAAGTTAAAGAGGGAGTCGGGCCTCACCGAGGCTGCATTTCTGTCATTCCAGTCTATATTTTTCACAGACAGGATAACAAGAAACAGCTGACTCTGGGAAGGTGCCCTGTTTGGAGATGTAGAAATAATGCAAACAATATGCATATAAAAAGCTAACACTGGAAGAAATTGACTTAGTATATCAGCTAGTCAACAATACCTCTATTAGACTTAAGAAGCCCAATAATGGTAGGGGACTAGTAGTAATGGGCAACAAGACTATTCAGCCCATATGTATAATATTCTGGTTGACTCTGATAAATATATGCAAGTTTCTAGGAATGGGATCAACATTGCATATAAAAAATTGACCATTTTTTCCTACATCTTTCACACAAAAAAATAGCTAAGGAGCTATATGAATTTTTACCAATTAAGAAACCCTCAGCCCCCTTGATGTTTGGTTTACCAAAATTACTTAAGTCTGTTTCAGATCCTCTTCTGAGTCCCATTATGTTAGCCAAAAGTTCAGAAACCTGTCCCCCAACCATATTTATTGACAGAATGATGAAACCCTTCATTAGAATAAAACACCTGTTTGTTAAGAGATTTATTATGAGGTATCAGTCATGTATGGTACAGGGAGAGCCTGATGTTTGTCACTATAGATGTTATTGAATTATATTTCAGCCATATCTCACTATGAAGGTTTAGAGTTATTTGAGGAGGTTTGAATTCACTGTAACTTCTTATACAACAAAGATATCAGGGTGATGCATAATTTTATATAAACTGTGTTAGACTGTTTGTGTGTGGGGGGTCTATGTATGACTTCCTCATGTATTCCGATAATCTAACAGCGTGGGTAATACCATAACACTCCTTAAACCATAGTACAATCTGTCATATAACATGTTGGTGGGAGGGAATAGGGTTACTATAACACTATCATACATTGCAACAGCCTGTTGAGAGCTAAAATGTGTTTGGGGGGAGGCTACCATAACCTTCTTCGTAGAACTCTATAGTCTGTTGTGTCACAATTTTTGGAAGGGGGTTATCATAACCTTTCTCATTCAGTGATATAGCCTGTTGTGTGACCTAGGATATGCGTGTGTGTGTGTATGTGTATGTGTGTGTGTGTGTGTGTGTGTGTGTGTGTGTGTGTGTGTGTGTGTGTGTGTGTGTGTGTGTGTGTGTGTGTGGCTGTGTGTGTGTGTGTGTGTGTGTGTGTGTGTGTGTGTGTGTGTGTGTGTGGTAAGGTCTGCATAAACTTCCATGTACAGTGCTACAGCCTATTAGGTGGTACATTTACAGATAGCAATGCCGCACTTCCTCATACAGTGTTACAACTTATGATATTTTAAAGTGGGGATGAGAAAACTACTGTCATTTATACAACAGAGTAATGAATAGTTTTGTCAGGTTATCATACACCTGGATGAAAGCCAGCAGTACAAATGCTTAGATGGATAAGTAACATAATCACAATGTCATTATGTTACAGAAGTATCACAAAGGAAGACGGCTTTTGCAGATAACAATAATACTTCACATTTCATTTCAAAAAATAATCAGGGCTGTGAACTAGCAGGTAAATAGCACCACAACAATTGTCACTTCAGGATTAAGAATGATATGTATTCTTTATACAGTTAAATAACTTCCTTTTCAGATGTCTTTCAGTATCCTTTCTTAGAATACATACAAAGGCAGTAAAGTAGTTTTAAGAAAGGAGTTACTGTATTCATGAAGCAGTTTACATGTCAACCTCACCATTATAGCCATTACCTGATATCGGACTGCAGACTCACCTTGTCGCCTATCAGATCACTTGTTTGTAGATCTGGATGTTGTATAAACAATCCCAAGGGCCAAAGGAAGTCTTGCTTTGTAACACATTGCAGTGTGCTTGCAGATTGATTTTAATCTCTTGGAAGGTTGGTCTGGCTTTCACTACATCAGATTCCATCCTAGTTACCATTTACTCTGGATGCACCATACATTTATCAGAATGTGAGTTACTTTATGAAAGATTTTTGTTATTTATTTCTCACTTTTCTTAATAAAATTTTTCACACCAGACTACAACCTCTTGTCTGACAAAGTATGTTATAAAATTCTCATAACTATTCCCATACAGCCTTCTGTCTAGTACAATATTGGGAGGGGGGGCTGCTTCTTCAATAATCTTATACAGTTGCCTGGTTACGCTTTAATGTATAGTGTCACTTTCAGGATTTCTGTTCAAGATAGTCATTTTATACTAGTCTGGAGACAGAGGAAAGTATGTCCCATGTCTCTGACAAAGCTGGTTGCCCTTGTGGGTAGGTAGCAGTGAGTTCAGTGAAGGGAATAGTCTACCAGGACATAGCAAAGGCATCAGCAGATGTGAATTATATATGTGAGATACTGTGAAATCATCAAAACTATTTCTGTAAAGTTTAAGAAAGTTTTTTTTTACTAAAATATGACTTTGAATTTTATAGCATTTGACCAAAATTCACACTTATCTAAGTTAAAGGAAATAAACCCCAGTACAATGCTTTCAGGCAAATGGGTCTAGCTTTGGGGTTTGACCTTATACAACATTGTAGCTGTGCATTCTGTAAAAATACAGATTTTAACAACACAGCACAGAGGTTTAAGACTATAGGCCATTAGTGAGTTTCTTTCTATAGTCTTCTGTGTAATTCCTTTTCTGTATGTGTACTGTGCAAATCTAAGTAAGCTGTATTGCTAGACCATATCTAGATCTAACTGCTGAAGAGAGGATCATGCACACTTAGAAAATAAATAAAAACATGAAAGCTATACAAATCATTTGAAGCTATGTTGAAAGCTTCACTTAAAAAAACTTGAACCAGAATATGCATGGCATACAAGGACAATGCAGTGCTGTTAGCAAATGCCAGTAGTAGCAGATATTAGATATGATGCATGTTTGGTTTGTACTCTTCATTATACAACATCTGTCTTAGACTGCAGATTTTTCTTTAAGTAAAAACAGCAGACTTCCCATATTCCTTATGCTGGTTTGTTTTCCATGGCATGTGCAGTTATGTTGCTCTGCTTAACAGAATAGCTTGCTTCCAGTTCTTTTTCTGGGTTAATGGGGAAATCTGGCCTGTTTTACCCATGGGAAATATTTGCCTTGCTACAGAACTTTCTGATGTCATGTCATATTAAATGCCATCTGATTTTAATTCCATCAGAACAATAGCCATAGATAAAGATGAATCTGTTTCTCCTTTTATGGATGTAGGGTTTTTTACAAATGGAACAACTACTGCATTCTCTGCATCATACTTGAATTAAAATAAAGTAGGCATTCATTTTTTACTCTGTATTTTCCATCTATTCTCCCTGCTGACCAACACTTTCTTCCAACTGACTGTTTGGCCTCTTCATTCTTTCATCTTACAAGCTAACCGTTGTAATGAGGATCACAACAGATTGTTAATGAGCCATCCCCGTCTGAGTTGGTAGTAGCTCAAATAAATGTAGAAGATCCCACATAACTTATTGAAATAAGTAGGGAGTGTCCTGGCCAAAATTTCCCTGCCAGTATGACTACAACCTCAGGTCTCCCCTGAAGAGACACCATTTGCCTAGTGGAACTAAACTGGGCATCATAGTACACATAAAACAAATAAATTGTCATCCAGGTAAGTAGGACATTTTACCCTAGCACCTTGCTATGGCACTAATGTATATATCCTGCTGAGCCAGAAATGGCCAGTCAGATGGTAAGTATGCTCTTTCACAAACAAGCCCTTCTTACTAGCTGCAGCACAAAGTTATGTCTATCAGACATAGGGCACCACATCTGTGTTTCTAAATGCAGTGGGTCATGATTGGGAACTTGATCTTTTCCCCACTGTAGTGAATCTCAGAGTTGGTATATTTATTTAGGTGGGTGATGGCGGCGAAGTCCCCCACCTGAGTGGGTTTTAAATTTTGTGTTTTTTTGTGATGAATGGTAGTTGGACTACTGGTTCTTTTCCCTGGGAAAATAGTCACTAAAACGATCATTTGACAAAAAGGATTTTCAGCAAAGTAAGTTTGATGAAGAGGTGTTTGATAAATAGTAAGTTCGAGGATGTGATATAGACCACTGCCCATATGATTAAGTATTACTTCTGTTCATGCAAATGCAGTCTAGTTTACCTGACATAGGCTGGTGTAATGCAAAAAGAACATTTTCAGGAGTGTAACACTCAGTTTGCACCTGTTATGGCTTCACCAGACTATGTGTCAGGTATAACATCTCCTGCAATAGCTGAATTTGCATGTTTTTAGGTGATTGACCAAAGTGGTACAAGAACTACTCTCACTGTGGGAACCACAGTGTCTAACTGACCACAAGACCTCAGAAATTGGCTGCAAGAAAACCATCAGAAATGCACATCTTCTCATTATAGTACTGGTGATACTTTTGAAACTTTTCCCCCCACCTCTGGTGTGTAAGCACAAAACCATTGCTTTGTAGTAGAGGAGAGACCAGTAAAGCACGGAGTAATAAATATTCAGAGATGCGAAATGTTGCTTGTATTGGTGAAATACTGTAGCTAAAGGCGATATACTGCCATTAAATGATAGGAATAAAAGATAGAGTGAAAGAAACTAAGAAAGAATTATGAGGAAGCAAATACAATCCAAATTTTAATCAAACATTTGTAGCACAAGGTAGTTCTTTGAAGAATTTCTGATGCATAAATGCTGTCGGCATACGCATTCTGTGAATAAAATATGGTGTTAAAATGGCATATTTGAATTACCATGTCATTCGTAAAAGTTTCCATAAGTTGAAAGTCAAATTAAATTATCTTACACAAACAGGCTACATTGCTGCTTTGGTTTTAATCTGGCTACAGCCCCTCACCTCCCTTTTTAGTGTAAGTTATATTTTGTTTGTTGCACGTTATTCTTATCTTCTTTCACTTTTTTGCAAATAGAACATCTTAGAAGGAACCAGGGTCTAAAAAAGAAGTATGAAAAGTCCCGTGACTGAAACTAGTGACATAACTGATTAGTGCCACATCATCATCATCACCCTTTTTCATTTTCACATGAGGCCATCTTACTATAGAAAAGGCTGTCAGAAATTACTGCTAGAAGACATTTTTGTGTGCACTTGACTAAAATGAAATGCATTTAAAATGCAGAGCTAATATAAAATTCAATCCCAAAGAAGACACATATAAAAATAATGTTGTATATCTGTTAACAGGGTGGAGTAGCATTTTCTATTATCTGTGTTAAACAACAAACATGCAGAAAAAACAGAAATGAACCAAGGCAGTGCTTGTTGTGTATTCTATGGGTTTCTGAAGGAAAACGTAAGAAAATATTAGTCAACACGACCGAATCACCTAGAGCCACATTTTACACCATCAAATGGCTAGCCCTGCCATGGCGCAGTTTGTGATTTGTACTTTGCTATCCCGAGGATACTGCGCACTGCAATAGATGCCCAAATCAGTTGGTATATGCATCTCTTCCCCTATAGGCACCATGTAGAGTTTGTGCTGCTCCTCACAGCTCCATTCATTGGTGAGTTTCAGACAGAAATACTCAGCATGCATTTTGGAGGTGGAAGGAACCCCACAGAGACACAGGGAGAACATGCAAATTTCCAAACTAGCATTGGCTAGACATCAAGATCAAACCCTTTACTTTATGGAGACATCACATGTGTAGAGAAGAAAAAGTAATTCTGGTGAAGAAGACTTGGGACAGACGGGAAGAACTCCTTACTGCAGCAAAAGGAAGGTCCCAGCAGCCAAGCACAACCTTAGGTTTGAAGCTGTTGTAGTACAGTCCGCAATGTTGAGATTATTGACTGAAGCATGGCATTTGGAAATGTGACTGTAAACAGGATTGCAGTACTGTTTGATACTGAATTGCAAAGCTATCACATTGAAATGGTTGGTAATAATTAATTGAAGGAGTCTTAATTAGACATTGGGTAGGGTATTTAAAGAGTTGCTTTACACTTGAAACATTGTCTGAGGAAGTCTCACTACCAGTGAGACGAAAAGCACTTTACATTATTTTTGCTGTTTGCTGTTTTTAAATAAAGAAGTGTTTGTATTGTGGACTTAGCTACTAACTTTGCCTTGGCTTTTTGTGGGCTTGTGCTTAGCTGCTGGGACCTTCCTTTTGCTGCAGTAAGGAGTTTTTGGTTTGGCTTGTGCTTTTACACAGACAGGAAGAAGTTAAGAGGAAAAGAAAGCATCCAACATAAAGGTAGAATGATTGTGTGAGAGAAGATCTGCAACAGTCAGGCATAAGTGTCAAAGAAGGCAGGATTGTGGCATTGAATCAAGAGAGATAGCGACATTTAACATGACATTTAACATTAACCCCATGTAGACAATGGGAAAAAGGGGTTGATGATTATAATCTGGATACATGCAATTAACTTCTCCAGGATAATAGGGGAAACACATACTGAGTGCATTGTAGATTATCTAATGGGTTATACTACAGGTGGATAAAGTGTGATTCTGTAAGCTTGACTTCCCTGAGGCTGAAGATACATAGAATTAGGTCACTTATTGCTGTTTTCCAGAGAAAAATCATTGTTGGGGAGATTTCTTAGTGTGCTGTGGCAAATATACCCTTTTTGAGAGATATTTTCCTTGATTGAGTTGCTATGACCATGCAGATGGGGTTCAGGGGTGTGGGGAGCCTGCATATCACATTGAGGGATGCAGGGGGTCTTCTTCACTGCAGAACACACTTTAATTTTAGTTTTTTTGGTGTTGTGTGTTTCAGGGATTAGGTTTTGGTGATTATGATCATTGAGAGGTTGGTCTTCATCATCCAGTACTAGAAGCTACCTAAATCCAATGAGGGAAACAAAACTATGTACCACTGCTCTGTGAAATTTATAGTGATAAATACAGCACATTCATTTATTAATTTTTGAGCTGTTTTCAAATGTAGATGATGTACTGCAACTGATGGTTAGGGAGTAGAAGGCCATATCCAGTCTGATATCTTTTTTTAATGTTGATTATTCTTACTTGATTCACTGCTGCCAGTACTTCTGTTATAAATAGCATTTTGGTTAGCACTATCTTCTGTACTTCACAATTTATACTTTTAGTAGATACAGCGGCTGTTACTCTGCTTATCTTGCAGATCTTCTGGTATGCAATGCATAATATCAATTATTATTTGCTGTTTGCAATACAAGCCAGGGCTGAAAAGGTACCTTGTGCTCCAGACCTCCTTTTGAGTACCTGTACCATTCCAGAGGTTGGTATGCAATGGACTTTTGTGGTATATTGTCTATGCCCCCAGCGCATCCCCAGTTTCCACAAGGGATCAGCCATGATGCTGCATCTGAGGGCATGCACCCCCTGCCATGATTGACAAACCCATACTTCCTGCCTCTGACATCAAGTTCTTGAGCCACTAATCAAACTCAGGACGTATCTGCCATACTCAGGACTTTATCTCTCTACTCCACTAGTGCAGGTTAGCTGTGATTGCATTTTATTTTTCTGTAAAAGAGAACAACTGGCATTACTGCTGAATTATGATCACTTTTAGCACAACTGTAGCATTAATGCTACTGTGCTATGATATTTGCCCTCTAGTCTTACCTTAATCACCATGACTATAGGAAGTACTACCAGCTATGCCAGGAGAAGTAAGGCAGTAGATGCTTAACATATGCCAGCACAGCTAGTTGGAATTTTATAAAAAAATCAAATTTCATTTGTATATCAGACTGATTTGTACAGATGCTTGTGTTGCAAATATATTTGCAACGTTGCTTATGTTAAAAAATGTAGCAACAGTGTGCCCTGCTGGAAAAAAAAAGAAATGTACATGCATTTTTGTAACTGTTTAAATGTATATATTGTAACAGAGGATACTTGAAGACAAGAGATAAATCTCAATCCACCTGAATTTGAGAAATAGTAAAACGATTAAATTACTGGGCCAAGCCCATAAAGATTTGATCTCACAGTTTTGAATGTAGCCAGAGACAAAAAGTCTGTACTTGGTGGGACGCCCCACCACTGGCCCAGTAATCAAGTATCTTCAATCCTCACCACTAACACCAGTGGGAGGTGTACATTGAGAGGATGACAGGAATATACACAGTATTTCCAGATGCAGCTCTCTGCATCAAGTGCAGTTTCCCTTAAGAGCACACAGAGACCACAGTCTGTCTGGGGCTGGTTTCTCCCTCTTTCTCCAGATCTCCAATAAGACTCCCCAGTGGCACAGCTATAGGGTTGGGATCTCAGCTGAGTGGCCAATCCAAGACCTCCAGCACTCGCTCTGTCCAACCAGTGCTTCATGTCCCTTCCCAAGTAGCTGATACACACACACACACATACACACTTGGAGATTTATTTTACTTACACACACACACACACACACACACACACACACACGCACACACACACACACACACACACACACACACACACACACACACACACACACACACACACACACACACACACCTGGGAAAGGCTGGCACAGGTTTACTAGCTATGCCCCTTTCTGCCCAGACTATAAGGTAGTTATCACCACCACTAGCTGACTCTTTACCATCTGCTTTAAAGACCAAAGGGTGTCCAATATTACTGTGTAATGTTACCATCAATACAAATGGTGGTTTGACCAAGGGGAAGGCTATTAGGAGTGGTCTACACAGGGTCACCAAATAAATATACAAGTTATCTCAGAACTTAAACATGTCTCACAAATATCAGCCACAATGAAAGGTTTAAATATATTTAATAATAAAAGAACAAGAAAATACTCAGTAAATAATCACAGTTACATCAGAGTTCGAAATCACAGGAAATATTTACAACAACATTGCAGGAGAGTCTCAAATAAATAAAGAACACATCTAAGCTATACTTCACTATATTACTGACTGTATCTAAGAGAAATTACTGTACCCTAATTAACTTACAGAGCAAACAGGCAGATGTGGTGAGTGGATATTCTTCTCAGGTCAAAGGCAAAATACAAAATGCTAACTCTCTCTCAGAGAGTTCTTAAATTAATATCTCAAATATTACTGCTGGGATAGCTTGCAGAATTACATCACTTCTTGTCATGTGACTCTATCCCAGGTGAAACCAACCACTGATGCAGCTGGTAGCATTCAGCATCTACCTGTGAAAATACATAGACCTCAGATCTTTTGGCAATTGGTGGAAGTCATAAAATAATTTACATTTCTCCACATTTAAAGACAGTGCAAAAAACTTCTAGTTCTAGACATCATGCCTCCTGTTGCACTGAAACTGAAAGATAACATCTCTTATTATGGCCCAGCAATAAAGTAATTCAATCTCAACTACTTTTCTGAAGTTAACTTCTTGTGTTGCAGTTTCCATTGTTAAAATATATGCATCTAAACAGTTACAATAGTGGATATACATTTCTGCTCAGTACCTTACAAAATATTTCTTCAGCGCATGTCTGCACAACATGGCATACAGTTCTAATATATCTGTAACACAAGCATCTTACATGAAGCATGTTGACATTCACAAATTACATAACCATTTACAAAATTCCAGACAGCTGTGCTGGCAGTATCTCCCTTTTGTTACACTTCTATATAAATCATGTTAATATTCACAAATGACATATAATTATTTTAAAAAATTTCAGCTAGCTGGGCTTGCAGTATCTCCTTTTGTGACATCCACCCCCCCTGAAGACTCAAGCTAGTTTTTCAAGTGACCCTTGAGAAACTTTGCTTGAGAGGATTGAGCCTATCTGGGAATACATTACCTCATTCCCTGTTTTGAGAATCCAGCAACCTTGGCATTGTTGACCCCAGTACAGTGCTGCACTGTCCTATCATATGCCTGCAATCCTAGGCTTCACCATAGTAATTTGGGATTTTGCTGGCTGGATTCCTGTAGGAAAAGATCCCCTCAGACTCCTCCTGCCTTGTACTGCAAATACTCAGCATAAGAGCCTCTCTATCATGGTAAGATTTTATAAATTTAACATGGTACAGTTTATGGCCATGTCTTCTGCCTAGCAGTTTTGCAATGTAGTTAACATCACTGACCTTCCTTACCACTTTGAAATGTCCCTCCCAAGCTGCTTGCAACTTTTGGTGTCTGACAGGAATGGTAACCATAACCTGCTGCCCTACATTATACTCTCTACCTTGAGAATTCCTGCCATACCTGACCTTTTTCTGCTGTTGGGTTTCTGCCAGGGTCTCCTGGGCCAAGCCCATGAGTTCCCTGAGCCTTGTCCTGAGGTTTAGGACATATGCCACAATAGACTCCTTGTAGGATTCACACTCACCCTCCGACTCATCACAAATCAAATCTAGAGGTCCTATCACCCTATGCCCATACAGCAACTCAAAAAGTGAAAAACCTGTGAATTCCTGGGGCACCTCCATGTAAGCAAGCAACAGATGGGGCAAATATTTGTCCCACTCCCTGTTAAACTGGTCTGCAAATGCCCATAACATTGTCTTTAGTGTAGAGTTTAACCTCTCAACCAGACCATTAGCCTGGGGATGGTAGGGGTTAGTCTTTAGGTGCTTCACCTCACAGTGCTTGCACAGACAAGCCAGAAGGTCTGACATGAAATTGGCACCTCTGTCAATCAGTATTTCCTTTAGGAAACCTACCCACCTAAAAAAATCACTAGCAAATTATTTTTTCATTTCTGTCTCAATGGAGGACAAGGCCATCAACTCAGGGTATTTGGTAGCATCATCTAGTACCACTAGGATATACTTCCTTCCTGTGGAACTTGGGATACTCAGAGGCTCCACAATATCCATAGCTACCCTCTGAAACATCTCCTTAATCATAGGCAAAGGCATCAAAGGAGCCTTGACCTTGTCTCCTGCCTTGCCTACCATTTGGCACTGCTCACAGATCCTGCAGTACCCTGTTACATCCCTGGAAATCCCAGGCCAATAAAAGTTCTGCATAATACATCTCTTTGTATGCTTTATGCCCATATGAAATGCAAAGGAAATGTCATGGGCTATGGCTAGAAGTGTCAGATGGTAGACTCTGGTCACTACCAACTGCTGTATTCACTCACCCTCTAGCCCTCCCTCAGGGTCCACTCTCTATACAGTAACCCTTTGTCCCAGTGCACAGATTCTCATTTTCCTTGACAATCAGGTGCCTCACTGGCTACCTCCCTCAAGCCTTGTAATGTGGCATCTGAGAGCTGAGCCTGTCTCAACTCTCTCTTTGTAACCCTTCCCAGCTCCCCTTCCACAGGACATCTGGTATTCTCTGACAGTGGTGCCTCACTGTCAGCCTGGGTACTACTACTGACCTCTGCCTTTGCAGTCACTCTGTTCAAGGGAACATCAGTGCTCACAAGCAGCTGTGGCTCACCTTTCATCTCACTGCTATAGGGGAAGCTCCCTCCCTGAAGTAGCCACCTCACCAATCCTGGCTTCAAGTGTACGGTCTGTCTGGGCCACCACCCCCAGTCTATCAGACCCACATGCTTGTCTCCAAGTCTGACAGCATGTTACTGCATGCCTACAAGGTGCTGCATTATCAAAATCATTCCCTATCAGGACATCTGCAGGGTTATTCTCAAACATACCTACTTGCTTGCTTCCTTTTCCACACTCTCAGTGAACGTGAACCCTAGCCAAAGGTATTTGGAACGGGGTCCCTCCTAAAGCTCTGTAGACTACCCAGTCAAGTAGTGCTCCTCTTCAACCATTGCAAGCTTCACAATGGTTAGGTCAGAGGCTGTGTATCTCTCAGCAGTGGCCTCTTTTCCATCTACTAATATAGGCTACAACCTCTTGTGGTAGTTTGGTACCCTTGTTGTCTTCAGACAGCTCGCTGCTGGCATTCTGTCATTTCCACTTACTGGCTCTCCCACATTTTGTTCCCCACCTTGCCTCCATGGGCATCTATATGGTACATGGCCTCACTGCTTGCATTTAAAACATTTAATCCTTAGTCCTGGACATGTACCTAGACCAGTGGCTTCTCTGCTACTGGCAGACTATTTTGGTGTGGTTTAGGCTGCCCATCATGGGTTCCCTTAGCCCCATGTGCAGCACTGGGTATCCCTTTCCTGTACAATGATGCCCTGCTTGCTAGGTATAAGTCTAACTTAATCACCAACTCATCTGTGGTATTGCATTGCCTATCTGCTAACCAGATTCTCATGTCCTCAGGCAAAGTGCTAAGGGTTTGTTCCCTCACCAAAAGGTGTGCCAACCCTTGAAAAGTGGTGACCTGACACACACTCACCCATCTATGAAAATAAGTGTTTAACTCAGTAATATATTCACACACACATTCATCTGCCTTGCGTCTATGCTTACGAAACTTTTTCCTATCAGATTTAGGTGTTAACTTAAAACACTCAAACAGACAATTTTTAACAGTATCATAATCTAAGCAATCACTATCAGACAATTTAGAAATAGCAGTAACAGCTTTACATGGAGTAAGGGTGTCAGGAACCATAGCCAGAGCCCTTGATCAACATTATTCTGTTTAAATACCCTTTCAAACATATGAATAAAACTGTCAAAATTATCACCCTCTGTAAATTGTGGAAGAAATGTACTAACCTTTGCTTCTTCTGGGGTTTGATTACTCCATTCGCCATTACCTTCATGATCATGGCAAAGAGTCAGTATCTCCTTTTCATGTTGTGTCGGCCTCTCAAACTCTTCAGCTTTCAGATGTCTCAATCTCTCTGCTGATTCTATTTCCAAATGTCTGGCCTCCAATTCAAGTCTTCTTAACTCCAGATGGATTTTTAAGTCATCTGGAAAGGTTGAACTGTCCATTTTCTGGGAGGTGTACATTCCCAAAGCCAGTCTGATTGTCCTCATTGTTACTAGTCTGTGATGCAGCTGTGACCATGGCTGCAATCATTTCTGCTTTTGTCAGGTTGGCATGTACCAGTCCTTTGTCTTGGCACATCTCAGCCAACTGGCTCCTTGTCAGCTTGCCATACTCTTCTGCTGACGTCCTTGCCTACTCTCCCTGACAAACTAAGCTGACAAAAAAAATAAAATTATTGTGATATGAAACTCTGAATGTTCACTGTGTGGCTGATTGAAAGTACAAACACCTTCCTTAGTGACCAGTGTTTACAGACTACAGGAATTCAATATCCACACAACTGAATCCTAATATGTTGATATTCTACCACTGGCCACCAATATATGTGACACCCCACCACTGGCTCAGTAATCAAGGAGTCTCAATCCTCACCACTAACATCAGTGGGGGATGTATACTGGGAGGATGACAGGTACACACACACACACACACACACACACACACACACACACACACACACACACACACACACAGTACTTCCAAATGCAGCTCTCTGCATCAAGTGAAATTTCCCTTAAGATCACGCGGAGACCACTGTCAATCCAGGGCTGGTTTCTCCCTCTTTCTCCAGATCCCCAAAAAGATTCCCACTGGCACAGCTATAGGGTGGAGATCTCAGCTGAGTGGCCAAGCCAATACCTTTAGCACCCTCTCTGTCCAACCAGTGCATGTCCCTGTCCAAGTACCTGACACACACACTTTTGGAAATTTGTTTTACACACACACACACACACACACACACACACACACACACACACACACACACACACACACACACACCTGGGAAAGGCTGGCACAGGTTTACTAGGGGTCTATATCAGAAGAGCGAACTTGTCAAACTTAAAAACATGAAAGCTGGCAATGTTGAATGCACAGATCAGCAAATTTTTTTCCCAGGGAAAAAATTCACTGATCCAAAAAAAAAATAAAATGTACAAACAAAATAAGCCCCCACACGCCCCCACCAATGTAAATATATCAACTCCAAGATTGCACCATAGTGGAGAAAACAGCAAAGTCCCAAGGATGTCCCAGCAAGTTTTTCCCCTGGGAAAAAAAATTGCTGTTCCGTGCCTTCGACATCGTCAGCTTTCATGGTTTTCAGTTCAACAGAAGAGTGTTCACTGTTTTAAGTGCTCACCGTTCTGATAGGAACCCATTTACTAGCTATGCCCTCTTCTGCCCAGACTATAAGGTAGTCATCACTACCACCAGCCAACTCTTTATCAACTACTTTAAGGCTTTTAACAAAGGGTGTCCAATCTTACTGTGTAATGTTGCTATCAATACAAATGGTAGTTTGACCAAGAGCAAGACTATTAGGAGTGGCCTATGCAGTGCCACCAAATAAATATGCAAGTACTCTCAGAACTTAAATATGTATCACAAATATCAGCCGCAATGAAATATTTAAATATATTTAATATCAAATATTAAAAGAACAAGAAAATACTCAGTAAATAATCACAGTTACATCAGAGTTTGAAATCACAGGAAATATTAAAAATAGCATTGCAGGACAGTCTCAAATAAATAAAGAAGACATCTAAGCCATAGTTCACTATATCCCTCACTGTATCTAAGAGAAATTGCTGTACCGTAGTTAACTTACTTAACGAGCAAGCAAGCAGATGTGGTGAGTGGATGTTCTTGTCAGGTCAAAGAGAAAATACAAAATGCTATCTCTCTCACAGAGAGTTCATAAATTAATATCCCAAATTTTACTGCTGGGATACCTTGCAGAATGACATCACTTCTTGACATGTGACTCTATCCCAGATGAAACCCCCACTGATGCAGCTGGTAGCATTCAGCTACCTATAAAAATATAGACCTCAGATCTTTTGGCAAATGGTAAACGTTGTAAAATAATTTACATTCCTCCACATTTAAAGACAGTGCAAAAAACTTCTAATTCTAGACATTATGTCTCCTGTTGCACTGAAAATGAAAGATAACGTTTCTTTTTATGGCCCAGCCATAAAGTAATTCAATATCAACTATTCTTCTGAAGTTAACTTTTTGTGTTGCAATTTCCATTGTTAAAATGCTACATTTAAACAGTTACAATAGTGTATATACATTTCTACTCAGTACTTTACAAATTATCTCTTCAGCACATGTCTGCACAATATGGCATACAGTTCTAATACATATGTAACACAAGCATCTTACATGAATCATGTTGACATTCACAAATGACACATAACAATTTACAAAATTTCAGACAGCTGTGCTGGCAGTATCTCCCTTTTGTTGCACTTCTATATAAATCATGTTAATATTCAGAAATGACATATAATTATTTACAAAATTCCAGCTAGCTGGACTGGTAGTATCTCCTTCTGTAACACTAGAAATCTTCCTGCATTGTCACTGGGGTGAATTAATTGCTACTGTGAAAGGGTGGAGGTTTGAAATTGTTTTATGACTTCCAGGAGCTGCGGCAGATCTTAGTGAGGGTGTGTGTGTGTGTGTGTGTGTGTGTGTGTGTGTGTGTGTGTGTGTGTGTGTGTGTGTGTGTGTGTATTATTGACACCTATGTGATAAATCCTGACAGCTTCTAGCAATGGGGAGGGGGGCTTGCATGGGAAGCAGAAGTTAAGTGACCAGATGTATGTGATGTCATTCTATACAGAAATAATGTTTTAATATTAGAGGAGACTGAAGTCTCAGGGCAGTCTGTTGCTTGGAACCTGACACAGAAGGAACCCTCACCTACTTCATCTTGCCTTGCTCTGATAAGTGAAACAGGGAATAGTAGCTCTTTAGATTAGGCACGCAAATATAGTGAGATTAGTTTGGTACTGTTTTTCTATACCTGTGTGAGTCTATTCATCTGAGTTATTTTAATATTTTCTGGGGTTGGAACTCTGGTGTTTACTGTAATTAGATATTTAGTATTTTCTTGTTCTTTTATTATTTATTATTAAATATATTTAAACTTTTCATTGTGGTTGGTTCTTTTAGAAAATATTTAAGCTTTGTGAGTATTTGCATATATTTATTTGATGATAACTGTGGCCACTACTGAAAGCCAAGCTGTTTGGTCAACATTACCATTTGTATTAATATTAATTTCACTCAGTATAATTGGATACCCTTTTAAGAGCCTTATAGTAAGTGATTGGTGGCAGTCAATCTATCTTATAGTCTGGGCAAAGTTGGCAGAGTGGGTAATCTGTGCCAGCCTTTCCCATGTGTCTATGTGTGAAAATTAAATCTTAGATTATGTGTGTCAGCTACTTGGAACAGGGACATGAAGCACTGGTTTCACAGAGAGGGTGCTGGTGGACTTGGTTTGGACACATGGCTGAGGACTTAACCCTACAGTGTGCTAGTGGGGACCATTACTGGGGACCTGGAGAGAGAGACAGAGAGAGGAACCCAGACCCTAGGCTGAGTGTGTTCCCTGTGTGCTCTTAAGGGAAATTGTGCTTGAAGCAGAGAGGTCTGCATCTAGAAATACTGAGTGTATCCAATTGTATTCCAAGTGAACGTCCCTCTCCAGTGTCAGTGGTGAGGATTGAGGTTCCTTGATTATTGGCTCAGAGTAAGGACATCATGATCTCATTATATTACTTAAGGGACTGTAACTGTTTCTGTGATGAAACAGGTTTCTTCTTCTTTCTTGGACAGCATCTTGATCTGCCACTCTGACTTGTCTTTATACTTGTAAGCAGCAAACACTATTAGAATATTTTACAGGGGGATTCACAGTAAGAGCAGATGTGTATAAGGAGTCAGCTCTGAGACCACATCTGTTCATACTGGTCATGGATTACATTAGGAAACAGGTTGGAGGGGGCAGATCAACAAAGTTGCTGTACAAAGGAAGGCACATGGGATGAAACTGAATGAAGATAAGACAGTTGTAATGGCAGCAAATGGAGGAATGCAGACAAAGCTGAGAATTGAAATAAATGGGAAATAGTGGGATGTGTTAATGGCATAAAGTACCTGGGAGGGCTGGTTGAGGAGGAGGGAATTCTGAATGAGGAGATCAAAGCCAGAATCAGAGTGGCCAAATAGCACAGAGTGTCAGGGGTAGTGTATGACAGAAGAATGGCAAATAAGATCAAAAGTACAGTGTAAAAAACAGTGGTGCAAGCAGCACTACTGTAAGGTACAGAAACCTGGGCAGTAATGGCAGAGCAGCTGAGGAAGCTAGAAGTGATGGAGATGAAGTGATTACGATGGATGGTAGGATGCACACTATGGGACAAAAAAAAAGAAATAGGAACATGTGAGCAGAAATCAAAGTAGCCCCAATTGCAGAGAAAGTTGACGAGAATCAATTGTGGTGGTTCAGGCACAAGTACAGAAAAGTAGAAAACAATTGACTGAAGAAGATTAGGGACAGGCAGAAAGAAGGCAAGAGGAAACAAGGGTGTTCAGCAAAGAGATGGATGGATTGTGTGAGAGAAGACATGCGACAGTCAGTTATGACTTTCAAAGAGGGTAGGAGAGTTGCATTGAATCACAAGTGATGGCTGCAGTTGACATGACACCCCCAACCCCATGTAGAAAATGTGTAAAATTGGGCTAATGATGATGATGACAATGATGATACATGTTAGAATCTTTTACAGACAATGAAATCAGGAATTTGGCCATGACTCTGCCAGGTACCAAATCTAAGGCTTATGCTTCACATTTTGTTGTTTATGAGGGGTGGTCAGTTCCTTCTTTCTGGGAGTTTTGATTTGCTGGATTTGAAAAGCTGGGATTGGGCTAGTGTAGGTCAGAACTCATAGGGCTTCACTGGTTAAAGTTTCATTATCATTGTTTATGCACATCATGCCTGATACTTCAGAGGAGGGGCTGCTCCTTTTTCTAAGAAATGCTAACATTTTCTACTGCTTATAGGTCTCCCCTTCTTGTTCTACCATCTATTGCTCATTCTTCCTTTACTTGGTACTTCACAAGTCTCACAGGAACTTGTGTTCAGAACCTTCAAGGGATTCCCAGGAGTTTCCCCTTTCTTGAAAATCATTTAATATTTCTCAGGATGGTTCTGCTTATTGTCTGACACTTTCTCCTTTTGTAGGCTTTACTGGTGGAAGATCAGTCTAATAGAACAGTTGTGTTTGATAAATGTTCTTCTTGAGATAAGGCGGTAACATGCTGCAAAAAAAAAAAAAAAAAAAAAAAAAAAAACTGAAATTTTCAGGATCCAGGAATGTTAAACTCCGAACTAATAACCTAAAACCAAAAGATCTAAATGAAGAATGCAATTGGAAATATTTACTGTATTTCTGAGTAGGCTGCCATATTTTTATTTGCTCTCGGTATTCAGTTTTAATGGATATATTGATTCATTCTTTACATTTTTTTACTTGGTACATTCATGTATAGGATCAATTTTAATTACTGAGGTCCTCTTCTTTGTGATTTTATCTCTTACAAAGGCTATGGTGAGGTGCAACCTTTCATGCTGCACTTTGCTAAACATTTTAATCAGCGCTATTCTCAACATATTACTTAATTAAGATTGCTGTCCCTGACAGTCCAATACAGTGCCATTACTGCTACATTGGTCCACAGGCCATGTCCTGATCCATTCTACCCTCTGTCATCCTCTTTACAGTCATTGGTCAACCGCATCATTGCACACTTGAAATCTCAGTCCATTTAGTCCAAAAGAACAACACTGTATTTTATCAAAGAACGTTTGGGGATTTAATTTACATAAATATGGATAATCTTATCAGGTTCCAAAGTCATTTCTATTTGAGTGGATACGTATCCACTTAAACATAATTTTGTTGTAGGTCTTTCATGGAATTTATTTATAGCCAAGAAAATAAATGTAACTTATGAACCACTTTAATGCAAATAGGAGCACATATACTATCTAATACGTGTGATGCCCAAAATCATTTAAGTCTTTTGTTATTTAACATTTTAGCAGTTACTAAATGTTAATTGGATAATTCTAGTTTTCTTTGAGGTATAAAATGTAAATGAAACTATGAACCATGCAATTAATTCTTTATAATTCCCTGTTAGCAGGGAGAATGGTTAATAATGTAAGACTTAAGATCCAGACATCTGCTTTTGAAATTTATCAGTACTGGCATTTGGATTATCTGATTTCCATATAAAGTTTAGTTACCCACAGATTTAAAATAATTATATTGGAATGTTAGTTAAGGAGGATGTGATGCCTGTGCACTGGCCCAGTAATCAAGGAGCCTCAATCCTCACCACTAACACCAGTGAGGGGCATGCACATTGTGAAGGATAACAAGTACACACACAGTAAAGTACAGTTTCTTTTAAGAGCACACAAAGATCACAGTCAGTCTGGGGCTGGTTTCTCCCTGTCTCTCCAGATCACCAATAAGACTCCCCACTCGTACAGCTATAGGGTACAGATCTCAACCTAGTGGTCAAGCCAAAACCTCAGCACCCTCTCTGTCCAACCAGTGCTTCATGTCCCTGCCCAAATAGCTGACACACATGCACAGTTTGAGATATGAGCTATATGCAAGCACACAGACACTCCTGGGGAAGGCAGGCACAGGTTCTCCAGTTAAGCCCTTTATGCCCAAACTATACAGTAGTACTACTTGCCACCAACCATTACTTATCAGTTACTAAAAGGCCCTTCACAAAGGGTGACCAATTCTACTGTGTAATGTTACTGTTATCCAAATAGTAACTGTGACCAGAGCTTTAAGGCTATTGTAGTGGCTTTGTACAGTATCACCAAATACATGCAAGTACTCTCTAAGAGCTTAAATTATATCTACACAAAACAGCCACAACTGAAAAGTTTAAAAAATATTGAATAATAAATAATAAAAACACAAAAAAAGACAAATTTCCTCAATTCAGCACAGTTTTAGTCAAGAGTGCAGACACAGGAAAATGCTTAAAATAATACTGTATAATAGTCTGACATAAATATAGAAAACAGCGAGATGAAACTTACTATTTTCCATTTATTTCTAAGAGAAAACAATGTTCTAAATAACTTACATACATACAGAGCAAAGGCAGAGTACTGGTGAGTAGATGTGTTGAGGTTCAGACAAAATCCAAAATGCTCTCCTTTCTTTCTGTCCTTAAACTGATAACCCAGTACTCTTGAGTCATTTCAGATTACTTCATTCTTAACAGTTCTCTGGTTCCCAGGCTAACAGAAACTCAAAATTTACATTTCTTAGTAAGCTTGCACCTGGCCAGGAACCACAGCACTAAAAGACATCATGTAGGTAAAACCGTAGTCATTATCTCTTAAATCAAGACAATGGAAATAATTCCTTAGTCCAGATATTCTGTCTCTGAGCTTTGAGATCAAACAGTCATACAATGCTTTACTTTATCAGCTTTCTTCCAGCAAAGTGCACTGTGATTACATTTTTGAAGCTCAGTACAACACATAGTTTAATCATAACATATAGTTCTCTTTACATTCATTACGCAAGCCTGTGGATCATATTAATATTTACAATGACATAGAATTATTTACAAAATTCTATGTGGCTGGGCTGGCAGCCCCTCAGTCTTCACATTTCATCCCCTCCTGAGAACTCAAGCTAGTTTTTCAAGTGTCCCTTGAGAAACGTTGGTTGAGAGGGTTAGGTCCATCTGAGTATACCTTACTCCATTCCCTGTCTTGAGACGCCATCTGTAGTGGCATTTCTAATCTCATTGCAGTGCTGCACTGACATATCATATGCTTGCAACCCTAGGCTCCATCTTAGCAACTTGGTATTTTGCTGTCTGGCTTGGTGTAACCATGTTAGGGGACTGTGATTTGTAACTACAGTGAGTTTCCTTCTGTACAGATAAGGCTGAAGTTCCTGCAGTGCCCACACTATGGCTAGACATTCCTTTTCTACAGCAGCATAGCATTCCTCCCTGGATTGAAGCCTATGACTGAGATAAATCACTGGGTGCTCTTTTCCTTCTGAAGAAATCTGGCTAAGTACAGCCCCCACCCCATGGTTCAAAGCATCCACCTGCACAACAAATAATTTGCTGTAATCTGGACTGGCTAACACAGGGGGTCCTCCCAAAGCTTCTTTAAGCTTCTGGAATGCCTGCTGACATGCTGTGATCCACACTACTTTGTCTGGCCTGTTTTTCCTTGTCAGGTCTGTGAGGGGAGTAGCTATGGTACTATAACTGGGGATGAAGTTTCTGTAGTACCCTACTGTCCCTAAGAATGCCCTCACCTGCTTTTTGGTAATAGGTGCAGGCCATACCTAAATAGCTTCTATTTTGGCAGGTTCTGGCCTGATCTTACCACTCCTTACTTTATGTCCCAGCTAGGAGACCTCTGCCATACCCGCCTGACATTTGCTTGGCCTAATGTCCAGCCCTGCCCTCTGTAGCCTGCCCAGAATCTCCCTGATATGTTGAAGGTGCTTTTGCCAGGAATGGCTGTAGATGGCAATATCATCTAGGTAAGCAAGGACAAACCCTCCTGCTCCTGCTAAAATATGATCTGCCAGCCTCTGGAATGTCGCTGGGGCATTTTTCATCCCAAAGGGCATCTTTGTGAACTCATACAAGCCAAAAGGAGTCACAAAGGCTGACCTCTCTCTAGCACTGGGAGTCAAGAGCACCTGCCAGTACCCTTGGTAAGATCAATGGAGGTAAGATATTTAGCCCCACCTAGCTGGTCTAGGGCTTCATCTGTCATAGGCATGGGGTAAGTATCTGATTCTGTGTGACTATTTAATTTCCTGTAGTCCACACAGAACCTGGTGCTGCCATCCTCCTTTGGCACCAGCACCTCTGGGGAGGCCCAGGGACTTTTGGACTCTTGAATTACCCCTAGTTCCAACATTTCCTGTATCTCCTTCCTCAGAGTCTGTTTGACTCTCTCAGGCACCCTATAAGAGGGCTGCCTAATAGGCCTTTGGGGTCCTGTAGCCACCTAGTGCTTCACCAGGTGGGTACACCCTGGTTTCCCAGTGAACATGTCCCCAAACTCCTGTAACATTGCTTGGATTTTTCAAAACTGAGTAGGAGATAGCTGCTGGGACATTGCTACCCCTTCCACTGAGGTGTCTGTCTGAGCCTCACTGAGGAGATCAATCACCAGATCTCCCTCAGACTTCTCCTGCAATCCACTGCAAAGTACTCAGCACAAGGGCCTCTCTGTCATGATAAGGTTTCATCATGTTAACATGGTACAATGTGTGCTCCTGCCTTCTGGCTAGCAATTCTACCATGTAGTTAACATCACTTACCTTTCTTATCCCCTTGTAGGGTCCCTCCCAAGCTGCTTGCAGCTTGTTGTGTCTGACAGGAATGAGAACCATTACCTGTTACTCTACAGCATACTCCCTAGCTCAAGCATTCCTGTCACACCTGACCATTTTCTGCTGCTGGGCTTCTGCCAGGTAGTCTTGGGCCAAGCCCATGAGTTCTCTGAGCCTTGTCCCGAGGTTTAGGACATATGCCACACAGACTCCTTGTGAGATTCACACTCACCTTCCCACTCATCATGAATTAAATCTAGAGCCCCCCTCACTCTATGCCCATACAGCAACTCAAAGGGTGAAGAACCCATGGATTCCTGGGTTACCTCTCTGTAAGCAAACAACAGATGGGGCAAATATTTGTGCACTCCCTCTTAAACTGGTCTGCAAATGCTCATAGGATGGACTTGATTGTAGAGTTTAACATCTCAACATGACCATTCGTCTGGGGATGGTAGGGGGTGGTCTTTCGGTGCTTCTCTCCACAGTACTTCCACAGGCAAGCCAGCAAGTCTGACATGAAATTAGCACCTCTGTCAGTCAGTACTTCTTTTGGGAAACCTACCCTGATGAAAATCTCTAACAAAGCATTTGCCACCTTTTTTGCCTCAATGGAGGACAGAACCACTGCCTCAGGGTATTTTGTAGCATAATCTACTACCACTAGAATATACTTTCCCTGTGGAACATGGGGCACTCAGAGGCAACACAATATCCATAGCTACCCTCTGAAATGGCTCCTCAATCACAGGCAAAGGCACCAAAGGAGCTTTCATCTTGTCTCCTGCCTTGCCTACCTTTTGGCACTGCCCACAGGTCCTGCAGTACCCTGTTACATCTCTGGAAATATTCAGTACAACAGCAGGCTAGCAGGTATGACTGGTGCACGGCAACCAAGCTAGTTAGACCAGTATTAGAAAAAATGAAGCCAGCACCTCGAGTAGTTCAAAGATTTATTCTGTTGAAACTAGACCGGTTTCAGCTAATTAAGCTTTCTTCAGTAGTAACAAAAAACAACAGTTTTTAATTGATCCTTATATACCCTGTACAAAGCAATGACATCACTTCCTGTCAGGGAAGACAATTTTAAAGAGATGTTACAAATAAACATATATGTATATATGCACTATACAATGTAAAATACAATAGGTAAACATTGTCCATCAGGTGCTGTGTAAAAACAAAGGATATATCAGTAAAAATAAAATGTTACCTGGAAATCAGTAGAGAAGTGTTTGCTGGAAAAAGTAATAAGGTTAGCAAGAATATGTTGCATTAATCATATAAATTATAAGTCTTGAAGAGCAATATAAGCAAATATCAAATCCAAAACATTATCTCTTGGAGAATGTATAAGTAATAATGAGAAATCCTCACATTTTGTCATAAAGACCTGTTGGAAAGAGTCCACCCAGTTTAACTATCCATTTTTCTTTGAGAGTGTCATGCCATATTGGATAAAGTTGTCAATGTATATATGCACCATACAATGTAAAATACAATAGATAAACATTGTCCATCAGGTGCTGTGTAGAAACAAAAGACATGTCAGTAAAAATAGAATATTACCTGGAAATTAGTGGAGAAGTGTTTGCTGGAAAAAATAATGTAAGGTTAGCAAGAATATGTTGCATTGATCATATAAATTGCAAGTCTTGAATAGCAATATAAGCAAATATCAAACCCAAATCATCATCCCTTGGGGAATGTATAAGTAATAATGAAAAATCCTCACATTTTGTCATTAAGACCTGGTGGAAAGAGTCCACCCAGTTTGACTATCCATTTTTTCTCCTTTTTGTTGAGAATGTCATGCCATCCTGTTTTGAATGCCCTATTTCCAATAATGTTGTCAATGATACAAAAAGAGAATTTTGCTGTAGGATGTTTAATAGTGTGTCTGTATAATGCATTAGTTTGTCTACCATTCCTAATGTCTCCCAAGTGTTCGGATATCCTGATACGGAATTGTCTGGACGTTTGTCCTATATAAAATGCTTGGCACGTGCATGTGGCTAAGTAGATGATCCAGTCAGAACTGCAGTTCCCAAAGATTTTTATGTCATGTAACTGACCAGTGTTTTTGCTGGTAAAGCTTTTGGTTTTAAATATAAAACCGCAAAAACTACAGTGACCACAGGGATATGTACCCACAAGTTTATCCCCTGTTAGTGTTCTCTGTATGGATGAATTATCCTCAGGTATACTCCTTTTATAATGAGAAAAATGAGAGCTTAATGTTTTGCCCTTCCTATAAGAGAAGTAACACCGTTCACCTAAATAACCCTCCAAAAGAGGGTGGGATGTAAGGATATTCCAATGCGTATTGATTATGTTGATCAGATTATGACTATTCCTACCATAGGTAGTAATGAATCTACATGTGGAGGAGTTTTTGGATCTGGATTTATCTTTATATGTAAGCAATGAGTCCCTGGATTGGGTATTGCTCCATTGCGCAGCAGAACTGATGATGTCCTTATGATATCCTCTGGCCAAAAATCTGTTGGTTAATTCTTCAGTATGTATATTCAAATCCTGTTCTGACGAGCATATTCTTTTGATTCTCATAAATTGAGATTTCGGAATGTTCTTGATAATGTGTTTCGGATGGAGACTGTTGGCATGTAGTAGGGTATTGTATTGTGGGAATTTACGATGCACAGATGTTTTCAGTGTGTGATCAGGTTGTCGTTGAAGTTCGACATCTAAGAAATGAATATTGTTGAGATCATATTCCACAGTAAATTCCGTCCCCCACATATTCCCATTTAGATGTTCCATGAATTCTTGGAGGTATTCTGTACCTCCTTTCCATACAAGCCAACAGTCATCCAAATATCTCCTCCAAATGTCAATTTCTGGCAGATATGCATTGTGCAGTTCGTCATAGATAATATGTTCTTCGATATATCCCATATATAAATCTGCATAAATAGGTGCAAAAGAGGCTCCCATGGCCATACCTTGTATCTGCCAGTAACAATCTTGTTGGAAATAAAATACATTTTTGGTCAGAACATGTTCAGCCATGCATACAAGTAGTGTGTTCATTCCAGAAGGATAAATATTTGCTTTGTTTAGCCAAAAATCCAAGGCCATCAGTCCTGCCCAATGTGGAATACTAGTATACAATGATTTCACATCCAAGGTGCATAATAACCAACCCGGTTCAAGTTGTGATTCTGAAACAATGTTTAGGAACTCCGTTGTATCCTGAATTCTGGCTCTAATGCATGATAATAATGGTTTCAACTTTTCAGTTAAAAACACGGATAAAGGTTCCAAGGAACCAATGCCTGATACAATCGGTCTTCCTGGTGGTTTATGGATGGATTTGTGAATTTTAGGCAGCAAATAAAGATGTTGTTTTGCAGGGTCTTTGACCGTAAGATGTTTTTTAGTTTTGTCAGAAATAATACCAGAATCAACTGCTTCTTGTAAGAAATCTTCAATTTCTTGTTGAAAAGAGGGTGTGGGATCTATACTCATTTTCATGTAATGATGATGGTTTGACAATTGTCCATTAGCCTCATCCTGATAATAATCGGTGTCCATGACAACAACCGCACCCCCTTTATCAGCTGAGAGTATAACTATATCCTTGTTATTTTTAAGTTTTGTCAAAGCAAGTTGTTCCTTATAAGATATGTTATTTCTGATATTGTCAGATCTATTAGAATAAAAATGTAAATCTTTCATGACTGCCTGTTGGAACACTGCAACGTGTTTATCCATTGGGGGGATGAAAGTAGATTTATGAAATACGAAATCTGTAGATCTTTGAGAAAGGTTGGTTTTATCCTGTTGTTTGAAAAATATGTTAAGATTAATTTTTCTACAAAACTCTAATATATCAGAAACATGTGAACTTTCGTCAATAAAGAAGCCAGGAATAAAGCCCAGACCTTTATTCAAAATGGAGTATTCATCAGATGACAAAGTGTATTTGGAAATATTTAACACATTTTGATAGGATGAGGTCATTTCACCACTGATTGGAAAAGTTCCTCTAAACTTTTGACCCCGATGTTTTCTCCCACCCCTGTGTGTTCTGCCCCTAAAGGGCTAGCCATGCTTCTACCCCTTTTGTTGTGTGGTGAATCACCAACACTGGTTGATTCATTATCTGTTGTGGAGGACTCCTCACCAAGGGTATTGCTGGAAGATCCTGACTTCTTGAGAATTGATCTCGGTCTTTTTTTACGCACAAAAGTAAAACTTTTTGTCCCTTGGGCAAATCTCACACCCTTTTGAGATTCAAATTGTCTACCCCTACTGTAATCTTCTTTGTCCCTAGTAAATTTGTGTAATTTTTTAGATTTGAGATTATTCTCCAATGTATTTAGTTCTTTGGATAATTTGTTCAGACAACCTTGGAATTGTGAATGATTTTCAAATTGTTTTAAATTATGGCATGTATTTTCAACATCCAGAGTATTGGCATGAACTGTCCTTTCATAAAAGGAAGCCAGTACATTGACTAATGCCATAGCAGCTTCTTGCTGTGCAATTTGCCAATCTCTGATTAATATATCATCTGGAGCACCAACAAGCTGAATTTTTGATCTCAATCCTCTTGGTGAGATCTTTTGGGCCTGATATGCCTTAAACAGCTTATGGTGCCATATGTTGGTTCTCAGAGTCTTAATTTGCTTACCTAGCTGATTGAATTCAGATATACAACCGTCAACTGGATCCAATATGGGTAACTCAGTGGCATTCGAGGAACTAGTACCAATACCGAATACCTTAAGGTCATCCTTATCAGCACAGAGGCTGGATAGTAATTTCCCAAGGTCCATGACAATAAGTTGTTAAGTAAAGATTCAGGCTAGGTATATACAATGATCAATTGTCAAAGAAAATAGGAAGAGATGTCTGAACAATTAACCAAATTACTATAACTAAAACTTGAAGAATGTATAGAATATATATTGGAGATTTGCTCAGGGGTACAAAAATCGTTTCTAATATTAATGAGATGTAAAGCTCAGTAAGTCAGGAAGAACCTCCTTAATGTAAATATTCAAGATATATATCTCGCTGCAAAAATCAGCTACAATAGTCTTTCTGCCCAGAAATTATAAGAATAAAGAAGTGGTAATCATCAGAATGAAAATAAATGAATGATTGCTCCAGTAGGTGTACCATCAGATTGATTAATAATATGAATTCCATAACCATAAGGTATTAAATGTAATGGAATGGCCAAGCATACTCAAAAGTATCCCAGCAGAACAGAAAGATTGAAAATCTAAGCCCAGGCAGTATATTATGCTATTTATAGACATGCATGCATGTCCTAGGGTGTAATAGAAAATTCTTTGCCATACATACAGTAATAAATCCGTATGAGCTATAATCCCAGCAGACCAAAAAATCTAAACTCTGGCCATATATTATGCTACTAGGAGACATACATACATACTCTAGGATATAATAAAAAATTCCTTGTCATAAATACAGAAATATATCTGTCTGTGCTATAATCCAGATAGATAATAATGAAACCAAAATATCTGTACTGATCTGTGATTGATCACTAGAGTTTGACTTCAACAGAAAGCAATGAGTTTAAAAATAGACAGATATTGCTAGTTGCATATTAAGACAGAAAAGCTTGATAAGTTTTTAACAAGAAACACATATGTAGCCTAACCCTTAATTATAAATGAAGTATGCAATATAAATATTATACCATAGCAACAGCTCAATATAATATATTATGATGGTCAAATAATAGATTCCTGTAGATAGATCTTAATAAAATATTACTGTTCTACCTTGGAATAGTTAGAGTTGCACCCCAATCCTGATATATTACATTCATATAAATAAGGGAATCCACCATCCATATGTTAAGGTTCAATCAAAACTTGTTCCGATCAATTGGATTGATCTTATAACCCAAAAGCAGATGTTATAACCAAAAACACATTTGTGATAATTCTTATAATAATTATATGATTTTTAAGAGACATTACAGGGTTTGAATAGCCATACACGTCTCTGTAGATAACACAATGCACCCTATATGTAAATACTGTGATTGATAATGTTATAGTCAATCAAACAGTCCAACAAAAGTTCAAAATGTGAAAATAATAAGTCCAATCCAAAAAAATTTTTTGTGAGATAACAATCCGCCCAAACTTCAAGATGACCCGATATTGGTTGAAGCGAAAGTTGTTGTTCCTGACTGCCCGATATTATCGTGGGCCAGCAGTACATATAGTTTTAGTCAGAGATATATTCTTCTCCCGGTATTTTTGATAAGTGACAAACAAAGGCAATTCCCTTCACATAAAGTAATAAATCGCTGTACAAAGGCCACCTCTTAATAAAAAGCAGGAGATGTTATGTGTAGGCCCATATGGGAAATGCTTCGTAACATCTCAAAAAAGAATAAGACAGTCACATAAGGCGAGGTTTAAGTACCTTCCAGCAAGTGACGATACCGTCTGTTTAGGTCCCACCAGGCAGAATGAACTGTTAATGTAGACTCCAAAAATATTATTTGTTTTGGTTCACCCAAAACGTAATATTCACGTGCAAGCGGTAACACAAATATTTAGACATGGAGTCATATCCAAATAAAACAAAATAGTGATAAATGCACATAAAGTCTCACCAAATTCCCGCAAACTTGGAAAGAAAGCAGTACTTGGGTCCCAATAGTCGCTGTGGAGTAGTATCCAAATAGCGATGTAGGTATAAGTCCCGACAGACTGGCAATACAATATTACCCCTTAATCTTGTTGAAACAGCAACACAGTCTCCAAACTGCTATATCCAAAAATACACGATGATGGAATGTAGAAAATAATCCAAAGGATGGGTATAAATCCCGGAGCAGCAGAGATAACAACCGTCAGTGAGGAGCCCTCAACAGATGCCAAAATGGCAGAACCACGCGAACGCCAACAGCCAGCAACACAAGAAATATTCAGTAAAACATCAAGCTAGCAGGTACGACTGGTGCACGGCAACCAAGCTAGTTAGACCAGTATTGAGAAAAATGAAGCCAGCACCTCGAGTAGTTCAAAGATTTATTGGCATAGAAACTAGACCGGTTTCAGCTAATTAAGCTTTCTTCAGTAGTATCAAAAAACTACAGTTATTAATTGATCCTTATATACCCTGTACAAAGCAATGACATCACTTCCTGTCAGGGAAGACAATTTTAAAGAGATGTTACAAATAAACATATATGTATATATGCACTATACAATGTAAAATACAATAGGTAAACATTGTCCATCAGGTGCTGTGTAAAAACAAAGGATAAATCAGTAAAAATAAAATATTACCTGGAAATTAATAGAGTTCAGTATGTTTATTTGTAACATCTCTTTAAAATTGTCTTCCCTGACAGGAAGTGATGTCATTGCTTTGTACAGGGTATATAAGGATCAATTAATAACTGTTGTTTTTTGTTACTACTGAAGAAAGCTTAATTAGCTGAAACCGGTCTAGTTTCAACAGAATAAATCTTTGAACTACTCGAGGTGCTGGCTTCATTTTTTCTAATACTGGTCTAACTAGCTTGGTTGCCGTGCACCAGTCATACCTGCTAGCCTGCTGTTGTACTGAATATTTCTTGTGTTGCTGGCTGTTGGCGTTCGCGTGGTTCTGCCATTTTGGCATCTGTTGAGGAGGGCTCCTCACTGACGGTTGTTATCTCTGCTGCTCCGGGATTTATACCCATCCTTTGGATTATTTTCTACATTCCATCATCGTGTATTTTTGGATATAGCAGTTTGGAGACTGTGTTGCTGTTTCAACAAGATTAAGGGGTAATATTGTATTGCCAGTCTGTCGGGACTTATACCTACATCGCTATTTGGATACTACTCCACAGCGACTATTGGGACCCAAGTACTGCTTTCTTTCCAAGTTTGCGGGAATTTGGTGAGACTTTATGTGCATTTATCACTATTTTGTTTTATTTGGATATGACTCCATGTCTAAATATTTGTGTTACCGCTTGCACGTGAATATTACGTTTTGGGTGAACCAAAACAAATAATATTTTTGGAGTCTACATTAACAGTTCATTCTGCCTGGTGGGACCTAAACAGACGGTATCGTCACTTGCTGGAAGGTACTTAAACCTCGCCTTATGTTATTCTTTTTTGAGATGTTACGAAGCATTTCCCATATGGGCCTACACATAACATCTCCTGCTTTTTATTAAGAGGTGGCCTTTGTACAGCGATTTATTACTTTATGTGAAGGGAATTGCCTTTGTTTGTCACTTATCAAAAATACCGGGAGAAGAATATATCTCTGACTAAAACTATATGTACTGCTGGCCCACGATAATATCGGGCAGTCAGGAACAACAACTTTCGCTTCAACCAATATCGGGTCATCTTGAAGTTTGGGCGGATTGTTATCTCACAAAAAATTTTTTTGGATTGGACTTATTATTTTCACATTTTGAACTTTTGTTGGACTGTTTGATTGACTATAACATTATCAATCACAGTATTTACATATAGGGTGCATTGTGTTATCTACAGAGACGTGTATGGCTATTCAAACCCTGTAATGTCTCTTAAAAATCATATAATTATTATAAGAATTATCACAAATGTGTTTTTGGTTATAACATCTGCTTTTGGGTTATAAGATCAATCCAATTGATCGGAACAAGTTTTGATTGAACCTTAACATATGGATGGTGGATTCCCTTATTTATATGAATGTAATATATCAGGATTGGGGTGCAACTCTAACTATTCCAAGGTAGAACAGTAATATTTTATTAAGATCTATCTACAGGAATCTATTTTTTGACCATCATAATATATTATATTGAGCTGTTGCTATGGTATAATATTTATATTGCATACTTCACTTATAATTAAGGGTTAGGCTACATGTGTGTTTTTTGTTAAAAACTTATGAAGCTTTTCTTTCTTAATATGCAATTAGCAATATCTGTCTATTTTTAAACTCATTGCTTTCTGTTGAAGTCAAACTCTAGTGATCAATGACAGATCAGCACAGATATTTTGGTTTCACTATTATCTATCTGGATTATAGCACAGACGAATTTATTTCTGTATTTATGACAAGGAATTTTCTATTATATCCTAGAGTATGTATGTATGTCTCCTAGTAGCACAATATATGGCCAGAGTTTAGATTTTTTGGTCTGCTGGGATTATAGCTCATACGGATTTATTTCTGTATGTATGGCAAAGAATTTTCTACTACACCCTAGGACATGCATGCATGTCTATAAATAGCATAATATACTGCCTGGGCTTAGATTTTCAATCTTTCTGTTCTGCTGGGATACTTTTGAGTATGCTTGGCCATTCCATTACATTTAATACCTTATGGTTATGGAATTCATATTATTAATCAATCTGATGGTACACCTACTGGAGCAATCATTCATTTATTTTCATTCTGATGATTACCACTTCTTTATTCTTATAATTTCTGGAGGCAGAAAGACTATTGTAGCTGATTTTTGCAGCGAGATATATATATCTTGAATATTTACATTAAGGAGGTTCTTCCTGACTTACTGAGCTTTACATCTCATTAATATTAGAAACGATTTTTGTACCCCTGAGCAAATCTCCAATATATATTCTATACATTCTTCAAGTTTTAGTTATAGTAATTTGGTTAATTGTTCAGACATCTCTTCCTATTTTCTTTGACAATTGATCATTGAATATACCTAGCCTGAATCTTTACTTAACAACTTATTGTCATGGACCTTGGGAAATTACTATCCAGCCTCTGTGCTGATAAGGATGACCTTAAGGTATTCGGTATTGGTACTAGTTCCTCGAATGCCACTGAGTTACCCATATTGGATCCAGTTGACGGTTGTATATCTGAATTCAATCAGCTAGGTAAGCAAATTAAGACTCTGAGAACCAACATATGGCACCATAAGCTGTTTAAGGCATATCAGGCCCAAAAGATCTCACCAAGAGGATTGAGATCAAAAATTCAGCCGCTTGTTGGTGCTCCAGATGATATATTAATCAGAGATTGGCAAATTGCACAGCAAGAAGCTGCTATGGCATTAGTCAATGTACTGGCTTCCTTTTATGAAAGGACAGTTCATGCCAATACTCTGGATGTTGAAAATACATGCCATAATTTAAAACAATTTGAAAATCATTCACAATTCCAAGGTTGTCTGAACAAATTATCCAAAGAACTAAATACATTGGAGAATAATCTCAAATCTAAAAAATTACACAAATTTACTAGGGACAAAGAAGATTACAGTAGGGGTAGACAATTTGAATCTCAAAAGGGTGTGAGATTTGCCCAAGGGACAAAAAGTTTTACTTTTGTGCGTAAAAAGACCGAGATCAATTCTCAAGAAGTCAGGATCTTCCAGCAATACCCTTGGTGAGGAGTCCTCCACAACAGATAATGAATCAACCAGTGTTGATGATTCACCACACAACAAAAGGGGTAGAAGCATGGCTAGCCCTTTAGGGGCAGAACACACAGGGGTGGGAGAAAACATCGGGGTCAAAAGTTTAGAGGAACTTTTCCAATCAGTGGTGAAATGACCTCATCCTATCAAAATGTGTTAAATATTTCCAAATACACTTTGTCATCTGATGAATACTCCATTTTGAATAAAGGTCTGGGCTTTATTCATGGCTTCTTTATTGACGAAAGTTCACATGTTTCTGATATATTAGAGTTTTGTAGAAAAATTAATCTTAACATATTTTTCAAACAACAGGATAAAACCAACCTTTCTCAAAGATCTACAGATTTCGTATTTCATAAATCTACTTTCATCCCCCCAATGGATAAACACGTTGCAGTGTTCCAACAGGCAGTCATGAAAGATTTACATTTTTATTCTAACAGATCTGACAATATCAGAAATAACATATCTTATAAGGAACAACTTGCTTTGACAAAACTTAAAAATAACAAGGATATAGTTATACTTTCAGCTGATAAAGGGGGTGTGGTTGTTGTCATGGACACCGATTATTATCAGGATGAGGCTAATGGACAATTGTCAAACCATCATCATTACATGAAAATGAGTATAGATCCCACACCCTCTTTTCAACAAGAAATTGCAGATTTCTTACAAGAAGCAGTTGATTCTGGTATTATTTCTGACAAAACTAAAAAACATCTTACGGTCAAAGACCCTGCAAAACAACATCTTTATTTGCTGCCTAAAATTCACAAATCCATCCATAAACCACCAGGAAGACCGATTGTATCAGGCATTGGTTCCTTGACGGAACCTTTATCCGTGTTTTTAACTGAAAAGTTGAAACCATTATTATCATGCATTAGAGCCAGAATTCAGGATACAACGGAGTTCCTAAACATTGTTTCAGAATCACAACTTGAACCGGGTTGGTTATTATGCACCTTGGATGTGAAATCATTGTATACTAGTATTCCACATTGGGCAGGACTGATGGCCTTGGATTTTTGGCTAAACAAAGCAAATATTTATCCTTCTGGAATGAACACACTACTTGTATGCATGGCTGAACATGTTCTGACCAAAAATGTATTTTATTTCCAACAAGATTGTTACTGGCAGATACAAGGTACGGCCATGGGAGCCTCTTTTGCACCTATTTATGCAGATTTATATATGGGATATATCGAAGAACATATTATCTATGACGAACTGCATAATGTATATCTGCCAGAAATTGACATTTGGAGGAGATATTTGGATGACTGTTGGCTTGTATGGAAAGGAGGTACAGAATACCTCCAAGAATTCATGGAGCATCTAAATGGAAATATGTGGGGGACGGAATTTACTGTGGAATATGATCTCAATAATATTCATTTCTTAGATGTCAAACTACAATGACAGCCTGATCACACACTGAAAACATCTGTGCGTCGTAAATTTCCACAATACAATACCCTACTACATGCCAACAGTCTCCATCCGAAACACATCATCAAGAACATTCCGAAATCTCAATTTATGAGAATCAAAAGAATATGCTCGTCAGAACAGGATCTGAATATACATACTGAAGAATTAACCAACAGATTTTTGGCCAGAGGATATCATAAGGATATCATCAGTTCTGCTGCACAATGGAGCAATACCCAATCCAGGGACTCATTGCTTACATATAAAGATAAATCCAGATCCAAAAACTCCTCCACATGTAGATTCATTACTACCTATGGTAGGAATAGTCATAATCTGATCAACATAATCAATACGCATTGGAATATCCTTACATCCCACCCTCTTTTGGAGGGTTATTTAGGTGAACGGTGTTACTTCTCTTATAGGAAGGGCAAAACATTAAGCTCTCATTTTTCTCATTACAAAAGGAGTATACCTGAGGATAATTCATCCATACAGAGAACACTAACAGGGGATACACTTGTGGGTACATATCCCTGTGGTCACTGCAGTTTTTGCGGTTTTATATTTAAAACCAAAAGCTTTACCAGCAAAAACACTGGTCAGTTACATGACATAAAAATCTTTGGGAACTGCAGTTCTGACTGGATCATCTACTTAGCCACATGCACGTGCCAAGCATTTTATATAGGACAAACGTCCAGACAATTCCGTATCAGGATATCCGAACACTTGGGAGACATTAGGAATGGTAGACAAACTAACGCATTATACAGACACACTATTAAACATCCTACAGCAAAATTCTCTTTTTGTATCATTGACAACATTATTGGAAATAGGGCATTCAAAACAGGATGGCATGACATTCTCAACAAAAAGGAGAAAAATGGATAGTCAAACTGGGTGGACTCTTTCCACCAGGTCTTAATGACAAAATGTGAGGATTTTTCATTATTACTTATACATTCCCCAAGGGATGATGATTTGGGTTTGATATTTGCTTATATTGCTATTCAAGACTTGCAATTTATATGATCAATGCAACATATTCTTGCTAACCTTACATTATTTTTTCCAGCAAACACTTCTCCACTAATTTCCAGGTAATATTCTATTTTTACTGACATGTCTTTTGTTTCTACACAGCACCTGATGGACAATGTTTATCTATTGTATTTTACATTGTATGGTGCATATATACATTGACAACTTTATCCAATATGGCATGACATTCTCAATGAAAAATGGATAGTTAAACTGGGTGGACTCTTTCCACCAGGTCTTTATGACAAAATGTGAGGATTTTTCATTATTACTTATACATTCTCCAAGAGATAATGTTTTGGATTTGATATTTGCTTATATTGCTCTTCAAGACTTATAATTTATATGATTAATGCAACATATTCTTGCTAACCTTATTACTTTTTCCAGCAAACACTTCTCTATTAATTTCCAGGTAATATTTTATTTTTACTGATATATCCTTTGTTTTTACACAGCACCTGATGGACAATGTTTACCTATTGTATTTTACATTGTATAGTGCATATATACATATATGTTTATTTGTAACATCTCTTTAAAATTGTCTTCCCTGACAGGAAGTGATGTCATTGCTTTGTACAGGGTATATAAGGATCAATTAATAACTGTTGTTTTTTGTTACTACTGAAGAAAGCTTAATTAGCTGAAACCGGTCTAGTTTCAACAGAATAAATCTTTGAACTACTCGAGGTGCTGGCTTCATTTTTTCTAATACACATCTCTGGAAATCCCAGGCCAATATAAGTTCTGCATAACATGTCTCTTGGTACATTCTATGCCCATATGACATGCAAAGGGAATACCATGGGCTATGGCTAGAAGCACCAGATGGTAGGCTCTAGGCACTACCAACTGCTATATCATTTCATTTTCTAGCTGTCCCTCAGGGGTCCACTCTCTGTACAGTAACCCTTTGTCCCAGTATACAGATTCCTCCTTCCCTTGAGAATCAGGTGCCTCACTAGCTACCTGCCTCAGCCTTGTAATGTAGGGACTGAGCTCTGAGCCTGTCTCAACTCTCTCTTTGTAAACCTTTCCAGCTCCCCTTCCATAGGAAGTCTGGCATCCTCTGACAGCATTGCCTCACTCTCAGCCTGGGTACTACTACTCACCTCTACCTTTCAAGTCCCTCTGTGCAAGGGACCATCAGTACCAACAAGCAGCTGTGGTTCACCTTCAGTCTCACTGCTACAGGGTAGCTTCCTCTCTAAAGTAACCACCTCACCAGTTCTGGCTGCAAGTGTGCAGTCTGTCTTTGTCTCCCTCAGGCTACCAGACTCACATGCTTGTCTCCTAGCCTGACTACGTGTAACTGCATTAATACATGGTACTGCCTTACCACAATCCTTCCCTATCAGGACATCTGCAGGATGGTAGTTCAGTACCCCTGTTCTCTCAAGACAACCGACTATTGCATTTTGTCTTTCCCACTTACTGGCTCCCTCAGCTTTTGTTCCCCATCTTGCCTCTGTGGGCATCTGTATGCCACATGGCCCCACTGGTTGCATTCAAAACTTTTAACCCTAGGTCCTGGACATGCACCTGGAGTAGTGGCTTTCTCTGCTACTGGCAGATTCTGTTGGGGCAGTCTGGGATGAACACCATGGGTTCCTTTAGAGGCATGAGCAGCACTGGTGTCCCTTTCCTGTGCAGGAATGCCCTGCTTGCTAGGTATAGGTCTCCCTTCTTCCCCAACTCATCTGAAGTAGCACATTGTCTATCAGCTAACCAGATCCTCATGTCCTCAGCAGAAGTGCTAAGGGCTTGTTCCCTTACCAAAACATCTGCTAGCCCTTCTAAAGTGGTGACCTGACATCCACTCACCCACCTATGAAAATAAGTGCTCAGTTCAGCAACATATTCACACACATTTTTATCTGCCTTGTGTCTAGGCTCACAAAACTTTTTCCTATATGCTTCAGGTGTTAGCTTAAAAAAATTATAGCGAACAATTCTTTACAGCACTATAATTTAAGAAATCATTGACAGACAGTTTGGAAAGTACATTTACAGCTTTACCATGGGGTAAGAGGGTCAGGAACCATACCCAGAGCCTTTGGTCAACATCATATTGTTTACACACACTGTCAGACATATGTATGAAACTATCAAAATGATCCCCCTCTGTAAACTGTGGAAGAAATTTACTGACCTTTTTTTCTTCTGGGGTCTGGGAACTCCCTTCCCTATTGCCTCCATGACTCTGGTGAAGAGTCAGCATCTCCGTTTCATGCTGCCTCTGCCTCTCCTTCTAATCAGCTTCCAAGTGTAGCAGTTTCTCATTCTCCTCAGCCTATAGATGTCTCAGTCTCTCTGCTGCTTCCATTTCCAAGTGCCTAGCCTCCAACTCAAGTCTCTTTAGCTCCAGATGGATTTTTAAGTCCTCTGCAGAAGGGTTGAGCTGTCCATTCTCTGAGTGTTGTACATCTCCATGGCCATTCTGATCATTCTCCTGGTTGCCATTCTCTGATGCAGCTGTGACCAAAGCTGCAATCATGTCTGCTTTAGTCAGGTTTCCATGCTCCAGTCCTTTAGCTTGGCACATCTCAGCCAACTGGCTCCTTGTCAGCTTACCATACTCCTCTGCTGACATGCTTGCCTACTCTCCCTGACTAAATAGGCTAACAAAAGAAATAAATAATTGTAATCTGAATTCTGAATATTCACTCCATGGCTGATTTAGAGTACAAACACATTCAGTGATCACTGTTGACAAGCTACAGGAATTCACCATCCACACCACTGCAGCCCAATTAATATGTGAAGTGGCTAACTCACAACTATCAAACATTTAATACTTGATGTGGATATCCCACTACTGCCAAACAATTAATATGTGACACCCATGCACTGGCCCAGTAATCAAGGAGCCTCAATCCTCAACACTAACACCAGTGAGTGGTGTCCACATTGGGAGGGATAACAAGTACACACACACAGAAAAGTACAATTTCCCTTAAGAGCACACAGAGATCACAGTCACTCTGGGGCTGGTTTCTCCCTTTCTCTCCAGATCACCAATAAGACTCTTCACTGGCACAGCTATAGGGTCTAGATCTCAGCCTAGTAGTCAAGCCAAAGCCTCCAGCACTCCCTCTGTCCAACCAGTGCTTCGTGTCCCCGCCCAAGTAGCTCTCACACACACACACACACACACACACACACACACACACACACACACACACACACACACACACACACACACTTTGAGATATGAGTTATATGCAAACACACAGACACTCCTGGGAAAGGCTGGCACAGGTTCTCCATCTATGCCCATTCTGCCCAGACTATATGGTAGTATCACTTGCCACCAACCACTACTTATCAGCTACTAAAAGGCCCTTCCCAAAGGGTGACCAACTCTACTGTGTAATGTTACTGTTATACAAATAGTAAGTATGACCAGAGCATTGTCAAGGCTATTGGAGTGGCTTTGTACAGTATTTATTTATTTTATTTTTATTTTATTTTACATTTTATTTTACATTTGTTGACCGGGCTAGTCCAGCTGGATATATGTCCATTTTCAGTGGAGGCCTGGGGAGAAAAGCTCCACAATAGAATAACATTAGAAAAATAGAACAAGACATGTATTGCAAGTAGACATTGGTACATTACAAAACTTTTATGATATCTTACATGAGTAGGAATTTTATATTCTGTATCCAGTAGGAACAAAAGCTTGATGTAAAAAAGAGCTTGGTATCATAGTAGTTTGAAATAATATTGGAAATTATAACTAAGATGCTGTATTTACTTTGGGCACACAAGAAGTCAGAAGATAAACACTAGTTTGAATGGATAGAGTGTACAAAAGCAAATAGCGGGATACAATATGGTGACCTCCCAACCCTCTATAATCTCTATGTATCACCAAATGCATGCAAGTACTCTCTAAGAACTTAAAGTATCTCTGCACAAAACAGCCACAGTCGAAAGGTTTAAAAATATTTAATAATAAATAATAAAAACACAAGGCACATCTCCTCAGTTTAACACAGTGCTAGTCAAGAGTACAGAGATCACAGGAAAATGTTTAAAATAATACTGTAGAATAGTCTGACATAAATATAGAAAACAGCTAGTCTAAACTTACTATTTTCTATCTATTTCTAAGAGAAACAATGTTCTAAATAACTTACATACATACAAAGCAAAGGCAGAGTACTGGTGAGTAGATGTGTTCAGGTTCAGACAAAATCCAAAATGCTCTCCTTTCTTTCTGTCCTTAAATTGATAGCCCAGTACGCCCGAGTCATTTCAGATTACATCATTTTTAACAGTTCTCTGGTTCCCAGGCTAACAGAAACTCAAAATTTACATTTCTTAGTAAGCTTGCACCTAGCCAGGAACCACAGCAATAAAACACATTATGCATGTAAAACCTTAGTAATTATCTCTTAAATCAAGACAATAGAAATGATTCCTTAGTCCAGATATTCTGTCTCTGAGCTTTGAGATAAAACAGTCATAAAATGATTTACTTTATCAACTTTCTACCAGCAGAGTGCACTGTGATTACATTTTTTTTTTTCAATAATAATTCTTTATTTTATTTTTTCCAAACAACTAATGCAGTACTACCAACTACTTACAATATGTACATGAATGCTTCCAACAGTTACATAGAATCATTATACATACCTATACACTTCTAAAAAAAAAATAATGAAGAAAAAAGAACTAGTAACCATATAAGACTTAGCTCAATAAAATTCAACAGTTATTCAGTTTTTCCCAGAGAATAGTGGAATGGAACTTTAAGCTAATACAATGTTAAAGATTTGTTCCCATATTTTTGTATTGTTTACATTTTTCTTATGATCACTAATTAGAAATTTATGTGCTAGAATATGTTTGGTGGCTACTATCTTGAAATTTTGCCATGATGTCTGTAAAGGGTTCAACCAATTGGAAGCTATATATAACTTCATCAACAAAAAAATATTGACTAGTATAATTCTTGAAGCTCAGTACAACATAAATTTTAATCATAACATATAGTTCTCTTTACATTTGTTACACATGCCTGTGGATCATATTAATATTTACAATGACATAGAATTATTTACAAAATTCTATATGGCTGGGCTGGCAGCCCCTCAGTATTTACAGAGATAAACAAGAAAGGCATCTTTAATAAATTATATTCTACTATTCCATTTGAAAAAGATTAGAACCAAAGCTATTGAAACACAAATTGACCAAATATAAATAGATACTCCCCAAGACTCATATAACCTAACCCCTTTGTTCATTCACTTTTGTAAGTTCTTCATCTCCCACCCTGTCACTCATATATACAGCATCTGCTCAACAAATAAGATTATGCCTCAGATACGAAAAACAGCAATAGTCACTCCTGTTCCAAAACTGCCCAAGCCAACTACTAATTAACAATACTATCCTCTCTTAATACTTCCCACTTTATGTAAAATACTAGAAAAATTTTCTACAGCCAAATTACTGCTTTTTCACATCAATAGCATCTTCTATCCAGGAAGCAATATGGATTCTGGTCTGGATGCAGCACCACAGCAGCTTCCTGTTCCCTCACAGTTGACATCATATCCAATATGCACAAAAGTAGCCTCTCAGGAGATTTCTTTACTGACCTCACAAAAGTCTTTGATATAACTTACTATTTGACAAATTAACTGAGATAGGCATTCCTTACCAACAGATATTTCAAGGTGAGAGTAGGAACAACCACATCTGAAACAGCTCCTCTTATGAAATGACTCCCCCAGGGTTCCATTTTAGTTCCTCTGCTATTTTTCATACATATCATTGCTCAAACTCACATCTGATCACTCTCAGATACCTCTAATTCTTTATACAGATGACATGGTCATCTACAGGTCAAACAAATCCCACTCTATTATACAAATTCAGCTCCATGGTGACCTCCCAACCCTCTATAAATGGCTAATAGGCCAGAACTGTCTACTCAATCCCTCAAAAACAAAAGCAATGCTATTTGGAGCCAACCAAGAATAGCCAAAGCCCACCCAACTTCCTTAATATTAAAGATGTTCACAATACCATCACAGAAAGTACTACATCCTTAAAATACTTGGCATTTGGCTGGACCAATCTCTTAACTTTCAACTATACATTCAAACTACAGAGAAAAGGATTAACACACTACTGATCTGGCAAAACAAGCTATCATCTCTTCTGTCCAAGCCAGCCAAAACTGCCATAGGCAAAGGAATACTCTTATCTTAACTTGAATATGGACTACCTGTAATAGCTGCAGCCTTATAGAAAAATGCCACCATCTTGCAAACAATTTCCAAAAAAATCTGCCAGTTCATTACTAACTCCACCATTAATGAACACCACTGCCTAAATCTTAACAAAACATTTGAGAACCAACCTCCTACTAGGATCACTAATTCTCAAAACCCTTTCTCATGCGACATCTTCCCCTCCCACTCATAAACTTTTACTAAACCACCCACATATAACCTCAGAGTATCTTTCAATCTCAAACCACCTTACGAGATTGCTCAACAGTAGGGAAATAGCAAACTCCGGCGAACGGCCAAGGGAAATCCTTCCCTGCATTAAATCAGCCATTCACCATTGTTTGCTTTCAACATTAGAAGATTGATGTTTAGCTGTTTAATCATCTAAACAGTCGGTCTTCTAATATAAACCCCATTTTCTATCCTAGCACCTAAACTATGAGACTTCATTCCTTTCTTAATCAGTGATGCCAAACATACTTGGGCTTCAAGCAACAGCTGTAGGAACACCTCTTCAATAAAACTAAGTGCAGCTGTACTCACACAGGTCACATTTCATGTCCCTGCAACTCTGTCACACCCCTTTATCCCCATTTTATCCTTCTTTATCACATTTTGTTATTCTCTCACTTACTGACCCTCATTCTTACTGACTCCCTCTTTTGTTTGCCTCTCTCACTTCTCTCTTTTCTACTTCTCTTCTTTCCACATCTCTCTCTCTCTCTCTCTCTCGGTTTCTCTGTCTTCTGTCTTTACCAGCAACTATTCTCACTTGCCTGTTCTAATGTCTTCATACCTTTCTATGTAATGATATGTTGCTATTCCTGTAGCATACGCCATCTCAGTCATGATGGCTTTATCTTATCCAAAAAAGCTTTGCTAAGCATAATTCCATTTTTCCATCCATGTTTTACCTTTGTAAATGGCTTTTTGAACTAAATGTTGTAGCATATGTTTGCATCTTTAAATATGTATATGTTTTATAGCATATTCTTGTTATCTGTGAATATGTTTTGCTTATTTCTTATGTGACCCTATTCACCCAGGCTTTACCTGCAAATGGTCCACTCTGATCAGTGCACTACTCTGATAAACAAATATAAATTAATAAAATTAATGATAATACCTGTGCTGGCCAGGTGATTTATTTGCTTTTGGAAATGAACAGCCTTTTTTTAATCAGTCTCAAGTCTTTGGTAGTAACATTTTCTCTTGCTTTGTGAGTTGAACCTTAATAACGTCAGAGAGATGATAGACAATTTGATGAAATGAAAGGGTTTGTTTGGGCTTAATAAACAGAAGCATAGTCAATATGGATAGGATATGGAGCTGATGGTAATGATGATGATGAAAAAGACCTATCAGGTTCAGTAAAGTTATTATATCAAGCTTATTATTACAATGTGCTCATCCTTCTGAGGGTTTTACATATACATCTTAAAACCCAAGCACAAAACAATGAAACTAAAAAGTAAGGTTGTGTATGTAAACTTAACAAAACTGTAGATACTGATATGGTCACTGCTGCAATATGCTAAGATATATGGGTTATCTTCTCCTAAGGATATAGCAGATGGCCAACTTCCCAAGCTTCAATGCACTTTCCACGCACTCAAACTCTCTTTTATGCCTCTCCAATTTTCACCAACCTCAAGAAAGCTAACCTAAACAAACTAGCTGCTTGTTATAATAACATTGCCCGCTTTGCCACAGGTAACCCTTACAGAACCCATCACTGTCTAAATTTGAAACTTTTAGGCTGGCTCGAACTTCAATACTATCTTCTCATCTCACAACTTACCATTGCTCACAAAATTCTGTACCAACCTGACAACACCCCTATACTCTCTCAACTTTTAATCCCTTACAATAATCTTAACTCCCTCCGTTCTTCTTGTAGACTCCTGACCAGATCAATAAAGTCTAACAACTATGCCGGAAACTCTTTATTCACTAATACTGTTGGTAGAAGATGGAATCTGTTACCTAGTGATATAACACTGATTTCATCATTTCCTCTCTTCAAAGAAAAACTCAAGCTTTACTTCCAAAACCACTGGCTCTGTTCTTGTAGTACTCCTGACTGACATTCTTCTCCTTCTCTTTCTTAGCTCACCTCTTCTTTTTCCACTCCGCCTATTTTTGGCTTGCCTTTTAAGCTTTTTCCTAGTCTTATCTCTTGCCCATGCTTGGCCTTTATGCTTTACCCCCTTCTCCTTGCTCTTCTCTCTCGTCACCTTTGCCACTTCCTTTTCTCCTTACTCTCTTTTCTCTCTACTGCTTCTTCTCTTCTTCTTTTTTTCTCCTAGATTTCTTTATAACTACCTTAACTTACCTGTCATTCTTTCTGATAATTTGTTTCTTTAGCCTTAGCTTATAAGTTGAATGCTCTGTAACTGGCTATGCATTTTTCTTTGCCAACTGTAGTTTCTTCTAGCCTGTCCTTTTTTTTGGGTCTGATTGTATTTTAATTATTATTCACAAATATATATTTACCATAATGTATTGTTGTTGTATTTTTTTGTGGAGCTTTTCTCCCCGGGCCTCTACTGAAAATGGATATGTATCCAGCTAGACTAGCCCGGTCAACAAATGTAAAATAAAATAAAAAATAAAATAAAATAAAAACTGTTACATAATTCAGTCTGAGCTGACTAAAAGACAGGTTTAGGTAACAAGCCATTCAACACTTTCATGACAACTGAGGAAGAAAGGCTAAGCCCTGAAAAGACAATGCTAGGAACATGTCTACACCCTGGCAGTAAAACAAAAAACAAAAAAGAAGAGGGCTGGAAGGAGTGGCTACTGCAGCAGTGATGATTTGGACATGTACTGTTATGGTACATTGATACCACATTCTTCATATTGATCATTGCTGCAGTAGCCTAAGCTACATGGATAGGTCACCATAGCTTCAAACAACTGGGATGTGGAAGGGGAAGGGTCCAGGAGCCCCTGGAGAATGGTCCTGGCAAACCCTAATCTAGACTTGGAAAAATAATCTAGTTAATGTATGACTAGAGGACCAAATTGCTTCTTCTAGAATACTTCTAGAGTCCAATCCTTTCCAAAAAGACATATATGTAGCCAAGCCCCTGATATGAGTATGCCTTGATCCTGCCTGGAATAGTTTGTTGTGGTGAGATTAAAAAAAGGTAATAGTCTGTGACAACCACTTGGAAACAGTCTGCTTTGACAAAGGTTGACTCATCTTCTTACCATCACAAGAAATGAACAACTGATCAAAAGTTTTGAAAGATTTTGCTCTGTCAAGTTAGTACCTGAGCTGTCTGTGGACATCCAAGGAATGAAGTATCTTGCCTCCGAATTTTGAGTTCAGGGAAGAACATGGGGAGTTACATAGTCTGACTTACAATAAACCTGGATTCCATTCTAGGCATAAAAGAAGGATTAGTTCTCAAAGAAACTTTGTCTTTGTGGAGAAAGAGATAAGATTGGCCCACCATAAGAATTTGCAACTCAGATACTCTTCTAAATGAGATCAGAAAAATCAGTAAAACTGTTTTTATGTTAAGAACCTCAAGTCAAACAGATGAGTTGGTTAAAATGGCACAGGTGTTAGCTTCTCTAACACAAAATTAAGACTCCAAGGAGGAGTCACCATTTTTTGGGGGGGGGTCTCAAATGTAATCACCCCTTTCAAAAACATTTTTGAAGATACATTCAAAGAGGGGAATTCATTGTCAGAAGTGCTAAAATAGCTGACAAATTAACCTTGATAGAGTAGAAGGATAAGCAAAACAAGAGAAACACTTTCCCTGAAAGGGTGCTGATTAGTTTGTTCTCACCAATTTGAAAACCTTTTCCATTTGCTTATATATAACCATCTAGTAGCAGACTTTCTTGCCTCCATTAATGCCTGCTGCATATCCTTAGTAAACAGGTGAATAAATGGTATTAAGATGCTATCATCCAGGCAGTCAGTTGAAGTTGTATGAGGTCAGGATGTATCAAACACCCCCTGTTCTTGTATAAATAGGTCCAGTCTATGAGGAAGATTGTGGTACTTGTCCGTGGCCATTTTCAAAAGAAGGAAAAACTCAGTTGCCTAGGCCATAAGGGAGCCGAAACAATGATCTTCAGGGATTTCATCTGAATCTTCAGGAACACCCTGAATATCAGTGGAAAGGGAAGAAAAGCATAGGGAACATTCCTGTCGAAGGAAGAGAAAAGGCATCTCTCTTCTAGGCCTTCAAGTATAGAGTCCTGGAGCAGAATGTTGACAGTTGACAGTCAGGGAAGCCACAGGCTGGGAAAAACATACCCTCCAGTGCTAAGAACACTGGGGTGATGGGTGAAGATCCTGGGAATTCCAGTTGTAACAGCTAACAGTATTTTCTGAAGGACTGTGAAACCTCAGTGTTCTCCCACTAAATACACTGACATTTTGAAAATAGTCTCAGAGAAAGAGAATCCCTCACAGGGAACTATAGATGCTAAGCTCAATGTTGAGTCTGAAACACAAATCTGAGGTGAAAAACCTGCATCTTCCTATCACAATCCTATACAAATTTAATTTCTTGAATCTCTTCAGGAAAAGAGGAATGCTTTTTCTTTTACCAGAAACCACCATATAAGAATGGCCACTAGCCTGTAAAAGACCCTGAGCCAGACCTAATAAGCTTCTGTTCAGTGTAACTGGTGCAGATGGAGTTACATGTTTAGCTTTCTGTTTCTCTTTAACAGGAAAATTAGGGCAAATAGGTTTATTAGTCACAGCGTTCTTTAGCTATGTCAGGAACCTAAGAGGAAACTCCCAGATCTGCTCTGAGTTAGTGCAGAATGGCACAAAATACACTGAACCGACTGATATTGCCAACATTCTGGCAGACAGGTTTAGTGCAAACTTCACCCTCCTCTCACCCCCTAAAGGGCCCATAACCATACCAGAAGAATGTAGAGTCCCAGCAATCACTGACACACACGATAAAACAGCCCTATCCAAAGCCAAAAACACAGCTTTAGTGGGACAGGACAGTGTCCCAGGCTGTGTCTTACACGAACTCCAAAATTAACTAACCCCTCACCTAAACACACTGTTCAAACTCAGCCTCTCTACAGGCTACATACCCAAAGAGTGGTGTACAGCAACAGTTATCCCGCTCCACAAAGATGGAGCCACAGTGGACCCTGGGAACTATCGCCATATAAGCCTGACTAGCCTCGTCTGCAAGGCTATGGAGTGCAGCATCATGGAACTCATTAACAGAGACATTGGGAACCTCAAACATTGGAGCTTCCCAGTTTGGCTTTGTTAAGGGCAGATCATGCCTCCTAAACCTGGTGGACTTCTTTGAGACAGTTACCAAGGCTATAGATGAGGGAAAGGAGGTCCACACAGCCTACCTAGACCTTGCAGAGGATTTTGACACCATTCCCCATTCTGGTATTATAGACAAGCTCACCAGCCTGAACATAAACCCCTACATCACGAGATGGGTTGCCAATTGGCTCATGGATAGAACCCACACGGTGAGAGTTGCAGGCTCTATTTCCAGCTCTAAACCAGTTAAAAGTAGCATCCCCAGGGCTCAGTCCTGGGACCCCTCCTGTTCTGTATATACTTCTCAGAGGTACAGGCAAGCACAGGAGGACTATGGCTGACCAAGTTCACAGACGACTGCAAACTGTGGGCCATAAATGACTCTCTAGCTGATACAGACATCCTCCAGAAGGGTCTCACTGAGATGGATGCCTTGTGTCAAAATCATGGTCTCAAGCTAAATGCCAAAAAGTGCATAGTCATCCCCTTTGGAAAAAACAAAAGTGTGCTCACATTTAATCAGAAGCAAAAGTGTGCTCACATTTAAAAGTACAGTAAAGTAGCATGACAGTTACTAAAATGCATATTACTACCTTAAAATATACTTCCTAATGGGGAAAGTAAGTTTAAGCAACAAAAGTTTTCAGGCTTGTTGGCTGTTGGTGAAGTACCCTCCAAGAGGAAAAAACGCTGAGAGAAGAAGGGAGCCACTTTTGAGATTTTAAGTATTTTTTCTCTGTTTATTTGCTAAGTTTTTCTGCATAGCTGCCTAGCTTGAGCATTTTCTGGCTTGTTAAACTTGATTTCTGTATTAGTAGCTGTATTTAGAGCACAACCAAAAGCTGTTTGCTGAATTTCCTGTTTGCACTTAATTTTAAATCGTTTTTTCTTAAAACTTGCATATTTTCTGTCCTTGACCTAACACTCTTGTGTGGGGTCATTTACTGCACTGTTATAACTTGATATTACTTGTGAACCTCTGCTATCTCTGTAAAAAAACAAAAAAAAAAAATCTTGCTTTTTTCCCACTTTTCTGAGAGTTAAAAAAGTTCAGTTACAGGCTTGCTGTTCCTGAACTGTTTGAAAGTTTCTGTGAGGCCATTTTTGCTTGGGCTGAAGGAGGGTCTCTCTGTTCATCAGTGGCAGTGACTAACATTGAGCAGCTTCCCTGCCCCCTGTAGAGGTGGTTACTGACTTGAAACTGTAGTTTTATTGGCCACTAGGGGTCATTTCCATAACTCCTTCATCTTCCTCTCTTAAAACCTAGTTGCCTCGTGGTTTGAGCGTCTTTTCAGGCTTGTTGGCTGTTGGTGAAGCACCCTCCAAGAGGAAAAAATGCTGAGAGAAGAAGGGAGCCACTTTTGAGATTTTAAGTATTTTTTCTCTGTTTATTTGCTAAGTTTTTCTGCATAGCTGCCTAGCTTGAGCATTTTCTGGCTTGTTAAACTTGATTTCTGTATTAGTAGCTGTATTTAGAGCACAACCAAAAGCTGTTTGCTGAATTTCCTGTTTGCACTTAATTTTAAATCGTTTTTTCTTAAAACTTGCATATTTTCTGTCCTTGACCTAGCACTCTTGTGTGGGGTCATTTACTGCACTGTTATAACTTGATATTACTTGTGAACCTCTGCTATCTCTGTAAAAAACAAAACAAAAAAAATCTTGCTTTTTCCCACTTTTCTGAGAGTTAAAAGTTCAGTTACAGGCTTGCTGTTCCTGAACTGTTTGAAAGTTTCTGTGAGGCCATTTTTGCTTGGGCTGAAGGAGGGTCTCTCTGTTCATCAGTGGCAGTGACTAACATTGAGCAGCTTCCCTGCCCCGAGAGGTGGTTACTGACTTGAAACTGTAGTTTTATTGGCCACTAGGGTCATTTCCATAACTCCTTCATCTTCCTCTCTTAAAACCTAGTTGCCTCATGGTTTGAGTGTCTTTTCAGGCTTGTTGGCTGTTGGTGAAGCACCTCCAAGAGGAAAAACGCTGAGAGAAGAAGGGAGCCACTTTTGAGATTTTAAGTATTTTTCTCTGTTTATTTGCTAAGTTTTTCTGCATAGCTGCCTAGCTTGAGCATTTTCTGGCTTGTTAAACTTGATTTCTGTATTAGTAGCTGTATTTAGAGCACAACCAAAAGCTGTTTGCTGAATTTCCTGTTTGCACTTAATTTTAAATCGTTTTTTCTTAAAACTTGCATATTTTCTGTCCTTGACCTAGCACTCTTGTGTGGGGTCATTTACTGCACTGTTATAACTTGATATTACTTGTGAACCTCTGCTATCTCTGTAAAAACAAAACAAAAAAAATCTTGCTTTTTTCCCACTTTTCTGAGAGTTAAAAAGTTCAGTTACAGGCTTGCTGTTCCTGAACTGTTTGAAAGTTTCTGTGAGGCCATTTTGCTTGGGCTGAAGGAGGGTCTCTCTGTTCATCAGTGGCAGTGACTAACATTGAGCAGCTTCCTGCCTCCCATAGAGGTGGTTACTGACTTGAAACTGTAGTTTTATTGGCCACTAGGGGTCATTTCCATAACTCCTTCATCTTCCTCTCTTAAAACCTAGTTGCCTCGTGGTTTGAGCGTCTTTTCAGGCTTGTTGGCTGTTGGTGAAGCACCTCCAAGAGGAAAAACGCTGAGAGAAGAAGGGAGCCACTTTTGAGATTTTAAGTATTTTTCTCTGTTTATTTGCTAAGTTTTTCTGCATAGCTGCCTAGCTTGAGCATTTTCTGGCTTGTTAAACTTGATTTCTGTATTAGTAGCTGTATTTAGAGCACAACCAAAAGCTGTTTGCTGAATTTCCTGTTTGCACTTAATTTTAAATCGTTTTTTCTTAAAACTTGCATATTTTCTGTCCTTGACCTAGCACTCTTGTGTGGGGTCATTTACTGCACTGTTATAACTTGATATTACTTGTGAACCTCTGCTATCTCTGTAAAAACAAAACAAAAAAATCTTGCTTTTTCCCACTTTTCTGAGAGTTAAAAGTTCAGTTACAGGCTTGCTGTTCCTGAACTGTTTGAAAGTTTCTGTGAGGCCATTTTTGCTTGGGCTGAAGGAGGGTCTCTGTTCATCAGTGGCAGTGACTAACATTGAGCAGCTTCCCTGCCCCCGTAGAGGTGGTTACTGACTTGAAACTGTAGTTTTATTGGCCACTAGAGGTCATTTCCATAACTCCTTCATCTTCCTCTCTTAAAACCTAGTTGCCTCGTGGTTTGAGCGTCTTTTCAGGCTTGTTGGCTGTTGGTGAAGCACCCTCCAAGAGGAAAAAATGCTGAGAGAAGAAGGGAGCCACTTTTGAGATTTTAAGTATTTTTCTCTGTTTATTTGCTAAGTTTTTCTGCATAGCTGCCTAGCTTGAGCATTTTCTGGCTTGTTAAACTTGATTTCTGTATTAGTAGCTGTATTTAGAGCACAACCAAAAGCTGTTTGCTGAATTTCCTGTTTGCACTTAATTTTAAATCGTTTTTTCTTAAAACTTGCATATTTTCTGTCCTTGACCTAGCACTCTTGTGTGGGGTCATTTACTGCACTGTTATAACTTGATATTACTTGTGAACCTCTGCTATCTCTGTAAAAAACAAAAACAAAAAAATTCTTGCTTTTTTCCCACTTTTCTGAGAGTTAAAGTTCAGTTACAGGCTTGCTCTTCCTGAACTGTTTGAAAGTTTCTGTGAGGCCATTTTTGCTTGGGCTGAAGGAGGGTCTCTGTTCATCAGTGGCAGTGACTAACATTGAGCAGCTTTCCTGCCCCCGTGAGGTGGTTACTGACTTGAAACTGTAGTTTTATTGGCCACTAGGGGTCATTTCCATAACTCCTTCATCTTCCTCTCTTAAAACCTAGTTGCCTCATGGTTTGAGCGTCTTTCAGGCTTGTTGGCTGTTGGTGAAGCACCCTCCAAGAGGAAAAACGCTGAGAGAAGAAGGAGCCACTTTGAGATTTTAAGTATTTTTTCTCTGTTTATTTGCTAAGTTTTTCTGCATAGCTGCCTAGCTTGAGCATTTTCTGGCTTGTTAAACTTGATTTCTGTATTAGTAGCTGTATTTAGAGCACAACCAAAAGCTGTTTGCTGAATTTCCTGTTTGCACTTAATTTTAAATCGTTTTTTCTTAAAACTTGCATATTTTCTGTCCTTGACCAAGCACTCTTGTGTGAGGTCATTTACTGCACTGCTATAACTTGATATTACTTGTGAACCTCTGCTATCTCTGTAAAAAACAAAACAAAAAAAATCTTGCTTTTTCCCACTTTTCTGAGAGTTAAAAGTTCAGTTACAGGCTTGCTGTTCCTGAACTGTTTGAAAGTTTCTGTGAGGCCATTTTGCTTGGGCTGAAGGAGGGTCTCTCTGTTCATCAGTGGCAGTGACTAACATTGAGCAGCTTCCTGCCCCGTAGAGGTGGTTACTGACTTGAAACTGTAGTTTTATTGGCCACTAGGGGTCATTTCCATAACTCCTTCATCTTCCTCTCTTAAAACCTAGTTGCCTCGTGGTTTGAGCGTCTTTTCAGGCTTGTTGGCTGTTGGTGAAGCACCTCCAAGAGGAAAAACGCTGAGAGAAGAAGGAGCCACTTTTGAGATTTTAAGTATTTTTCTCTGTTTATTTGCTAAGTTTTTCTGCATAGCTGCCTAGCTTGAGCATTTTCTGGCTTGTTAAACTTGATTTCTGTATTAGTAGCTGTATTTAGAGCACAACCAAAAGCTGTTTGCTGAATTTCCTGTTTGCACTTAATTTTAAATCGTTTTTTTCTTAAAACTTGCATATTTTCTGTCCTTGACCTAGCACTCTTGTGTGGGGTCATTTACTGCACTGTTATAACTTGATATTACTTGTGAACCTCTGCTATCTCTGTAAAAAACAAAAACAACAAAAAAATCTTGCTTTTTTCCCACTTTTCTGAGAGTTAAAAAAGTTCAGTTACAGGCTTGCTGTTCCTGAACTGTTTGAAAGTTTCTGTGAGGCCATTTTTGCTTGGGCTGAAGGAGGGTCTCTGTTCATCAGTGGCAGTGACTAACATTGAGCAGCTTCCTGCCCCCGTAGAGGTGGTTACTGACTTGAAACTGTAGTTTTATTGGCCACTAGGGGTCATTTCCATAACTCCTTCATCTTCCTCTCTTAAAACCTAGTTGCCTCATGGTTTGAGCGTCTTTTCAGGCTTGTTGGCTGTTGGTGAAGCACCTCCAAGAGGAAAAACGCGGAGAGAAGAAGGGAGCCACTTTTGAGATTTTAAGTATTTTTCTCTGTTTATTTGCTAAGTTTTTCTGCATAGCTGCCTAGCTTGAGCATTTTCTGGCTTGTTAAACTTGATTTCTGTATTAGTAGCTGTATTTAGAGCACAACCAAAAGCTGTTTGCTGAATTTCCTGTTTGCACTTAATTTTAAATCGTTTTTTCTTAAAACTTGCATATTTTCTGTCCTTGACCTAGCACTCTTGTGTGGGGTCATTTACTGCACTGTTATAACTTGATATTACTTGTGAACCTCTGCTATCTCTGTAAAAACAAAAAAAAAAATCTTGCTTTTTCCCACTTTTCTGAGAGTTAAAAGTTCAGTTACAGGCTTGCTGTTCCTGAACTGTTTGAAAGTTTCTGTGAGGCCATTTTTGCTTGGGCTGAAGGAGGGTCTCTGTTCATCAGTGGCAGTGACTAACATTGAGCAGCTTCCCTGCCCCCGTAGAGGTGGTTACTGACTTGAAACTGTAGTTTTATTGGCCACTAGGGTCATTTCCATAACTCCTTCATCTTCCTCTCTTAAAACCTAGTTGCCTCGTGGTTTGAGCATCTTTTCAGGCTTGTTGGCTGTTGGTGAAGCACCTCCAAGAGGAAAAACGCTGAGAGAAGAAGGAGCCACTTTTGAGATTTTAAGTATTTTTCTCTGTTTATTTGCTAAGTTTTTCTGCATAGCTGCCTAGCTTGAGCATTTTCTGGCTTGTTAAACTTGATTTCTGTATTAGTAGCTGTATTTAGAGCACAACCAAAAGCTGTTTGCTGAATTTCCTGTTTGCACTTAATTTTAAATCGTTTTTTCTTAAAACTTGCATATTTTCTGTCCTTGACCTAGCACTCTTGTGTGGGGTCATTTACTGCACTGTTATAACTTGATATTACTTGTGAACCTCTGCTATCTCTGTAAAAACAAAACAAAAAAAAATCTTGCATTTTTCCCACTTTTCTGAGAGTTAAAAGTTCGGTTACAGGCTTGCTGTTCCTGAACTGTTTGTCAGTTTCTGTGTGGCCATTTTTGCTTGGGCTGAAGGAGGGTCTCTGTGTTCATCAGTGACAGTGCCTAAGATTGGGCAGCTTCCTGCCCCCGTAGAGGTGGTTACTGACTTGAAACTGTAGTTTTATTGGCCACTAGGGGTCATTTCCATAACTCCTTCATCTTCCTCTCTTAAAACCTAGTTGCCTCGTGGTTTGAGCGACTTTTCAGGCTTGTTGGCTGTTGGTGAAGCACCCTCCAAGAGGAAAAAACGCTGAGAGAAGAAGGGAGCCACTTTTGAGATTTTAAGTATTTTTTCTCTGTTTATTTGCTAAGTTTTTCTGCATAGCTGCCTAGCTTGAGCATTTTCTGGCTTGTTAAACTTGATTTCTGTATTAGTAGCTGTATTTAGAGCACAACCAAAAGCTGTTTGCTGAATTTCCTGTTTGCACTTAATTTTAAATCGTTTTTTTCTTAAAACTTGCATATTTTCTGTCCTTGACCTAGCACTCTTGTGTGGGGTCATTTACTGCACTGTTATAACTTGATATTACTTGTGAACCTCTGCTATCTCTGTAAAAACAAAACAAAAAAAAATCTTGCTTTTTTCCCACTTTTCTGAGAGTTAAAGTTCAGTTACAGGCTTGCTGTTCCTGAACTGTTTGAAAGTTTCTGTGAGGCCATTTTTGCTTGGGCTGAAGGAGGGTCTCTGTTCATCAGTGGCAGTGACTAACATTGAGCAGCTTCCCTGCCCCCCGTAGAGGTGGTTACTGACTTGAAACTGTAGTTTTATTGGCCACTAGGGGTCATTTCCATAACTCCTTCATCTTCCTCTCTTAAAACCTAGTTGCCTCGTGGTTTGAGCGTCTTTTCAGGCTTGTTGGCTGTTGGTGAAGCACCCTCCAAGAGGAAAAAACGCTGAGAGAAGAAGGAGCCACTTTTGAGATTTTAAGTATTTTTCTCTGTTTATTTGCTAAGTTTTTCTGCATAGCTGCCTAGCTTGAGCATTTTCTGGCTTGTTAAACTTGATTTCTGTATTAGTAGCTGTATTTAGAGCACAACCAAAAGCTGTTTGCTGAATTTCCTGTTTGCACTTAATTTTAAATCGTTTTTTCTTAAAACTTGCATATTTTCTGTCCTTGACCTAGCACTCTTGTGTGGGGTCATTTACTGCACTGTTATAACTTGATATTACTTGTGAACCTCTGCTATCTCTGTAAAAACAAAACAAAAAAAAATCTTGCTTTTTTCCCACTTTTCTGAGAGTTAAAAAGTTCAGTTACAGGCTTGCTGTTCCTGAACTGTTTGAAAGTTTCTGTGAGGCCATTTTGCTTGGGCTGAAGGAGGGTCTCTCTGTTCATCAGTGGCAGTGACTAACATTGAGCAGCTTCCTGCCCCCGTAGAGGTGGTTACTGACTTGAAACTGTAGTTTTATTGGCCACTAGGGGTCATTTCCATAACTCCTTCATCTTCCTCTCTTAAAACCTAGTTGCCTCATGGTTTGAGCATCTTTTCAGGCTTGTTGGCTGTTGGTGAAGCACACTCCAAGAGGAAAAACGCTGAGAGAAGAAGGAGCCACTTTTGAGATTTTAAGTATTTTTTCTCTGTTTATTTGCTAAGTTTTTCTGCATAGCTGCCTAGCTTGAGCATTTTCTGGCTTGTTAAACTTGATTTCTGTATTAGTAGCTGTATTTAGAGCACAACCAAAAGCTGTTTGCTGAATTTCCTGTTTGCACTTAATTTTAAATCGTTTTTTCTTAAAACTTGCATATTTTCTGTCCTTGACCTAGCACTCTTGTGTGGGGTCATTTACTGCACTGTTATAACTTGATATTACTTGTGAACCTCTGCTATCTCTGTAAAAACAAAAAAAAAAAATCTTGCTTTTTCCCACTTTTCTGAGAGTTAAAGTTCAGTTACAGGCTTGCTGTTCCTGAACTGTTTGAAAGTTTCTGTGAGGCCATTTTTGCTTGGGCTGAAGGAGGGTCTCTGTTCATCAGTGGCAGTGACTAACATTGAGCAGCTTCCTGCCCCCGAGAGGTGGTTACTGACTTGAAACTGTAGTTTTATTGGCCACTAGGGTCATTTCCATAACTCCTTCATCTTCCTCTCTTAAAACCTAGTTGCCTCGTGGTTTGAGCGTCTTTTCAGGCTTGTTGGCTGTTGGTGAAGCACCCTCCAAGAGGAAAAAACGCTGAGAGAAGAAGGAGCCACTTTTGAGATTTTAAGTATTTTTCTCTGTTTATTTGCTAAGTTTTTCTGCATAGCTGCCTAGCTTGAGCATTTTCTGGCTTGTTAAACTTGATTTCTGTATTAGTAGCTGTATTTAGAGCACAACCAAAAGCTGTTTGCTGAATTTCCTGTTTGCACTTAATTTTAAATCGTTTTTTCTTAAAACTTGCATATTTTCTGTCCTTGACCTAGCACTCTTGTGTGGGGTCATTTACTGCACTGTTATAACTTGATATTACTTGTGAACCTCTGCTATCTCTGTAAAAACAAAACAAAAAAAAATCTGGCTTTTTTCGCACTTTTCTGAGTTAAAAGAGTTCAGTTACAGGCTTGCTGTTCCTGAACTGTTTGAAAGTTTCTGTGAGGCCATTTTTGCTTGGGCTGAAGGAGGGTCTCTGTTCATCAGTGGCAGTGACTAACATTGAGCAGCTTCCCTGCCCCCGTAGAGGTGGTTACTGACTTGAAACTGTAGTTTTATTGGCCACTAGGGGTCATTTCCATAACTCCTTCATCTTCCTCTCTTAAAACCTAGTTGCCTCGTGGTTTGAGCATCTTTTCAGGCTTGTTGGCTGTTGGTGAAGCACCCTCCAAGAGGAAAAACGCTGAGAGAAGAAGGAGCCACTTTTGAGATTTTAAGTATTTTTCTCTGTTTATTTGCTAAGTTTTTCTGCATAGCTGCCTAGCTTGAGCATTTTCTGGCTTGTTAAACTTGATTTCTGTATTAGTAGCTGTATTTAGAGCACAACCAAAAGCTGTTTGCTGAATTTCCTGTTTGCACTTAATTTTAAATCGTTTTTTCTTAAAACTTGCATATTTTCTGTCCTTGACCTAGCACTCTTGTGTGGGGTCATTTACTGCACTGTTATAACTTGATATTACTTGTGAACCTCTGCTATCTCTGTAAAAACAAAACAAAAAAAAAATCTTGCTTTTTTCCCACTTTTCTGAGAGTTAAAAAAGTTCAGTTACAGGCTTGCTGTTCCTGAACTGTTTGAAAGTTTCTGTGAGGCCATTTTTGCTTGGGCTGAAGGAGGGTCTCTGTTCATCAGTGGCAGTGACTAACATTGAGGAGCTTCGGCGGCCCCCGTAGAGGTGGTTACTGACTTGAAACTGTAGTTTTATTGGCCACTAGGGGTCATTTCCATAACTCCTTCATCTTCCTCTCTTAAAACCTAGTTGCCTCATGGTTTGAGCATCTTTTCAGGCTTGTTGGCTGTTGGTGAAGCACCCTCCAAGAGGAAAAACGCTGAGAGAAGAAGGGAGCCACTTTTGAGATTTTAAGTATTTTTTCTCTGTTTATTTGCTAAGTTTTTCTGCATAGCTGCCTAGCTTGAGCATTTTCTGGCTTGTTAAACTTGATTTCTGTATTAGTAGCTGTATTTAGAGCACAACCAAAAGCTGTTTGCTGAATTTCCTGTTTGCACTTAATTTTAAATCGCTTTTTTCTTAAAACTTGCATATTTTCTGTCCTTGACCTAGCACTCTTGTGTGGGGTCATTTACTGCACTGTTATAACTTGATATTACTTGTGAACCTCTGCTATCTCTGTAAAAAACAAAACAAAAAAAAATCTTGCTTTTTTCCCACTTTTCTGAGAGTTAAAGTTCAGTTACAGGCTTGCTGTTCCTGAACTGTTTGAAAGTTTCTGTGAGGCCATTTTTGCTTGGGCTGAAGGAGGGTCTCTCTGTTCATCAGTGGCAGTGACTAACATTGAGCAGCTTCCCTGCCCCCGTAGAGGTGGTTACTGACTTGAAACTGTAGTTTTATTTTCCCTTTTGGGTCTATTCCTGCTTCTTTCCAGCCCCTGCTATCAAGCACGCTTTAACGTGCTTTTAGCGATTTAGCGGAGTTGCCACTAGAGCAGCATCGGGCAGCCCGGTTAAACAAGGTTAAACTCTTTCTGGCTCCAGAAAGTCTGTTCTTCAATTTTTCCCTTAGAACTGCTCTGTTAGGAACCTAAACAGTTTACACCTACACTAAAAAGTTCAGCACTTGTTCCAAATAGCTTTTTCTTCTCAATATCTCAGCACTTGTCTTATAAGCATATCCCTTGTCTTATAAGCATTCTCTTTGCAGGTCAAGCACTCCTATATTATACAAATCACACACTAGGCAAAGCCCGCAGGAGAGCACACTTCCCAGCTAAGCCCACTACTTTTCTGTCTCATAGCAACTCATAATTCATACTAGCATGTCAAGGGTCAGATGCTGGCGTCCTCTCCTGCCCATTTGGTGAATCTGGGAATTCTGAGACAATGTTACAATTGCCTCATGTACACGGACAACCATCTCCTCCTCCCATGTAACACTAACACTTGTGAGAGATGCAGCTATTTAGCCAGACTGGAGGCTGAGCTCTCTCAACTCAGGACTGGCAAGACCAGGCAGGAGGAGAAGGCAACTACACACACCACAATACCAGTCTCACATAACTCAACCACACCACTGAATCAAACACATAAACACACTAAGACATACTCGAGGCTCTGAGTAAAATTTACCTAAACAGCAGAGGCCTCCAAAGCAGACACCCAAGCAACTGCAAACTCAATACACCACACAAACAACACATAAACAACAAAATCAGTGTGCAAAGCAGTCACTGCCCTTAAGGCCAAATACAACACCAAACATACTTGTCATAGGTGACTCCATAGTCAGACACACTGACGCCCCGCCACCAGACTGAGTAAGGAGAAGGTCACAGTAAGCTGCCTGTCGGGCGCTAGAATCCGCCACATAACACAAGCACTCAGGTCTCTCAACAGCAGGTACAAGTACGACTCAGTCATTGTCCACGCTGGTGTCAACGACCTGAGACGCACTCCTTGGACTACATGAAAAGAGACATTGAGGAGCTCTCTGATTATGTAGCCCAGGCAGGTATGACCCTGACCTTGAGCAGTATCCTACCTTCACCTAGAATGATGCCACAATACAGTGATAAGATGATCAGCTTTAATAATTGGCTTAAATTCTGGTGTCATTCAAAGGGGATCCAATGTCTGTCTGCCTGGGATGACATGCTGGACAAGCCACGCTGCTTCGCAAGGGACGGCTTGCACCTGTCACCCCTAGGCTTCCGGATATTGGCAAAGGCTCTTGCCACCCCATAGTGCCTTTTAGGCAAGGCTCAAATTCTAAACCTACCACCCTAGAACACAAAAAGTAAAAACTAAGGGTAATGCTGCTCAATGCCAGAAGTCTCAATCTCAAGATGCACGCACTTGAGGCCCTTCTCAGTATGGAGAACATCGATGTCTGTGCTGTGACAGAAACCTGGTTCAAGGCTCCTGAGAGCACCCCAGCACTAGCAGGTTTCACCTCATATCATGCTCCGCCCCAAAATCCGGACAACACCAAGAAAGGAGGGGTGTCCATATACATAAAGGACACCCACACCTCAAGGTTGGTGGCAACGCACGATGCATCGGAGACCATCCAGGTGCAATTAACCATAGGCAAGACTGCTCTGCAATTTGTAGCATGTTACAGGCCACCCTCTCAAACTCAGGAACCTCACATGGCCTTCCTGAAAACAATGGAGGGGATAAATGTATCTCCAAACACCATCATACTAGGTGACTTCAACTACCCTAATATAGACTGGGAACACTACTCAAGCCCAAACACTCTAGCCCAAAGGTTCCTGGAGTTCATAAACTCAAATGCCATGGAACAACTAGTCACCATCCCCACAAGAGGAGAAAACATACTTGATCTCATCATCACGAACATGGGATCACAATGTTCAACACCGGAAGTATACCCCTCACTGGTGAGATCAGATCATAAACTAATCTCGCTGGAGGTCCTCATCCCGCCCCCACCTGAAACAAAAAAGACCACAGTGAAAAACTTCTCAAAAGCCGACTTCACACTTCTAAAAACTAGTGTGGTCTCCTTTAAGGCCCCTGAGCCAGTGGTAAACATTACTCAAACCGCTGAATCACTTACAAATGCCTTCTACCAGCACCTACAGGACTGCATGGATCAGGCAATCCCAAACAAAACTAAGACTCTTTGTACCAAAGGCAAGCATCCAGTCTGGTGGACCCCAGCCATAAACAAGCTCTACAACAAAAGGAGGAAGCTACTACAAGATAGAGCAAAATCTTTGAAAGGTAAGACACCTTTGATCATTATAAGTAAAAACTAAGAGCTCTCATAAAATCATCCAAGGCAAATTTTGAGAGAAAAATCGCCAAGGATTCAAAAGACAATCATAAGGCCTTCTTTAGCTATGTTAGAAACCTAGGAGGAAACTCCCAGATATGCTCAGAATTAGTTCAAAATGATGTGAAGATTACTGAACCTACACACATTGCCAACATACTGGCTGACAGGTTCAGTGCAAACTTCTCCCTCCCCCAAAAAGGAGAGATATCTATACCAGAGGATTGTAGCCCCCAAACATCTCCAACGCCCAGGTGAGAACTGCTCTCTCCAAAGCAAAAACACAGCATCCATGGGACCGGATGGTGTCCCCGGCTGTGTGCTCCATGAACTCAATGAGGAATTAAACCCGCAGTTAGGACAGCTGTTTAATCTTAGCCTCACCTCAGGATACGCACTCAAGGAGTGGCGACGGCGACTGTGGTCCCACTTCACAAGGGCGGTGCCTCCACCCCCTGGAAATTACCGTCCCATTAGCTTGACAAGCCTTATCTGCAAAGCCATGGAGAGGATCATAATGGAACTCATAAATAAAGACATAGGGAACTTGCAGACTTTGGATCCAACCCAGTTTGGCTTTGTCAAAGGCAGATCATGCCTTTTAAACTTGGTTGACTTTTTCGAGACAGTCACCAAGGCCATAAGGCAGTCCATACAGCCTACCTTGACCTGGCAAAGGCCTTCGACACAATACCCCACTCAGGTATCATCAAAAACTCATCAGCTTGAATGTAAACCCATACATCACAAGATGGGTTGCAAACTGGCTAAGTGACAGAACCCACAGGGTCAGAGTTGCTGGAGCCATGTCAGACTCAAAGCCTGTCACAAGTGGTGTCCCACAGGGCTCAGTCCTGGGTCCACTCTTGTTCGGCATCTACTTTTCTGAAGTACAAGCAAACACAGGAGGGTTATGGCTGACAAAGTTTGCAGATGACTGCAAACTGGGCGCCATAGTCGAAAACACATCTGACACAGATATCCTTCAGAAGGGCCTCACAGAAATGGATAACTGGTGCCAGAGCCATGGCCTAAAGTTAAATGCCAAGAAATGCATAGTCATACCCTTCGGGAAAAACAAGGTTACCCCTAGCTACCATATAGGTGGCAATCCACTGAGCACAGAAGAAGTCATCAGGGATCTGGGGACCCAGGTTGACAGTAGCCTTCGCTTGACACTCATGTTGCTAAAGTAGTTAGGAAAACCTTCTACATTGCCCACCTGATCATGAAGGGATTCACATCTAGATCAAGGGAGGTCATCGCCCTGTACTCATCACTCATTAGACCTATGATTGAGTACAATGCCCCATTCGGAATGTATCTGACCAGACACCTGCAGCAGCTGGAAAGGCCCCAAAAGTTCCTCACCAAAAGGATAAAGGGTCTCAAAATATGTCTTATGCTGCCCGACTGAAAGAACTCCAGCTCTATTCAGTCTCATACCGCTTGCTCAGAGGTGACCTGTGCCTGACATATAAGGCCATGTCAAACCCTGATTTGATGAATATGCTTCACCTCAAAAAATCTAGATCCCTCAGAACCACAAGGGCGGGAGACTTAAACCTTGACACAGTTATTAATAGAACATGCTGGAGGGACAGATTCATCACCCAGAGACTCCCTATGCTGTGGAACAAAATCCCGGTACATGTGAGGCAGAGCACCTCGCTGGCCTTGTTCAAGAGGAATCTTGACCAATGGATGGGGGATCGCAGATATACCCCAGGGATTACTTCAGTGTCACTGCTTGACAGAGGCACAGCAAAATAATAGGCATAGTTTTATTCAAACTAAAGGGGTGGCGAAAGCCAAATAACTATGGGCTAGGCTTATAAATGCCCTTGGGCAGATAGCCTAGTATGAACCTATGAACCTATGAACCTAAGTACTACATGCAAGGTATATTCCCAAAGGGAACATATCTGTACAGCAACAGAACAGCATAAACTGATAGCCAGTCCTTGAATGCCCACACAGGAGCACTCTGTTCAACAGCAGGAAAGTTTAAAATTCTTGGCACCCAAACCTGTCTTTTTAGGCATCTCAGCTCAAGCTGACTGATGGTTTGGGTGTGTGTAAGGTGCCCTGAAGCTTTGAAAGCTATCCAGCTGTTATATCCTTAGCAGAATATAACCCATATCCCTTTGGCAACTGCAGCAGTGATCAGTAAGAAGCACATCACCTAAATGCTTTCAATAAAATGTTGTCATAAAAGTGTACACCTGTGGAGGAATGGATAAAGCATTGCATTACTAACTGCCATATGGAGAACTTTGCCACCACCTCCTTAAAAAGTTGTATACAAATTGCAAATTAACAGGATGCCAGCTATACAACAATAAAATGAAAATAAAAGATCCAAAACAAATCTTTCTTTATCTTTGTTTTACACAGACAAATTCAGTAAATTGTAACTTTGGTCTGCTGAATTTGGCTTGTCATCTAAGACATCTGTATAAAATATGAAATCATGTTTTATTTGTTTTTTTTTTTCATTGTAAATTTTGCATGTGCTAAGACTGTTTCTTGATGTATGCTTAGCGGCATGAAGATGTCTGCATTTTCAATGCTTTTGCATCAATGTTGAATGTATTTGATCTTTACTTTTACACACACACACACACACACACACACACACACACACACACACACACACACACACACACACACACACACACACACACACGTTTGTTTATCTTGTCATTGAAGTTAGCTTTGATTGTAAGAACAACAGTAGGTACTTTTGACTGAAAAGCCATATCCTTGAAAACATTCTACAAAACATATATACCATATACAGTTTTTTTGCAGGGGGGTGGGGAGCCCCCCTGCACCCCCACATTCCCTTAATTATACATTCTTGCTCCACGATCTTACACCCCAGGAAAAAGGAAGAAATCACTTCATCCAATGGATTAGTGCTGGCACACAAACTCAATTATCTACAAATCTGTGGGAACAAAGGGACAGTGGGCAATATCATCCACACAAAATCTTCTAAATTACAACCCTAACAACTCCCATGATCAAAACTGATTCCACAAATAGCATATATAGACTTCTACATTTTTTAATGAGATGGCTTTTCAGTCAAAAATGCATTCAGTCATTTTAACCTATTGTTTTTTCTTTTTGTCAACTAACTTCGAAATTATGTATTCATATATATATTTACATAAGCACACTTACACACACACACACACACACACACACACACACACACACACACACACACACACACACTAACTCCAAACAGACCAGGTTTTTATCAGTACAAAGTGCTAGCTAGGAATTTCACCATGTTTTCTTTTAAAGAACAAAAATGTCGTGTGACATCATCACCTGACATGTTCTTTCATAATTTCACATTTTATATAACAAAATCATTGAATTCAGATTATATAGTAATGAGTTTCTGCAGCACACAGTATCATGCATTCTTTCATTTGCTGAAGTCTACTGACTATATTGTGGCCTGACTGATTATGCTGAATATTTTGGTAATTATTCTTCTGGCCACTAGAGGTCAGCAAAATCACTCTATTTATCTTTCATAAATTGTATGGCTTTAAAACGAAATAAGGTGAGTATTTATTTGAAAAGGTATTCAGCATTGTATATATCATGTGCAAATATGATTTACAGTCTGAACATGATTAATTTAAGTGGCAGGAAGTATTGTAGCACTGTGAAAGTTTGCTGCTACTAGTTAAATGAGACAGTTTTTTTACTGCCGATTTAAGGGATTTCTTGTAACCAATATTATATTGTGTGTTGCAGAAGATTACTGTATATATGGACTGTACTCAGACTTATTTATAGAATGTTTATCTTCAGATTAAAATGTGAAAACTTTGAAGTCTATATCAGTTGATGTTGTGCTTCTTTTCAAAATGGTGGAATTTTTAACTAGCAATTTATGCTGCCAATGGATGGATGGAATGACACTGTATACATTGAAAGTTGTCTATCTGGAGCCAATATTGTGAAAGTAAATCTGTCATTCACCCAGCAGCTTCATCTTGTGCTAAATGCTGTTTTGCACTGGTCTTACTTTTCTGAATGAAGTGTCACCTTGCAGAAGCCATGTGTTTTTTTTTATTATTATTATTTGTTTGTGGATTTTAAAGTCCATAATTACCACCACAAAATATTTAAGCTAAGCAGTGTCACAATTTAAGCATTAGTAGAACATGTTCCCAGTAGGGACACTGTAACAGCTCATAATGTGAAAAAGACAGCCCTTAGGAAATGCCTAACACATTACACAGTCCTTTTCACAACATGATTTCTCAGCGAGTTATGCCCAAGTTGATTCAGAGACTGCTGCACAGCTAAAGCAATACAAAGGCATTCTTCTGTAGCACTACAATGGTCATGGTGACAAATATGGCAGTTTCATAGTATGGTTAATGCAAATTAGTCATGTGCTGTTCTCCAGAAATGTTGCCAACATATAAATATCTCTACAGTGCTACCAGATAGGGGAAATGCAAAAACAGTGCACACCAACTTTTCATGGAGTACACCCATTCGGCCAGATACGTATAGTGAAGAGGTGTGTGTGTGTGTGTGTGTGTGTGTGTGTGTGTGTGTGTGTGTGTGTGTGTGTGTATGAATGTATGTCTGTGTGTCTGTGTGTGTGTGTGTGTGTGTGTGTGTGCATGATTCAAGCTGTCTGTGTGTGTGTGTGTGTGTGTGTGTGTGTGTGTGTATGAATGTAGGGGCATGATTCAAGCTGTCTGGGTGTCTATGAGTGTGTGTGTGTGTGTGTGTGTGTGCGCGTGTGTGTATGCATGCATTCATGTATTATTAGTAGGTATCTATGTGTTACACGAGGTATCAAAAATCACAAAATAGTGCCTTGCACTACGTGGCACAATACTGTCACCCAGCTACAACTAGCATAAATATTTTTCTGAGCCCCAGCAAAGGTACTTTCTTGGAAGGAATGCAAAGAACTCTTCTGCAATTTTTAGTAGCTGATTTCTTGATAATAATGTTTTAAAACTGATAAAAGTTATTTAAAGTGTTTTGGATGACGTATATTATTTGGGCATGGTCATTAGCATAAGCTATTCTCCATCCATGTAGTGTACAGGCATAACAACATAAAAGAATGAATGTCCACAACAAGACCAGCAGGTACCTCACTCTTGTAGAATATTTCAGTGCAAAAAGTTGGCAAAAAAGAAGAATTCTGTGTATACTAAAAGTTGTTCCACAAACTTAAGATAAACATTTTAAAATAACTCTAAAGTAATGTCTTTCGGCTTTTCCTGATTAGGGGTCACCACAGTGGATCACTGGTTCACTTATAATTGGCAGGGGATTTTTACCATGTCGAGTTGCCAGCCTGGCATCCAACCTTCAGAGAAGGCACATCCACATATGCACACACCTACCTGCATGTATTTAAAGTTCAATCGATCGCAGGGAGGACATGCAGACTCCACACAGAAGGCACTCTAGACTAGAATTTAACCGGAAAGCCTCTTGCTGTGAGGCAACAATGCTAACCGCTGCACCACAGTGGCCAACACCATGTTAATAATAATGCACTCTAGGCTTTTGGTCATTTTGGTAACAATACCTGCTGAGGACAAAAATTATGGTTTGATTTGCGCCCAGCTGGGCATGTCTAATTCTGAGGACAAAACCCAAGGTACTCCAGGTAGAAGAGACTATGTCAGAACTGTGACTCAGAGACTTATGCTTTTATTCCTAATCAGTACTTTCGTATGACTCAGACATTGAGCAGGCCTCTCCAGGTGAAAGTGGAGCAGTATCTTGGGACAGGTACAGCACTCTGCAACCAGTAGTACATTCAATTTTAGTATCTTTAAACTAGCACAGCACACCCTACCGTATGAGAGACAGTTGCTATATTTTAAAATGTTGACTTAATACATTACCTTATAAAAAGAAATACATATATTTTCTGTTGTTTGGGACTAAGTGCGCACTAGTGAGTGGAAAGAAGCAGCGTCAAGCTGATTCACTAACTCTCAGCAGTTCTGCTGAAGGTGACAGTCCTGTGTTGGAGGTTGAAAAGTCAGACTAGTAGCTTAAAGTGAAAATGAAATCTGTAGTAATAGCAACATGAAGGAAGAAGCATGGGGGGATGGTAAATAAATGTTTTTGTAAAGTGTTCTGTCAGATTCTGGTCACTTTAGATTGTAATTAGTTAGGTGAGATGTTATAAGATCCAGGTGACAGGAAGTAAATCTAATCTGTATTAGCTGATTGTTTTTAGTGTTCTTTTGTGAGCTATAAGGGGATTTATTCCCTTGGAAATGTTATTTTAGCCAACCCGAAGTACAGATATATAGATTATGTTTGATTTACTCATAGCACAGTACGTAATATATGGCCCTGGTGTAGGTTATCAAGGGATACGCTCATGATTGTTGTAGTATGGTCACAAGACAAAGCACAAATGACCACCTACTTATGGAATAAGTATCTCCCAGCAAAAGTCATACCACAATACTACATTATTGCTATAAAACAGTGTTAAATTATTGTTGATTTTAAGTGAGTTGATAGGTGAACCAGCATCAATTGCTTATTGCTCCCCACAGCCTGATTCCATGTTGATTTTAAGTAATAGGTTCATAGGCTCATAGGTTCATAGGTTCATACTAGGCTATCTGCCCTAGGGCATTTATAAGCCTAGGCAGAGTGTATTTGGCTTTCACCACCGATTTTAAATGAATTTTGCTATGCCCTTTTTCGAGGTTAGTATACTGTGCCTCTGCCTAACAGTAACACAGAATTGATACCCGGGGTAAACCTATGATCTCCCATCCACTCATCAAGATTCCTCTTGAAGAGCGTCAATGAGGGACTCTGCCTAACTTGGACTGGGATTTTATTCCAGAGTGAAGGGAGCCTCTGGGTTATGAATATGTCCCTCCACCATGTCCTATTTATTTCAGTGCTGAGGTTCAAGTCTCTCGAGCGCGTAGCTCAATGGGATATGGATTTTCTGAGGTGCAGCATGTCCATTAATTCCGGGTTGGACATGGCTTTATACGTCAGGCACAGATTGCCTCTGAGCAGGTGGTATGCCACTGAGTAGAGCTGGAGTTTCTTTAACTGGGCAGCATATGGCATCTGTTTGAGCCCTTTGATCCTCTTGGTGAGGTACTTTTGGGATCTTTCCAGTTGCTGCAGGTGTCTGGTAAGGTACATCCCAAAAGGGGCATTGTACTCAATTATGGGCCTGATGAGGAATGAGTAAAGAGGCACGATGACCTCCCCTGATCTAGATGTGAATCCCTTCATGATTAGGTGGGCTATATAAAATGTTTTTCTAACACTCTGGCCACGTGGTTTTCAAATGAGAGATTGCTATCAACTTGGGTCCCCAGGTTCCTAATTACTTCTTCCGTGCTTAATGGATTACCACCTATGTGGTAATTTGTAGGCACTTTGTTTTTGCCAGAGGGGATGACTATACACTTTTTGGCGTTTAGCTTGAGGCCATGGCTCTGGCACCAGTTGTCTGTTTCTATGAGGCCTTTTTGTAGGATGCTTGTTTCGGCTGGAGAGTCGATTATGGTGCCTGGTTTGCAGTCATCTGCAAACTTGGTCAGCCACAGTCCTTCCATGTTGACCTGTACCTCCGAGAAATATATACCAATCAAGAGAGGTCCCAGGACTGAGCCTTGTGGGATGCCACTTGTAACTGGTTTAGAGTCTGACATGGCTCCAGCAATTCTAACCATGTGGGTTCTGTCCTTGAGCCAGTTTGCAACCCATCTAGTGACATAGGGGTTTATATTTAAGCTGGTGAGCTTATCTATAATGCCCGAGTGGGGTATTGTATCGAAGGCTTTTGCGAGGTCCAGTTAGGCTGTGTGGACCACCTTCCCCTCATCAATGGCCTTGGTGACTGTTTCAAAGAAATCAACCAGGTTTAAGAGGCAGGATCTGCCCTTAACAAAGTGAACTGGGTAGGATCCAGTGTCTGTAGGTCCCCAATATCTTTATTTATGAGGTCCATGATGATCCTTTCCATAGCTTTGCAGACCAAGCTAGTCAGGCTTATGGGGCGATAGTTTCCAGGATCCGTTGAGGCACCACCTTTGTGGAGAGGGACCACTATTGCTGTATGCCACTCTTTGGGTACATATCCTGTAGTAAGGCTGAGATTGAACAGTAGTTTTATGTTTGGATTTAGCTGTTCTTGGAGTTCATGTAGGATGCAGCCCGGGACACCGTCTGGTCCCATTGATGCTGTGTTTTTTGCTTTGGAGAGGGCGGCTCTTACCTGAGCATCTAAGATGTCAGGGGGGCCGCACTCTGCTGGGCTAGATATTTGCTCTTTTGGTGGGGAGGGAGGGAGAAGTTTGTGCTGAACCTGTCAGCTAGGATGTTGGCAATGTCTGTGGGTTCGGTGTATTTTTTGTAATTTTGGACTAATTCTGAGCATATCTGGGAATTCCCACCCAGGTTTCTAACATAACTAAAGAAAGCCTTGTGATTATCCTTAGTGTCCTGTGCAATTTTTCTCTCGAAGCTGGCCTTAGATGATTTTATGAGTGCCCGTAGTTTTTTGCTAATACTGATCAGAGATGCCTTCCCTTTTTGGGATTTTGCTCTATCATGTAGTAGCTTCCTCCTTCTATTGTATAGTTTGTTTATGGCTGGGGTCCACCAGACAGGACGCCTGCCTTTGGAGGATTGGGTTTTGGTTTTATTTGGGATTGCATGATCCATGCTTTCCTGAAGGTGTTCATAGAATGTGTTTATAAAGGATTCTGCGGTCTGGGCCGTATTTTCTACAGGCCCGGGGGCTTTGAAGGATTCCACCTCGGTTTTGAGGAGTGTGAAATTTGCTTTAGAGAAGTTTTTCACTGTGGTTTTTTGGGCAGGGGGTGGGGTTGGGATGTGAATATCCAGTGAGATTAGTTTATGGTCTGATCTTACCAGTGAGGGATACACTTCTGGTCTGGAGCATAGAGCCCCCACGTTGGTAATGATCAGGTCCAGTATGTTTTCCTCTCTTGTGGGAGTGGTAACAAGTTGTTCCATAGCATTTGAGTTTATAAATTCTAGGAACCTTTGGACTGGGGTGTTGGAGCTAGAGTAATGCTCCCAGTCTATGTTTGGGTAGTTGAAGTCGCCCAATATAATGGTGTTTGGGGAGACCTTCATATTTTCCAGTGTTCTCAGGAAGGCCGAGTGGGGTTCCTGGGTTTTGGAGGGTGGTCTGTAGCAGGCTATAAACTGGAAGGCAGTTTTACCCACTGTTAGTTGCACATGGATATTTTCTGATGCTTCATGCTGTGCCACCAACCTGGAGGTGTGGGTATCTTTGATGAATATTGATACTCCCCCTCCTTTTGTGGTTCTGTCCAAGTTTTGGGGCCGAAAAGCATGGTATGAGGTATAACCTGGTACTGCTGGGGTGCTCATGGGAGCCTTGAACCAGGTTTCTGTTACTGCACAGATATCGATGTTCTCCATGCGAAGGAGAGTTTCGAGTGCATGCATCTTGAGGTTTAGACTTCTGGCGTTGAGTAGCATTACTCTTAGTTTCTTATCCCTTGTGATACCTATGGAGGTGGGTTTGTCTTTTGAGCCTTGCCTAAAAAAGGCACTATGGGGGTGGCAAGAGCTTTTGCCAATATCCAAAAGCCCAGGGGTGACAGGTGCAAGCCATCCCTAGAGAAGCATCGTGGCTTGTCGAGCATGTCATCCCAGGCTGACAGGCATTGGATCCCCTTTGAATGACACCAATACTTAAGCCAATTGTTGAAATTGATCATCTTGTCTTCATATTGTGGCATCATTCTTGGTGAGGGTAAGATTCTACTCAAGGTCAGGGTCATACCGGCCTGGGCTACATGCTCAGAGTGCTCCTCTATGTCTCTTTTCATGTAGTCCAGGGAGGTACATCTCAGGTCATTCACACCAGCATGGACAATGACTGAGTCATATTTGTACTTGCCTTTGAGTGACCTGAGTGCTTGTGTTATGTGGCGGATCCTAGCGCCCGACAGGCAGCTCACCGTGACCTTCTCCTTGTTCAGCCTGGTGAGCGGGACGTCAGTGTCCCTGACGATAGTCACCTATTACAAGTGTATCAGGTGTGTTGTGTGGCCTTAAGGGCTGTGACTGTTTGGCACACTGGCTTTGTGAGCTATGTGTTGCACGTGTTTTGTTTTGGGGCAGTGGTTGCTTGGGTGTCTGCTTTGGAGGTCTCTGCTGCTTAGGCAGATTTTTATTTAGAGCCTCCGAGTATGCTTTTGTGTGTTTATGTGTTTGGTTTGCTGTCGAGGTAGGTCTCTGTGAGACTGGAATTGTAGTTAGTGTGGTTTCCTTCTCCTCCTGACTGGTTATGCCAGTACTGAGTTGAGAGAGCTTAGCCTCCAGTTTGGCTATATGGTTGCATCTCTCACATGTGTTGGAATTTGTTGGGAAGAGGAGAGGGTTGTCTGTGTACATGAGGCAGTTGTAACATTGCCTCAAGATTCCCAGATTCACCAGCTGGACCAGAGAGGAGATTGACAACTGACCTTTGGACATGCTAGAATAGTATTGGGAATTCCTTTATAATTGAAAAAAGGGCCAATGGGGAACAAGGTACTCAAGGGGAGTTTGTGAGGGTGTAGTGCTTTTAATTTTTTAGTGCTGACTTATATAATTGCTTTATTGAGCAAGTGCCAGACTTTAGAGTAGGAATAGGGTGTTTATTATGAGAACTAGATCAGTTCTAAGGGAAAAAGTGAAGAGAAGACTTTGTGAAGCTGAGAATGGTTTAAACCCAATTAAACGGAGCTGCCCGATGCTGCGCTATGCGCAAAATCACACAAAGCTGCACCAAAGCAGGTTTTATACAGGGGGACTTGAAAGAGCTAGAAATTGGCCCAAAACGGCCAATAGACTACCAGATTCTTGTGCTGGGAACACTCCTCCAGGGATAGATAGGCTGCTCTAAGCTCCCTACTGCCACTGGTGAACAAAAAAGCCTCCCTTTATCCAAGAAAGGAAATGGGCAACACAGGAACTTTCCAAAAGTCCAGAATACAGGAAAGCCTGTATTTGGACTACTCTGTGTCAGGAAAGACGGGAAACAAGGATTATTTTTTTTTTCTTTTTTGCAACAAACAGCAGGAAAATGCAATAAATATGTAACACAGGCTAGCGCACTTGAGTGTGTAGCCTCAACAGGTAAATGCAACAAACAGGATAAGCTTTAAAAGTGCAGGTGCAAAAACAACTTTAAACAGTTTAAAACAGTTCAAGAAGCAGCAATACTTGCAGTTTAGCTAGATCGGACAGTCGCCCAGGTAGTAGCAGGAAAAAAACACTTTTATCAGGTTAGCAGTCACTCTTTTAGCCTCTCTGCTGCTAGCACCATTCTGCAGGACCACAAGGAGCTTGGCTGAGTAGTAACAAGCGCAAAAAACACTCCAAAGTGGGTTTTATACAGCGGGACTTGAAAGAGCTAGAAATTGGCCCAAAACGGCCAATAGACTACCAGATTCTTGTGCTGGGAACATTCCTCCAGGGATAGATAGGCTGCTCTAAGCTCCCCACTGCCACTGGTGAACAAAGAAGCCTCCCTTTATTCAAGAAAGGAAATGGGCAACACAGGAACTTTCCAAAAGTCCAGAATACAGCAAAGCCTGCATTTGGACTGCTCTGGGTCAGGAAAGATGGGAAACAAGGATAATTATTTTGTTTTTTTTCTTTTTTGCAACAAACAGCAGGAAAATGCAATAAATATGTAACACAGGCTAGCGCACTTGAGTGTGTAGCCTCAACAGGTAAATGCAACAAACAGGACAAACTTTAAAAGTGCAGATGCAAAAACAACTTTAAACAGTTTAAAACAGTTCAAGAAGCAGAAATACTTGCAGTTTAGCTAGATCAGACAGTCGCCCAGGTAGTAGCAGGAAAAAAAAACATTCATCAGGTTAGCAGTCTTCTCTCTGTTTATGTAGGGTCCTTAGCAGGTGGAATTTTTTAAAGGAAAACTCCACCTTAAAACTCAAAAAACATATTTTTTCATTGTATCTTTGTTTTTGAACTATTTTAATGCCTCAGAATCACTCCAGGTGCTTCTTTTACAATTTTAGTCTGTTTCTCTCAAAATGGCAGATGATGGGGGCTGCCTTGGTAACGTGATCTTATTTTCTTGCTTTCATTCCTTCTTCCCAGAATACATTTCATGTCCTCTTTATATGACTTATGCTAGATATAAGGAAGTGGTGCTGTTTCCTCATGCCATTAAGACTGAATGGCAGGACTGTGAAGCACTGTCATCTAAATAGACCTTCTGTAACAGACCTGCTTCAATGTTTACCTGACTGAGCCTCATTTACCTGTCTGCCAGAGCTTGTTCTATGCTATAAATAGTTGTTAGCTTCTTGCAGCAAAAGAAAGTAGATAAATTAAAGGGTTTTGTAAGAGGAGTCTTTTGTAGTCCTAAAATATGTGATAAACCCTCCCACACACTCTCATACCGAGGTATGAAAACTCTCACTGCAGTAAATGATCCTTGCTGTACATTTACAAGTGACACGTAGTAGGACCCTAAACTTAGTCTGTCTGCTAATTCCCAATGCCTTCAGTGGGAGGATTTTTCTCTCTCATGAATGATGCAGACGTAAAATGTGCTTTACTAGTTCCTCAGTTATTTCTATCATGTTAACCCTCCTTTTTTTCTATTTCATTTTTATTTATACTTTGGTAACCAAGAAAGTGAACTGGTCCCAGGACCCTTTTCAGCCACAACTTAGGCTACATTGGCAAAGATAATAACAAATATTAAATGCGCTTAGCAATACAAAGAAAAACTAGTGACATAAAGAAATTGACCAACATTGCATGTGCAGCACATAGCCGTTTTGTGACAATGACCAAGTAAATCATTGAGCAACATTTACTAGAATGTATACATTAATCATGCTTAACTATACTATGTTGTTTATTATAAATAATTCATTGTATGCACACAAATTGCACACACACATATATATATATATATATAGAGAGAGAGAGAGAGTGTGTGTGTGTGTGTGTGTGTGTGTGTGTGTGTGTGTGTGTGTGTGTGTGTGTGTGTGTGTGTGTGTGTGTGTGTGTTTAAACACAGTTAAGTACTTCTGATTTCCATTTCTTAGTGTTTTAATGCAAGCGCACATAGTAAATGTATGTTAAAGTAAATTCAGCTGTATATTATGGTTGTACTTTAACAATGGAAGGACTGATTCGGTCAGTGGGAATCTCTTACAATGGATATGCATGTACCAGATATACACACCCCCCCCCGGAAGGATGTCACAAAAAGGCATAAAAGACCTTTTTATGTACAGTATCATTGCACCTAATTGATAGGGTTGCCACCTGACTCTCTCTCTCTCTGCAGTCCTGGCCTCAGTGTGTGCTTGAAAATGATAAGTGCATTGATACGGTACAAACAAAATATTTTCTGACTTTTCTCTAAATGTCACTGAAATCTTTGATACTACATTTGTTATCTTAACATATAAACTATTATAAATATCATTAAAGCTTAACATTTCAGTACTGTGTTGCTGCTTATATAAATTTGTCAGAAGGGTTGACAATTGACTTTAAACCCCTGCCTGATCTAAATGCTTTGTTTTGCTATGAAAGGGGAGTGTTAAGTTCTCCTCCCCTCTGCAGTAAAGACCGTCAAAAACAGTTCCACAGCCTTCTGTCTTTTTTATATCAGCTGCTGTGTTCCTGACATTAGCAAGGTTAATTGCCCAGCTAAGATTGACAGCAGTAGCTGACAGGGTAAACTACAGATTTAACTGTGTCTGTGATATGTCATGCAGGTGGAGACAAATTTCTCTGCAAGGTATGTGAGAAGATGAGTTTAAAAAAAAAGTAGGTGGGCTTTCCTTTCCCTCCCTTTGACTCCAATAGAAGGAAATAAAAGTTTTAAAAGGTACACACAGGTTTCTGGTACCTACACCATGCTGGAACCATATTGTAAGGAGAAAAGAAACCTAATGATTGAGTTAAACTGTATGAGAGGGTGGAATTTTCCTTTAAAGGAAAACTCCACCTTAGAACTCAAAAAGCATATTTTTTCATTCTGTCTTTGTTTTTGAGTTATTTTAATGCCTCAAAATAACTCCAAGTGCTTCTTTTACAATTTTAATCTTTTTCTCTCAAAATGGCGGATGACAGGGCCTGCCTTGGTAACATAATCTTGTTTTCTTACTTTCATTCCTTCTTCCTAGAACACATTTCACGTCCTCTTTATATGACTCATGCTAGACATAAGGAAGTGGTCCTGTTTTCTCATGCCATTATGACTGAATGGCAGGACTGTGAAGCACTGTCATCTAAACACACCTTCTGTAACAGACCTGCTTCAGTGTTTACCTGACAGAGCTTCATATATGTGTTTGTCAGAGTTTGTTCTATGCTATAAACAGCTGTTAGTTACTTGCAGCAAAAGAAAGTAGAAACATAAAAGTTTTTTGTAAGAGGAGTCTTTTGTAGTCCTAAAGGATTTGACAAACCCTCCCCCTAACCCCACACTCTCATGCTGAGGTGTGAAAACTCTCACTACAATAAATCATCCTTGGTGCACATTTACAAGTGACAAGCAGTAGGACTCTAAACTTAGTCTATCTGCTACTTCCCAATGGCTTCAGTGGGAGGAATTTTCTCTCTCATGAATGATGCAGACTTAAAATATGCTTTACTAGTTCCTCAATTATTTCTGTCATGTTCACCTTCCTTTTTTCTATTTCATATTTATTTATAATTTGGTAACCAGTAAAGTGAACTGGTCCCAGGACCCTTTTCAGACACAACTTAGGCTACATTGGCAAAGATAATAACAGTTATTAAATGCACTAAGCAATACAAAGAAAAAAATACTGACATAAAGACATTGACCAAGATTGCATGTGCAACACAGACAATGTGCGACAGTGACCAAGTAAATCATTGAACAACATTCACTAGAATGTATACATTAATAATGCTTAACTATACTATGTTGTTTATTATAAATAATTCATCGTATGCACACACACACACACACACACACACACACACACACACACACACACACACACACACACACACACACACATATATAGTGTGTGTGTCTGTATGTGTTTCTGTATATGTGTATGCATATAAAGTACATGTGTACAAAAGCATGTTAGTGTGTGTATGCATTTAAATGGGTCCTAGTCTGAACATGGAAAGTACGTTTAAGCGAAACATACTTGAGCGAATTCACTTTCGCGATAGTGCATTTTATCAAAAATGCACTTTCGCAAAAAAAAAGAAAACAAAAAAAAAAACCACGTAGTTTGCATGTAGATTTAGTTGTACATGATGCAGCGGTAGTGTTGTCGCCTCACAGCAAGAGGTTCTCCAGTTTGATTCTTTGCTGGGGTGCCTTCTCTGTGGCATCTGCATGTCCTCCCTGCTTTTATGTGGGTTTCCTCCCACATTACAAAAACATGCATCTGGAGCCTTTCTCCATGGGCTTCCGTTGAAAATTGGCTTCATTCCAAGTCAGACTTTCCCGGTTAACAAATGTTAAATAAATTAAAAAAATAACTAAACAAACATGTAGTGTTGATTGTACAACTAAGCAAGCTGTTGCTTAGATCGTGGTACAGTGGGGATAAGGGAATATTCCCTTTTCCCCACTGTAGTGCAATCTCAGATTGAGAATACTAAAGTAAGGGGGTGTGGGGGGGCACAGGGGGCCTATCCCCCCTGCATAACCATAAGTAGTGTTCTATTTGTGCAGTTTTTTTGGCGTGTTGTTTTAAAGTGCATTTTCAATAAAATGCACTTCCATGAAAGTGAGTTCGCTCATGTATGTTTCGCTGAAACGTACTTTCGATGTTACAACATAGATCAATTTATACACAGTTAAGTACTTCTGATTTCCATTTCTTAGTGTTTTAATGCAAAGGCGCATAGTAAATGTATGCTAAAGTTAATTCAACTGTATATTATGGTTGCACTCTAACAATGTAAGGACCAACTCAAAGTCAGTGGGAATCTCTTGCAATGGATCTGCATATACCACTTATGCATCTCCTTCTGGAAGGATGCCACAAAAAAGCACAAAACACCTTTTTATGGTCAGTATTAGTGCACCTAGTTTATAGGGTTGCCACCTGACTCTCTTTCTGCAGTTCTGGCCTGTGTGTGTGTGTGTGGGGGGGGGGGCTTGAAAATGGTAAATGCTTTGATACTTTACAAGACAAAATATTTTCTGACTTTTCTCTAAAGCATTTCAATAATGTGTTGCTGCTTATGTAAATTTGTCAGAAGAGGTGACAGCTGCCTTTAAAACCCTGACTGATCTAATTGCTTTGTTTTTCTATGAAAGGGGAGTATTAAGTTCTCCTCAGCTCTGCAATAAAAACACTGGAAAACAGTTTAACAGCTTTCTGTCTTTTTTTATATCAGCTGCTGTGTACTTGACATTAGCAGGATTAATTGCCCATCTAAGACTGACAGCAGTACCTGACAAGGTATGTCTATGATATGTCATGCAGTTGGAGACACATTTATCTGCAAAGTATGTATGAAGTTGTGCTTAAAACAAAAAGTAGGTGGGCTTTCCCTTCCTTTGACTCCAATGCAAGGAAACAAAAGTTTTAAAAAGTACAAGCAGAATTCTGGTACCAACACAAGGCTGGAATCATATTGTAGGGAGAAAAGAAGCCTAACAATTGAGTTTAACTGTATGAGGGGGTGGAGTTTTCTTTTAAACTACAAGAGACGTACTGGGTTTCTGATTCAAATAACATTTAGTGAAATACCAATTAGCAACTATGCGGAGGGTGCAGGAATGGAGAAGAAAATGTGCATTGCATTCACAATCAATCTTGGGATAACCCACTGGGTACAAGTATCCGTTTTCAGGGATAGCCCAGGTGCACTCTATGGTGAAGTGACTTGGTTAGTGTCACATAATATAACTGAAGGTTAAGTGAATCAAGCCCTGTGCTATAGAAAATAGCTCATGTACAGCTCATAGCCTAACTCATTTGAACTAAGTGCTAGATAAAATGTTATAACTCACCACAATGAATTTTCACCCATGACCTGCAAAATGCAAAAACAAGTGAAATTAAAAATGCATTCATAGTTAAAATATCGATATTAAACAATAGAAGTCATGCTGTCCATTTTATGTACAACAAAATAAACTACTGAAAATCAAAAAAAAAAATACAAGAAAACCAAGGATTAGAGAAGAATATTGCTCATATGATAACGCTCCATTTTACTACAATCAATTTCTTATTTACACCATAACTACTCCAAGGTACAGGATCCGATTATTTCCAGATACATACACAAAAATAGGAATATCAATTATACTTCCTTGTATCACTATATACACCTTAGATGTTTGCTTGCTATCAAATGAATGAATAAATGCATAGAGAATGACTCAGAAATGTATTTCAGCTTGCTGCTGTGAGAGCTATACAATGCAACACATTGGAACCCTCATGTCCTCCCAACTTCTTATCTCAAAGATCAGAGAGGCAGGCCTGAAATAAAGAACATATTTTAGATATTGGTCTTAGATACTTAGAAAGTTGCTATTATGACAGATTTTGCATTAGAAACCATTTTGAAGGGTATGAAGTCTGAAACTCACATGCTTGTTATTATTTAGTGCCTGCAGTCCCCAGCACTTAAACAGAAAGGCACAAATAAATTAGGGACATTTAAGAACTATGCCCTTTGCATATGTGTGCATGCACAAACACACACACACGAATGCACAAAAGCACACACACAGACACACACACACACACACACACACACACACACACACACACACACACACACACACACACGCATGTGTGACCATCAGTTACATACAATGGAAGAACTGTACACCTCAGGCATCTACTTGAGTTCAAGAGAATGAATAAATTCATAAAAAAATGGCCGACATGTATCTCAGCTTGCTACTGTCAGATCCATACAGTGTAACACAATACAACTCCCTTCTACTCTCTCAACATCTTAGTTCAAGAATCATAGACAAAGACCAAAAGTCAGGAACACATTAAACATTTCTCTTGTATACATAGAAAGTTGCTAAAATAACAAGCTTGGTATTAGCAAGCATTTTTTGAAGATACAAATTATGAAACTTAAAATGCCAGACAACTCTAATGCACTAAAAATGTTAACAGAGCAACAGGTGTTGCAAAGACAAGCATTTTCTGAACACTAAGAACCATGAAACTCTACTCAATTGCAATATTGGCTGACTCACTGATTTGCCAGAAAAAATCGGAAGTTAACAAGAGATTGACAGGATATAAATATCAGGCAAAATCAGAGCTGTTATGCTAAATTGGAGATATAAGAGGCAGAGTACTTTAATTCACTTGAACAGTTAACAGAAAAACATGTTTTGTACTGATATGCATTTTCTGAGCAATAAGAACTAAGAAACTCCAATGAATGATATTACTAACTGATTGTAATCCTCAGTGATTTACCAGAAAATGAGGAAGCTAACAAAGGTCTGGAATTTAACACAGAGGATTGAGGTTCTAAGCTCTGAATGAGATGCTTCCTGTAGTCAAGGGTACATTATTCACTATTTCTGCCTCCATTTGCCTAGTGTGTGACTCTGAGCAACTCAAGTAGTTAGACTATACTCTCTGGTCAGCAATAAAAAGGGCACAATGACCAGTGGGTTTACACAGTTAAATGAATAAGAAAATAAATGAATAAAAGAAAAGAAAAGAAATGAAAATAAATGACAGGGAAAAATATGAGGAAGAAAAGAAATGAAAATAAATGACAGGGAAAAATATGAGGCAGAATCAGAGATGTTCTACAAAATAAGGGGTAGACAGACTACACTAATTCACCTAAAAACTTAATAGAACAGGTTTTGCATTGGCATGTATTTTCTGAACAATAAGAACTATGAAACTTTAATGACTTTATTACTGACCGACTGACTGCGATCCTCAATGATTTACTAGAAAATGACACACTTTAGGAGGGTGGAGGGTAAAATATGAGCCAAAATCAGGAGTGTTCACATGTGCATGAGCACACACGCTCACACCCAGCCCACGCCTAGAACACACACACACACACACACACACACACACACACATACATAAACCCGTACCACTAAATATTTGTCTCACTACTGTAACTTTAACAAACTATCACTCACACATACAAGAACCATTAAATCTGTCCCCCTACTTAAACCTTTCCCTAACCTTCACATAAAAACACTTAAAATTGCTTCTACTCTAATCCTTTTACCATAAACAGAACTGTTCAAAGTTCCTGCTATCAACATATCTTGCAATCAAAAAAGACTGTATTCATTATATTTACTTTGACAAAAGCATTTTCAAACAACTGTTGTTCAAAATAATATATGTATCTATATGGGTCTGCTCGACACTACCAAAATGTCAGTAGATCAACTTTCAGATTACTAAGACGAAAAAGGAAAAAAAATTGAAGTTTCATTTAACTGAAACTTCACTTTATAGACGTTCAGATGACTGAACATGTAAAAAGCCGACACCCCAAACTGAGCGGAACAGGAAATCCGCTCATTTCTGCACTGTAGTGCGATCTCAGACTAGGTATATGTAAGTTCCAGGACGTTTGGGGGATGATGAAAAATTAATATATTTTATGATTCTTTTTTTTTAAGTTGTTTTTTGTAGTGAATATTCATGTCAGTGCTATAGCTACTGTCATGAATATTCAGTGGAATTTTTGGATTTGCTGTGTTGGTTGATGGGCAGGGTGCGGGTATGGGTAGGTATGTTGGTTGGGTTTTATAAGGGTAGTTTACTGTTGCTATAGTGTTGGTGATTAATGTCATACTTGCATTTCCTGTAAGTTGTCCTCTATGTTTTGAATTTTGTTTGGTATGTAGTGGTAAGATTTAACGCTGTAGGGTGATATTTGTAGAAAATGTGTTCATTTACTGTAGTGCATTGTTTTGGAGGTTGATCTGTGTTTTGTAATTTCGGGTAATTGACAGTCAGGTTTTTGACATTTCAGGATTTTGAGAGTTCAGTTTTTTGGTTTCAGTGTTTTGAGTTTTGGTTAAATGGTAGTTCGGTCTTGTGACGTACACCCATACATATATATATATGCGTGTGTGTGTGTGCGTGTGTGTGAATATTTTATATATATATATATATATATATATATATATATATATATATATAAAATATTATATATATATATTTTCAGTGTTTCTTTTCTAGTCCTTATAGCCAGGAGAGATCAGTGGTATAACCTGTTTTGCTGATGTTTTCCACAGGGATGGTTCAGTTCCTTGAATTACATGTAATCAAAACATAATTTGGCAAACATATTAAGTCAATATGCGCCCATGTAGCAATTTGATAAAAAAGTTTGCCTTTAAGTAGCTAAGAAAATACTTGTGTTTTCTGGCAGAAAACATAACTATTTAATTTCTTCCAGAGTGCCCCACCTGATAGCTAAGTAACAAGGAAGTAAGTTTGCAATTCCCCCATACTAGAAGTGTAGTGGTTTGTCCTTTGTAAGGCCAAAGTAGAAGAGTGCCACATTTCTCAGTGAATTGATACACTATCTGAATTTGAGCATGTTGAAAACTGACATTTTGACTGAGAATAAGTCAATCAGCTATTACCAATCAATTTTTTTATTGACAGAGTCACAATCATTACTGTTATTTAAACAGTAAGCACTGTAAACTTGCAGAAAGAGCATCTAGTTAGTGTATTCAAATGCTGTCTCCTTCCCAAGCTGCAGACAGATCACACAAAATCAGATAGATTTGAGCTAAAAATGCCTTAATAGTGAGAGGTTAGTTACTTTACAGACATCATACAGTGCTTTAAACCATATTAGAGAATGGGCTTACTGTACATCAGTACCCTGATTGAAGAGCAAGTGTTCTCTAGCAGGGTATTAATGTACAAGTAATGCCCGCTGAAAAACATGTCCACTGCTTTAAGGTAGCATATCAAGCTGCTGTGGAGCTCAGGCAGAAAAAAAACTAATGGCCACCATTATTTTACACTTGCTAAGCAGTGCTACTGCAGTTTAGTGAGTGTAAAATGTAAAAAAAGTAAAGTAAAAAAAACGTGTGTGTATGCGTTTATGTCTGTGTGTAAGAATGTATGCATGTTTGAGTGTGAGAGAAAGAACAGTTGAGCTACTATTTTACACTCACTAAGCAGAGCTTCTGCATTTTACCTAATGTAAAATAAAGAGTGTGTGTGTGTGTGTGTGTGTGTGTGTGTGTGTGTGTGTGTGTGTGTGTGTGGTGTGTATGTGTGTTTATCTTGCTCCAGCATGTGTGAGTGAATGTGTGCATGCAAGCTGAAGAGAGAGAGATTGTGTGTGTGTGTGAGAGAGAGAGCGAGAGAAAAAGAAAGTGAAGAGTGAGAGCGATCGAGCGATCCCTGGCAGCATCACATAAGAGCTTTGCATGCCTCTTGGCACAAGAAATCTTGTCAGAACCACAAATAATAAAGAAACAAAGGTCTAAAAATAGGGATGGATTTTAAATATTGCTCTTATAAACTTAGAAATTTGCTAGAATAACAGGGTTTTTGTTAGAATGCATTTTTCTGAAGCAGAGGTGTGTGTGTGTGTGTGTGTGTGTGTGTGTGTGTGTGTGTGTGTGTGTGTGTGTGAGTGAGTGAGTGAGTGAGTGAGTGAGTGAGTGAGTGAGTGAGATGACTACTGGCAGCAGCAATAGCAGCAGCAGCAGTAAAGAGGTTTCCATACCTCTGCACCTTTCAGCTGAAGAAATCTGGATAAAGCCTAAAATAAAGGGGGAAAGGTGATGATATTGACAAGTGCCAGCATAACCAGTTGGAGTTTTGTAAAGAATGATATGTACTTAGAATATCAAGCTGATTTATATAGGATGATTGCGTTACATATGTATTAGAACTGTATATCATTTGTATGTCAACGTGATTTGTACAGATGCTTGTGCTGGAAATGTATTTGTGAGCTTGGCTTGTGTTAATTGTGTTAAAATGTATCAACAGTACACCCTGCTGAAATGAAAAGAAATGTACATGTATTATTACAACTAAATTAAATGTACAAGCTAGCTTACTTTAAGAAAAATTAGGGAAATGTAAATGAGCTGCTAAACCATTAAAATGGCACCGCACAGTGCTGAATAGGACCAGAGACGCTATGTCTAGTAAAAAGCCTATGTTCATTAGCTCAGTAAAAAGAAAGAAAGCCCCAGGCACTTCCATAAACATTTAGATGTGTTTTGTAGCTGTCGATGCTAAAGTCCTGTCTCAGCTTCAAAGGGGAGTACTGCAAGAACGTAGAGTCAGGTAACCAGGTGAGGTCATACTGCCAGTCTTCTTGGAAATTATATTTTAGATATTACAAAGAGAAATCTCAGAGTGTTGAGTACTCTGTTTAGGGGCCTGACTAGAAAGACTGCACACATATTTCATCTTGCTTTGCCCAAGTAAGTTATTAGGGAATGGTAAATTCTCTTAGATTCAGTCAGGAATATAGTGAAGCTTAGTTTAGAGAGTGTTTTTTTATTTGTATGAGTCTGTCCATTAATGTTAATTTCAATATTTCTGTTATTTGACCTCTGTGGTCTACTGTAAATATATAGTCTATATTTTCATGCTCTTTATTATTTATTATTAAATATATTTAAATGTTTATTGTGGCTGGTCCATATAGAAAGTATCTAATATTTGAGAGTACTTATATTTGTTTAGTGACACTGTGTGGGCCACTCCAGAAAGCCTAGCTGTTTTGATCAACTGCTATAATTTGTATTAATATTGGCTTCACTCATCATAATTGGATACTCTTTTAAGAGCCTCATAGTAACTGACTGGTGGCAGTGAATTTACCTTATAGTCTGGACAAAGTTGGTAGTGTAATCTGTGCCAGCCTGTGTGTGTGTGTGTGTGTGTGTGTGTGTGTGTGTGTGTGAAACTTAAATTTTAAAGAGTGTATATGTGTCATTTACTTGGGGCAGGGAAAGGAGCACTGGGTTCACTGACAGGGTGCTGGAGGACTTGGCTTAGACACTCATCTAAGTTCCTAACCTTACAGCTGTACCAGGGGGAGTCTCATTGGGGACCTGGAGGGAGGTAGGTATAGATAAATTCTGACCCCGTACTGAGTGTATTCCCTGTGTGCTCTTATGGGAAATTGTGCTTGATGCAGGAAGGTCTGTATCTGGAAATACTGAGTATATCCATTTGTATTCCAAGTGTACATCCATCTCCAGTGTCAGTGGTGAGGGTTCAGGCTCCTTGATTACTGGCCCATTGTGGGGACATCACATATTGGTGGCAGTGGTAGCCATCACATATTGGTAGCAGTGGTGGGCATCACAGGAACAAGGGCTCTAAAATAGAAACAGATTTTAATTATTGCTCTTATAAAATTACAAAGTTGATTAAGTAAAGGATTTATGTTAGCATGAATTTTCTGAAGGAAATAAAAGTCTTTAGCTGAAATGTATGCCATTATTTAGTAATTTCAATCTCCAGTGACTGCCAGCCAAACAAATTAGAAGTAAGGGATGAAAAAATAAAGTAAATACCTCGCTATTTTTTAAATGTTATATTTCAGATGTAAAATGCTTCATCCAACACCACTAACATATACAACATCATGTTTTAAACATTAAGTGGAGGAACTATTTTACATCAAAAATATACCAAAAGTATAGTAATATGTATATATAAGTAAGTAAAACAACAATTTTACAGAGACCATTCTCTAATCAGAATAATGCCCCCCAGGGTGTGTTGTGTGTTAATGTGTAATTAATGCCCTTCCAGGGGTGTAAAGGCCCTCATAACACCCCTGGGTGGGTGTTAATTACACATTAACACACATCCTATTGGGCATTATTGCTTGCATAATGATAAAACTGAACTAGATAGGCTTCAGAGATTCTTAATTAAAACAATCACTGGTTTCAAGTCCTTAGTTACTTCTAGGGGCGAGAACAGCCATGGCTGTCCCTTGTACAAATATTCTTACTACACTCTTCTTTCAAAGTGTCCTTTGCCATGATTTTCAAGCCATGAAAAAGCATGCTATATTTTACCTCCTAAACCTCTGGAAAACAAATAGCTCTTCATACACCCCTGTAGCTAGGGTGTTAAATTACATTAAACAGTAACAAAGACTGTCTGGCTGATAGAGCACAGCTCCCAGTAGCATTCCATTCAGTGGAAACAAGCTCATCCTACTAAAGCAACATTCTTTAACTGCTTTCAGAGTTATCCTGTATTCCTTGGGCTAGTGACACTATGATTTACTCTGCCTAGGCCCTGTAATGTCATGGTGGCTTTCTTTGTATTTGGTAAGAATACATTTTGTAAATAGCTACAAACAATACAAAGTAGTATGATGGAATATCTGAGCAGCTGAATGCATAAATTTTAGGAACATTGTTAAACATCACTCATTAATTCAAAGTAATTCCAAGACATAGCAGTCAACAACATCCTTAAACACTGTCAGCCAATTATAACAGAAGAAGACCTTTATTTTGTGTTTTATGTCTGCAACAGGTATTATACAATCAGTAGCTAACAGGTATAACCCCGTTGTCCTAGAAAAATACATTTTTATTTCTTTCTTTCCATATCATGTCTGGAGCTTTGCTGGTATTGCCTGCATGATATCCATATATTGTGTTTGCCTTCTTCTGATTTTCTAAGAGATAAGTGCTCTTTAACAATGATGTAGAGGTAACAGAGCCAGTGGTGAATGCAGTTCTAAATTCCGTGCCTTTCTGCATTTTGCAGCAGACTGTAACAATTAAAAGCAAGCAAGATGCCATGCTGCAAAACTGTTTCTACCACAATCACAGATGGTGGCTTGGTCACTGAGTGCTTTACTGTCTGTGAATCAGGCAGGTGTGAATCCCTCACCCTGATATGCATGTGTGATCTGGTATTCTTCAATTCTCCTAAATTCCCTATCAAACCATTCAGCTCCAGGAAGTAAATCAGTGGTAGGAAGATCTTTGTTGTGTTTCTATATGTCAAAAATGGATATAGCAGCATGTTTTATTTTTGAGGTATTTCTGTTTTTCTGCTGAGATTTCCTCAAATCTCTACCTTCTCTTTGTCTGTTTGTGGGTATATACAGGCGTTGTAAACATTGAGATGAATTTTGAGAGGTAGTAATTGCAAATATTTTTCCTGCCACTACCACAAAGAGAATCAGTTCCTAGCAGCCTTATTGCTTTGTGTGTGGAACCTAAGCAAAATCCCCTTTAATATGTGTGTGCATAAGTTTGGAAGCAGCTAAGTAAATACAAAAGACTGTGGTATCCAGCATTATTTTCCAAGTTTTTTGGCAATAAATAAATAAATAAACACTTGCAGATTTGACAGTCACTATAAGGCACTTATTGTTATATTACTCAAAAGCATGGGAAATTAAAACTGAAATGACAAATTTGAACTGTAAATATTGCATAAGAAACTATCTCCAGTAATTCCTATGACATATGAAACCTATTTGTGCAGCATAACTGTCAAGTATTTATTCAAATGTCTCTGCTGTCTACTTAAAGGGATTACATGATGTCAAGACAATGTTTATTGTACAGAAAAGCAGGTGCATATTTTATAACTCCTTGAAATGAACTTAGTAAATCAGTACATTGATCTGTGCAGATATTCGTCTGAAGCCAAAATTGAAAACACTTTTGTTCTTTTGGCTGCATACAATGTAGCAGAACATCTGGTACTTTGCCTGGGATTAAGAGTAATAAACATTTACTCTAGAAATAAAGCTAAATCTTTCATAAATCTTTTAACATATGTTGGATCATATATTTGTCAGCTTTTTGCAAGTAAGCACTATAGACATCCTACTTTTATGATGGCAAAGTAACTGCCTCCTGGGTAATAGCAACACAGATTGTGACGAAAGGTAGTCCCAGAGTATTAGATTGCTTGCCAGGAAGTGAAAGACTAAATTGTTTACTGGAAACTTCTTGACTGTTAAGGAGATGGGCCAATAAACATCATCACCTGCCATCCTGGAATAGAGAGCACAATTGAGGTGCTGTGGAAGAAGAGGTAGAAGATCAGGAAATTCAGTAATACAGATTATCTGTTGTGCATGTGTGGGAAGCACAGTCTGGGGAATAGAAGCACAAGTGATAGCCAATAGATAACTGATAGAGCACAGTCTTTGATGACAGAGCAGAATCCATGGTGCCTTTTGATGTGCAAGAGAGCATAGACCATGTTATCTGTATGTGTTGTTGATCACAATTTGTAGTGACTAGAAAGAGTATATTTAATGTCATGGAAAGCCATGTCACTGTAATTTGGATCATATAGAATAAGGTGACATTCGCGCCTGGACTCTTATGGGTTAGGCCCTGACCCGCCCTTGGTGGGAATAATGCACATTCATAAATCAGATATAGCTGATAACATCAGCAGTGTCCGGTACAGAGAATATGTTAATAACAGTGTCCCACATGCTGGTGTAAAAAGCTGTAATGTTAAGTCAGATCACAAACACACACACACACACAAGGCAGTGAGTTCTTGCCTTCTCTTTCTAAAAGGTTCAGGTCCACATATAAGTTGAATTTTGTCCCAAGAGAGGGTTGAGTATTTTCTCAAACTGCTACTAAAGTATTCCAGACCTTTTTCTATCGGAATACAGGAGAAAAGATCTTTAACATCTATGGTAATGAATATGATGTCTTTACCCCACACTTCTGGTGTTAACTTACTAAGAAAGTGCCAGGAATCCTTAATAAGATGTGGTACATTACCATAGATGTGTTTTGTCCACTGATCAATGGTGACTCCCATGTTGAACGTTTTGGACTTAGAACCTGAAATGATAGGTCTAAATGGCGGATGTCTCAGACACTTATGGATCTTCGGAATACATACTATTCTGGCCAGCATCGGATATTCATTCCTAATGAAGTTATATATTTCTTCATTTATTCTGCTGTCTAAAAGATATTCTTCTACGACCAGATCAATACGTCTATGTCCAATGTTTACCTGGTTGACTGATATTTCCTCATAGTTCCCTGAATTAAATAGTATATCTTGCACCACACTGTTGTATTCAGCCTTATCGTATATAACAATCCCACCTCCCTTGTCTGGTTTCATAATTCGCGTATCTTTATTACATATAACTTCCTCCAATATTGTTCTTTCCTCATTAGTCAAGTTGTCTTTCAAACTCTTATCTATAACATTTTGCTTCCTAAGGTTGTTATATAATTCGTATACTTCTTTGCATACCGCCTGTTCATATGTAGCAACCTGCGGATTGGGCGGAGGTATAAAGGTACTTCTTTTAACTAGCTTGTTCTCCTTTTCCTTTTTATTTTGTTCTTCAGCCTTGTTCTTAAAAAATATTGCCAGATTCAATCTACGGCAGTATAGCTTGATCTCTTTAATGGTGTCAAATAAGTTGAAACCAACGGTTGGGATATATTTCATACCTTTGCTGAATAGGGTGAAAAAGCTATCTGTAATTTCAGTTTCAGTGTAATTGTATACCTTAAATCCATTTTGGTTATATATCCTTGGTCTACCTTCGTCATTAGGGTCATCATCTCTTATATCTGAATGTACATATACATTATCAATGTTTCCACTTTCCTTATCATTTGTCTTAACATCCTTTTCCTTATTTTCTATACTGTTTTCACAATTCTTATTTAATACCTCTTCTGGTATTTCATAGGTGCGGGGTAGAACCTCCCTCCTTGAAAATTTTCATCTTTTATTGCTTGCATAATAATAATAAAAAATAAACAGTTGCTGAACTAGAGAGGCTAAAGAGATTCTTAATTAAAACAATCACTGGTTTCAAGTCCTTAGTTACCTAGGTAGAATGGCATGCCTGTCCTTGTACACATACCTTTACTACATTCTTCAAAGTGTCCTTTGCCATGATTTTCAAGCCATGAAAAAGCATGCTATATTTTACCTCCTAAACCTCTGGAAAACAAATAGCTCTTCATACACACCTGTAGCTAGGGTGTTAAATTACATTAAACAGTAACAAAGACTGTCTGGCTGGATAGACAGCTCCCCCAGTGCATTCCATCTCAGTGGAACAGGCTCCACCTACTAAAGCAATACTCTAACTGCTTTCAGAGTTATCCTGTGTATTCCTTCTACTCACTGTGATTTACTTGCCTAGGCCCTTAATGTCATGGTGGCTGCTTTCTTTGTATTTGGTAAGAATACATTTTGTAAATAGCTATAAACAATACAAAGTAGTATGATGGAATATCTGAGCAGCTGAATGCATACATTTTAGGAACATTGTTAAACATCACTCATTAATTCACGGTAATTCCCAGACATAGCAGACAACAACATCCGTAAACACTGTCAGCCAAATATAACAGATAAAGACCTTTATTTTGTGTTTTATGACTGCAACAGGTATTATACAATCAGTAGCTAACAAGTATAACCCCTTTGTCCTAGAAAAATGCATTTTTATTTCTTTCGTTCCATATCATGTCTGGAGCTTTGCTGGTATTGCCTGCATGATATCCATATATTGTGTTTGCCTTCTTCTGATTTTCTAAGAGATAAGTGCTCTCTTAACAATGATGTAGAGGTAACAGAGCCAGTGGTAAAGCAGTTTTAGATTCCAGCTTTCTGCATTTTTGCAGCAGACTGTAACACCAAAAAGCAAGATGCCATGCTGCAAAACTGTTTCACCACAATCACAGATGGCTTGGTCACTGAGTGCTTGCTGTCTGTGAATCAGGCAGGTGTGAATCCCTACCGTATATGTGATCTGGTATTCTTCACCCTAAATTCCCTATCAAAACCATTCAGCTCAGAAGTAAATCAGTGTAGGAAGATCTTTGTTGTGTTTCTATATGTCAAAAATGGATATAGCAGCATGTTTTATTTTTGAGGTATTTCTGTTTTTCTGCTGAGATTTCCTCAAATCTCACTTTGTCTGTTTGTGGGTATACATGTGTTGCAACATTGAGATGACTGAGAGGTAGTAATTGTAAATATTTTCTGCCACTACCACAAGAGAATCAGTTCCGGGCAGCCCATTGCTTTGTGTGGAACCTAAGCAAAATCCCCTTTAATATGTGTGTGCATAAGTTTGGAAGCAGCTAAGTAAATACAAAAGACTGTGGTATCCAGCATTATTTTTCCAAGTTTTTTGGCAATAAATAAATAAAAAAAAAACTTGCAGATTTGTCAGTCACAATAAGGCACTTATTGTTATATTACTTAAAAGCATGGGAAACTAAAACTGAAATGACAAATTTGAACTGTAAATATTGCATAAGAAACTATCTCCAGTAATTCCTATGACATATGAAACCTATTTGTGCAGCATAACAGTCAAGTATTTATTCAAATGTCTCTGCTGTCTACCTAAAGGGATTAAATGATGTCAAAACAATGTTTATTGTACAGAAAAGCAGGTGCATATTTTATAACTCCTTGAAATGAACTTAGTAAATCAGTACATTGATCTGTGCAGATATTCGTCTGAAGCCAAAATTGGAAAACACTTTTGTTCTTTTTGGCTGCATACAATGTAGCAGAACATCTGGTACTTTGCCTGGGATTAAGAGTAATAAACATTTACTCTAGAAATAAAGCTAAATCTTTCATAAATCTTTTAACATATGCTGGATCATATATTTGTCAACTTTTTGCAAGTAAGCACTATAGACATCCTACTTTTATGATGGCAAAGTAACTACCTCTGGTAATAGCAACACAGATTTAAAGGTAGTCCCACACTATGAGATTGCTTGCCAGGAAGTGAAAGACTAAATTGTTTACTGGAAACGTCTTGACAGTTAAAGAGATGGGCCAATAAACATCATCACCTGCCATCCTTGAATAGGGAGCACAGTGGAGGTGCTGTGGAAGAAGAGGTAGAAGACTGTGAAATGGGCACAGAGATTATCTGTTGTGCATGTTTGGGAAGCACAGTCTGGGGAATAGAAGCACAAGTGATAGCCAATAGATAACTGATAGAGCACAGTCTTTGATGACAGAGCATAATCCATGGCCTTTTGATGTGCAAGAGAGCATAGATCATGTTATCTGTATGTGTGGTTGATCACAATTTGTAGTGAATAAGAAGGGTATATTTAATGTCATGGAAAGCCATGTCACTATAATTTGGATCATATAGAATAAGGTGACATCTGCCTGGACTCCAGGTCAGTCTCTGACCTGCCTTGGTGGGAATAATGCACATTCACAAATCAGATATAGCTGATAACATCAGCAGTGTGTGATACAGAGAATATGTTAATAACAGTGTCCCATATGCTGGTGTGAAAGGCTGTAATGTTAAGTCAGATCACAAACGCACACACACACACAAGGTGATGGCAGTGAGAATAGAGGCCTTACCTATATGCTACTAAACACTGTGCTTAACACAACCGCCACAGCTCAAGTCTGCCTTGGAATGTCTCAGACAACACTTTATGGCTGATGGCAGCAGTGTCCATTCAGGAGAATAGGAAAATAACAGTGTCCCACATGCCGTTTCAAACAGATCTATGTAGTGTCAAACAAGAGCACAAACACCTCCTCTCCAGCTGACTGCAGTGATAATAAAACTCCTGCCTGTCTAAGCACACAGACTGCAGAATTCTGTATTTCAGGCAAGCACCACAGCTCAAGTTTGACTTGGAGTGTCACAGACAACACTTTACAGCTGATGAGATCAGCAGTGTCTGGTGAGGAGAATATGGTAATAACAGTTCCCCACATGCTGGTGTAAAAGGCTCCCTGTAATGTCACACAAGAGCACAAACACACACACACACACACACACACACACACACACACACACACACACATGTGCACACATGCACACATGCACACAGACACACACACACACACACACACACACACACACACACACACACACACAGTTAACTGCATTGAGAACAGAACTACCTAAGTAAACAAACTACAGAACTCAGTACTGTATGCAAGCACTATGACAAAAGTCTAACTTTTATAAGACTGGAGGCCACCAAGGCATGTTAGAGAGAAGATGTTGGAAAACCTGCATAAAATGGATGTGTAGGCATGTGCAAGTACCAAAGCACTGTCAATCTATAGACATGGAGTGGTAACTGTAGGATGCACACTTCTGCTATTCAGACTACACACACACACACACACACACACACACACACACACACACACACACACACACACTTGACTGCAGTGAGAACAGAACCCTGACCTGTTCAATTGTTTATAGTACATGTGTTGATGTGTTGCTGTGTGTTGGCATAGTGCAGCAGGGTTAATCAAAATTTTGAGGAAATAACTGTAGCATTGTACCACCACTGAAAGTTGCTTGGCATTGCTGCATGATGCAAAACATAGAGGCCAAAAATTAAAGATATCCATTGCTTTTTCTGCTACTTATGTGTGTTGTGTATGATTCTATTTTTTTGACCAGATTATAAGTGTAAAATTGGGGTAGATAGGAAAGTGATGAAAGGGGGAGCAAGCAGGGCAAATAACAAAAGGGAAAGCAATACAGGAATGTGCAGGAGGAAGGCAGGAAAGAACCATAGCCATCAATTTCTTCAACAGTAAAAGCTGATCATATGTGCAGAATATTAGCTGAATTTGGACTGCCACCTCCAGAGAAAGGGGTGACAACAATGTAATCATGTTGTACAGCCAACTGGACTGAATTAAGTGTGCCAAGAAGACACGTATGTGAAATGGTGATCTATGTATGGGATAATTATTTTGTTGTGTGACAGGTGCCCATTTTTTTTAATTCAGTAAGAAAGTACTGCTGGGTAAGGGACATAGGTATATCTGGGTCAGGGAAGTTGGGTATGTGAGGAAGTAAATGTAAACAAACATGACGAACAAGAGAAGAGACAGGGATGGTGATGGACAGAAAAGGTTGGGGGACACCATGATTGGGGTGAGGGAGGAGACAATGCAGGCTCACGGACAAGCTTGGAGACAGTGAGAATTGAGTTCTCACCCTTGGACTGTCATCACTGTCCCCTTACTCCCCTGGCAGCTGGAGTGGTTTTCATCTCCTGCTCCTATGAACCATGAGGGAGCTCAGCCTCTCCATCCAATGTAAATGTGCATCAGTGGTGCAGTGCACGACCCTACATACTATCCCTGGCATCTCCCTGTGGGTGATGAAGTCACCACCTCCGCCACTGCTCCCAGAAGGTACCACTGTACCAGCATCCAGGGCATTACTACCTGAGGGCACAGGTAGTGCAGAGGCAGCAGAGGCAGTGCTGCCAGGTTGGCTCCCAGACGTGCTGGCCATCGGTGCTGGAGCCAGTGGAGCAGGACAGGCTCAGCCTATGGGCCTGGCCTACCTCACTGTGCTGTGCAGCCTTTAGTGATATAGTATACATGGATGGCACAGAGACAATTTGATGACATACACTAGAAAATAAAAAGAGAGAGTTAAGAGCTGGGGTGAGAGAAAAAACAAAGATAAAATTATTGCCATCATATGTAACATACATTGCAGTAACACAATTATATAACTCTTTTATCTGAAGTATTACATTTAAATATATGTCCTGACAGATATCCACTATACTACAGATTGCTGAAAGTAATCCTTGAAATGTGAATACATTGCACATATGAGTGTTCTAATTATACAGATTTCAGTTTATTTACAGGAGGGCATTTGTGCCACTGGTATAGAGTAGTTTAATTTAAATATTATTGAAGAAAGAACAGTATTGTTTAGTTTGGAATCATGGTATTTGAACTCACAACCTCTGACTACAGTCTAACATTGGACTCTTACAACTGGTTTGTGTTACAGACTAATGCATGCATTTTACAGTTGGGATATGCATGCTTAATTTGATACAACTGTATTAAAGACCAAACAAAGCTATCTGCAATTTTTAAAGCTACAAAATAGCACTTCTGTTCTGCTGCATTCATACCACTTGCTTCCCTGTCTCTCCAATTGAGCAACATGAGCCTGTCAATTGAACTCACATTCATTGGGAGCTGGGGAAAGAACAGAAAATAATAAAAGAGCATCATGCATACCAGACTTGCCAGCCAGTATTTAGCTTTCTAATTATTACAAGTACCCTCTTATTGTCAAACTTACACAGCTGTGGGATGTCTGTTCTCTCAAACTTATGCAACCAATGGTTGACAGTATGCCTTTTTCTTCTGTGTAGGTCATTGAAATAATGCCTTCATTGCTGTCCAGTGCGTGGGATACCAGTGGCACTGGATACAGCCTGGGCCAAACTACTCCAAGCCTCAGACTTGTACTGGGAGCCAGAATAGTGCCCCTGCAAAAGCCTTTCACTGTGGTGCTTTACCAGGAGTTCATTAAATATCCTGGACTCCTGGACACCCCACATCTGTGCCATAAACCGGGCACCTTCCTCTCCAATGCCAGCTATGTCTACCAGCTGAACTAGAGAACTGAAAACTGATGCTTTCCCTCCAATTCCAGTTATTGGGTTTACTGGTAGTATGCAAACCTGAGCAATGATGTCAACCCTGTTTGTGTGATGTTAAGCAGAGAGCAGCAGTGTCAAGCTGGTAGGAATTAATTGGAAGGTTAATCTGACACTTGACTTTTGTTTGAGGAGTGTCTACTAATGTACACTAGAAATATATATATATATATATATATATATATATATATATATATATATATATATATATATATATATTGAAAATTACAAGGTAACTGTTAACTGAGTTAGGTTTCCAGACATGCACTGGGTGCATAAATGTAATGACCTGACAGATTTGTCCAGATAGCAGAATTTTACTCATAGAAATATAGTAGACAGTATACCCTCAGTCATACATCTGAAAACACAATAATGATGTCTCATCCCTCATACATTCATATCAAGTCTGCTATATAAAGTGTTATAAGTGAGAGTAAATACAAGGGGAAGTGGAACAACAGTAAAGGTGCATGGAATATCTTGTATTATAACCCAGGACAATGTGTATGGCAGTACTACACCTTCACTTGCTGCCACAGGACTATGTACATGAGATTCTCTAATTTCCTAATCATTCTTAAGATACTCCATAAAGTTAAAACTATTCTTAATGGACATATAAACAAAACTGTGTATTCACTGTGCCCCTGTGGTATTGCAATTCTGGTGTTTAATTTATGTCCTTACCTTGATTCATTTCTCTCAGGACCATCATCCCTACCAAGTGTGGAGTCATCTGCAATGTAGTAAGCCTAAATTGTTCTTTAATTATTGATGACCATTTGTCACATATATGCATTTTTCTGTATATGTGAGGTGGGTGTAGTGAGTGCCTGTATTGCTGTACCATCTGTGATAGTGAGACCAGTATTAGTTTGTTATAGGTTCATAGGTTTATACCATCCACAGGTCAAGATTTCACTTGAACAGAGCCAGCAAGGTGCTCTGCCTCACATGGACCAGGATTTTATTCCACAGCATAGAGTCTCTCTGGGATAAATCTATCCATCCAGCACGTCCTATTTATATCCATGCTGACATGTCCTTGTATGTCAGGCACATGTCACCTCTGAGCAGACGGTATGTGACTGAATAGAGCTGGAGTTTCTTCAATCTGGCAGCATATGACAGATTTTGGAGTCCCTTTATCCTTTTGGTGAGGAACTTTTGGGGTCTCTCCAATTGCTGCAGATGTCGGGTGAGATATATCATTGTACTCGATCATTGGTCTGATAAGTGAAGAGTACAGAACAATGACCTCACTAGATCTGGATGTGAATCCCTTCATGATCAGGTGGGCAATGTAGAAGGTCTTTCTAACCACTTTAGCAACGTGAGTGTCAAAAGAAAGGCCACTGTCAACCTGGGTCCCCAGGTCCCTGATAACCTCTTCTGTGCTTAGTGGATTGCCACCTATATGGTAGCTTGGGGTTACCTTGTTTTCTCAGGCCATGGCTCTGGCACCAGCTATCTGTTTCTGTGAGTCCCTTCTGAAGGATATCCAAACTTTGTCAGCCAAAGTCCTCCCATGTTGGCCTGTACTTCTGAGAAGTAGATGTGGGACACCACTTGTGACCGGCTTGGAGTCTGACATAGCGCCAGCAACTCTAACCCTGTGGGTTCTGTCCTTAAGCCAGTTTGCAACCCATCTTGTGACATATGGGTTTACATTTAAGCTGGTAGTTTTCTACAATACCTGCAAGGTCAAGGTAGGCTGTATGGACTGCCTTTCCTCATCAATGGCCTTGGTGACTGGTTCAAAAGGCATGATCTGCCCTTGACGGCAAAGTGGGTCGGGTCCACTGTCTGCAAGTCCCCTATATCTTTGTTTATGAGCTCCATTATGATCCTCTCCATAGCTTTGCAGACTTTACTTGTTAAGGCTGAGATTAAACAGCTGCCGGTTTAATTCCTCATTTAGGTCCCATTGATGCTGTGTTTTTAGCTTTAGAGAGTGCAGCTTTCACCTGCGCATTTGAGATGTCTGGGAGGCTACACTCCGCTGGGATAGTTATCTCTCCTTTAGGGGTCATATAATTTGTTTTAATATTCAGTTTAGTATTATTTTCTTTCCTGTGTTTGTTGGTTATTATCACAGGGGATCCTTACAGAGGAAGTGTTGGACTCTTACCACCTGATGTTAGAGCACTGGTAGACTCTGATGATGATGGTGGTCAACAGAGGCAAAGTCAAGGGATGCAGAGATTGAACCTGACACTGAGGCTGGCATTCAGCCATCTCTTGTATTTCCCTCAGACACAGTCAGTAGGCCTACACATACCTATTCCACTGAGCCCTCAAATATTAGACAGGTGGAGGGGGACACATTTGATCAGTGTAGTGTGGTTACTGCGGCTTTAGTGCTGGTGACTCTGGCCATAGCCAAAGTGTGAGTGAAGTGACATGCAGGATGGGTTTTAGGGTGCTTGGAGGAGGCCTGCTGTAAACACTCCACCTGATCCTGTTGTGTCTTTACATGTCACTCAATGTATGTTTGATGCCATTAGAGGCACAGGCATTTTCCACTATGGTCTCTGAGGATATGCTAAGGGTTGTAGATGTGGCACAGGCTGATGTACTTGACTGCCTCCAAGGTATGGCTGATTCAATGGATTGGGTGAATAACAAATTGAAACTGGCAGTGTCTATGATGGAACATCTGCTCTGCTGGAAGGGGGACAGCATTCTACATGGACGTAGGTTAGAACCATCATTTGATGTTAGCTAACATGGCCATACCCGATCACACTCCTTTAGTGGCACTACCTCCACTGCTACATCAGTGATTGAGGTGTCCACACCCAGACATGGTAGGTTATGGGGTCATGATCCTGGGCATCCTTGTGAGGAGAGCTCATCCAACAGACATCAGTCACATTCAGGTAGCAGAAGCACATCTGATCGTGGGCGTGGACATGCCAGTACAACTCCTGGCAGAACCAGTTCTTGTGGTCAGAAGCAACAATGATGAGCTGATACTTCTACCATGCACGGCTCAGACATGTCAGACATGCCAGAATGTAGAGCTAGCATAGTGCTTGGCTGTGTTCTTGTAGACACTTACAGGCATGTTTCACCTTGAATGCCCATACAGACACCCACACCTGCAAACAATGATAACTGTACCATGATATCAACTCTATCTTTTGGATTCAGGTATACATTAGCCTTTTGTATGATGCCCAGGATGCATATCTGACTGACTGCTTAGTAAATATGTGTTTGTAATGTTCTTTTGAAAATTGTACTGTTTTCTTACAGGTTTTTGTATTGTGTGCATTGTTGATGCATTAGGCCTATTAGTTGATAGAGGGCACATCTATTGACATAAGTCAAGTGCTGTCAAATATTGCTATCATTGTTGTAAAACTCACCCACCTTCTACTTAGGTACATTAACAAGTAACAGTATGCAAGAATCTGCCATTCATTTGTGTTCTTAGCCATTTCATTTCCTATTACTGGTTCAGTACTTAACTTGATAGTCCAGCAGTTGCAAATGTTTTAATTTGGGGCTAACTCTGTGTGATGCTAGCACTACACATCCATTACATGGTTAAGTAAAGGTTGTGAGCATTGTCTGGTATCAATTTTACTGTATGTATGTGCATAGGATGAAAGTTGTACTTCCTTAGGTGGTGAGCATGTGTGCTAACCATTGCCTGTTTGCCAGTTCAAGGGCATATTGTGTACACCTACATCTGCCTACACCCACAGCAGCTGGTGGTATCCCCTCTGACTCCTCACTTATGTGTGGCTGTTGTGACCTTGGCAATGGTGGTGGAACATGTGGTCTTCCCCTTGTTGCTCCTGTTGAAGCTGTTTTCTCAGGATAATATTTTGAAGGATGGCAGAGAAAGTGCAAAGTTCAGCACAAGTAAAGGGATTGTGCTGCATGGCTTGCCCGATGTATCTAGACATCAGAACCTTGGCTTCAGCAGCCGAAACACATGCTCCAAGATATTTTTTGTTTGAGCATGTGCCTCATTATAGCATTCTTCTGTGTGTGTGTGTGTGTGTGTGTGTGCGTGTGTGTGCGTGCGTGTGCGTGTGTGTGCGTGTGTGTGCGTGTGTGCATTTTTGATGGGTGTCATCAGCCAAGGTTTGAGTGCATACCCTGCATCCCCCAGTAAATGACCTTGTGGGATATCCCCCCTAGAAAACCTCTGCTAGAGTTGAGAGTTGTGCCAGATATGGTAGTTGTGGTAATTGCCAAGGCTGCCAGCACACACATTAAGGATGATTCCTTTAGGATTACACTTGACCTGCCAGTTAATGAAATTGAAGCCCTGTCTGTTTATGTGCACCCTTCCCTGTTCCCCGTGCGGTGCTTTGATTTCAATGTGCATGCAGTCTATGGCACCCAGAACTTCATGGAAGTGTGCTGCAGGGTAGAAATCCTGCATAATTGTAGCTCTGTCTTTGGGTACATGGGGAAAATGTATATATATATTCACTGACATGTTATAGCATAGCATTCAGGAAATGATGTAGCATCCTGGATGCTGATGCCTGTGACACCCCCAGTATATCCCCTGTTGGTCTCTGGAAGGTTCCTGTAGCTAATATTCTAAGTGCTACACATAGTTTAGACTCCACGGATGCTGATTCTCCTCAGTTTGCCCTTGGTTTCAGTTGAGGACAACAGAGGTTGCAGAGTTCCTGTAGTGTGTCTATAGCCACCCTGTAACGCCCTACAATTTCCACCTCATGCAGACCATGAAAAGTTAAACAGGGTCTAAACAATTTTCTCCTTCTTGTCTGAGGTCTGTTAACAGCAACAGCAGCAGCAGCATAGTCTTGGGCCTGTTGCACACACAAGCAAAAGAGCAAGAGCAGCCTGTAAAATTCTTTCTGTGTAGAGACATTTCCGTGGCTGTATTTAAATAGGTTTTGGAATTCAAGGCTAAAACCTGCGCTGAATGTACACGATTGCTTAACAGCTTGTTGAATAACTCCTCCATCTTAAATTGGTTTATCAGCATACAGTTCAGTTGCTAATGCTGTAATTAGTATGCCGCAATGTTTACCATGTTTGTTCAGCACTCTGCAGTGTATAGAGCTGCTTACTGAATACAAATCAGCTCCCTACCATGTGCGCATCTAACCATGAAGCACATATGGTTTTAGCACACAGCGTAGGCTTTACTGAATCTGCAACATCAAATGGTTCCAGTGTTGGGTGACTTCTTTGGAAATATGAGTCTACTGCCTTCCTGTAAACATTTCTCTTTTACTAATTTTAAGAGTATATTTATTTGATAGGATAGTAAGAAACATGTGCATCTCAGGAGAATAACAGTCCTACCCGATTGCTGAACGGATTGCTGTGCAAACGGATACCGTGTGCACCTTCTTTGATCTTGTCCTTCAGCTGAAGAGATGTGGATACTTTTTAAACGCTGATGAATGAGAAATTAAGGAAACAGAAATGTAACAATGCATCAGCTAGTTACTGCAGTATCTTGTTTGGGAAATGGAATCATTTATTGAAGGGGCAGATAAGGCATGGCTACATTATCCATAAAATGTCGTATTACCTAGCAACAGAAAACTTTTCAGCCAGTTTTGAAGTAACTTATTGGTGTATTGCTTTTTCATCTTGGAAATACAGTTATGCTGACTAAATACATCAGGCAGCCAGCTGAATACAATTGGAAGTGCTAAAGTGGGTACATTTCTTAATGTACTATCTCAGAAAGTGCACACAACCATCATGGACTTTGGGTATGGAAGGATATTTGCCAGCATTTGTTGGTTCTTAAATAGTCTATATCTAAATAAGTTTTTTTTTCTTTTCCTGTGTTTTTTTCTTCTATTTAGTTAATTTTTTAGTGGTATACATGGGCATATATCTTAATGTAATATCACAAATTACTTCCAAGTTTAGTTTATTTTTTGAGACGAGATGGCATTTTTACACACATACACATTTTTATATACTTTCATGTGCATCTCTAATGTCTTCAGATATAATGTAATGTCCGGAGATCTAGGGCACATTATCTGAAATTGAGAAAGGTTACCATGATGTGTACACTCAGAGACAGCACTCCCGTGATGCTTTGCATGAAGACATGCAGCACCATGGTGGGCTGTCTCTGTAGTTATGCTACATTTTTATGAAGCAGTCCAGGGAAAAAACATATGATAATTAACCATATGCTCTCCCTTGGAACTACCTGCAGCAAGGCAGTTACATTGCTGAGCAATTCAGAGAATTGCTCAAGTGCATACATTACCATGTCCATTCCTGGCCACTAGCTGTAATGAACATGACTAAAAGGCCATGCTAATCCATCAGAAGAGAGGTAAGTGCTGGGACGTTTAGTGGTCAGTGTGTGTCTGTGTGTGTGTGTGTGTGTGTGTGTGTGTGTGTGTGTGTGTGTATGTATGCATATGGATGAATACGTCACTGTGTGCATGAGTGGCATCAGGAGGGGAGGATGTTGTGTGTGTGTGTGTGTGTGTGTGTGTGTGTGTGTGTGTGTGTGTGTGTGTGTGTGTGTGTGTGTGTGTGTGTGTGTGTGTGTGTGTGTGTGTGTGTGTGTGTGTGTGTGTGTGTGTGTGTGTGTGTGTGTGTGTGTGTGTGTGTGTGTGTGTGTGTGTGTGTGTGTGTGTGTGTGTGTGTGTGTGTGTGTGTGTGTGTGTGTGTGTGTGAGTGTGTGTGTGTGTGTGTGTGTGGGCGAGTGTGTGTGTGTGTGTGTGTGTGTGTGTGTGTGCGTGCGTGTGTGTGTGTGTGTGTGTGTGTGTGTATGCATATGGATGAATACGTCACTGTGTGCATGAGTGTTATCAGGAGGGGAGGATGTTGTGTGTGTGTGTGTGTGTGTGTGTGTGTGTGTGTGTGCGTGTGTGCGTGTGTGTGTCTGTGTGTGTGTGTGTGTGTGCTTATGGAATGAATGTGTGTGGGGAGGTGGCTGGGATGACTGACATACTTCTACATACCCCTAGACTAAGAAAAAAAGCATGCAACATTGGGACAAGGGAATTGCTAGTCACCAGGGATGTGGACCAGTCTGTGGATGTGGGTCAGGGAAATCACTAATCACCTGGGATATCTCTGAAGATGTGGAGTGGGGGTACAGATGGAAGACTGGCCACCAGGGATTGCACTGGAATCTTATGACTTAATGTCACCCACACTTATTGTTGGTTGGAGGGACACTAGACACCAGGGATCCTCTATATTGTATATCTTAAAGGCACTTAATTTAAAACAAACAATGTTGTGCAAGGAACCACTATGGCAGGGAAGAACACTAGCCCTCAGGGTTGATACCATGCCTATTGTACATTAATGGCATATGAGGGGCACTAGATATCAGGAAGAACTCCTGAAAAATTGTGGCTTAATGGCAGTTACATGTAACTTGAGATGGGGAGAACAGTAGACAATGCTGACTCTATATATAGCATGCTTACAGATGTTATAAATGGAGTCTAACCCTGTACTCTCTGACCTCTGACAGAGAATTTTAGACCTCTGTACCGCCATTAGATTCCAGGGCTACAAAGAAAAAGAAAAAGTTAAGATATTAAAAAAAACACATACAATTAAAGGGGAGGAAGAGCTTCAAAACCCACACCTTTGCCACCAAAGACATCAGCATTAACTCACTGCACTAACTGATATGCCAATGCAGCAACTCTTTGTTGATATATGTTGAGGACCTTGGTCAGTATTTAATGTCTTCAAAAGTCCATGAGGTATGAGGGAGAGAGAGAGAGAGACAGGAAACAATAAACATATATCTCACCCTCATAGCACACTGAAACATACACAATTCCAAAAACAATGATGGAACAAAGACAGAGGGATGGATTCTAATTATTCCTCTTAGGAAGTCGCTAGAATAACAGCTGTTGCACTAGTATGCACTTAGCGAAGGGTATGAAGTAACTTTAATCATCTGAGATTTATCAAAGTAGGGAAAATAAGACATTGGAGATCTTCTGACAACACAGGGATAGTATGAGGTGTGTAGTGTGTGTGTTTGTGTGTGAGAGCATAAATGGAGGGAGGGGGGTTCTGTGCTAACACAGTGCATTGGCTGCCAGTGCTAACTACTGCATGAAAGTGCTGATCTACACTAGTGGTACTTAACAGCATTCAGACACATCAAAATTAGCCAGTAATAATGCCTTTCTTCAATGTTGCTAACATGCCTCTGAATTACAGTTCTCACTGCAGAACATAGCCTTTTTACCGAAGCCCTTAGCATGAGATCTGGGGGTCTTTTTGATTTCTTGATGTGTGGTGTATAACTGTGTTCTCAGACATATGAATAGGGGTAAGATAAAATGCTGACAATTCATGTAATAATATATTCACCTGTATGATCATGCAATGTAGAATCTGGAATGAAATATGATATGTATGAGACTTGTACAATTATGGAAGTTTGGATTTATGCTAAAAGTCAAGTAAAATATTCTAAAAATGTTCTAGTATCACACTTAGTCAACGTGTTTATTTTAGTTTTTTAATAGCCTGATACAGGAAACCTTCGTCAGACTGCACTATAAAAATATGATCCTCTTTAGAGAAAACTGAGAACTGCAGATGTGGTTAACAGCAAGTTAAAAACAATTTCATTTAGCCAGAGACAGTCTTATGAACAGTGAAAAGAATTTCTTTCATCTTCATAAAACATCTCATTTCATCTATTATTAATTTTCTTGCTTTGCACGTTTTAATGTTGTGTGATGTAATAGCTTATGTGGTGCCTTTTGAGCATTTTAAAACATTCTTGCTTATTATAATGCCATTATGTCAGTTTTGCTAGATTTTAAACTACTTCATTTGTTTTTTCAGAATTTCTTGGTCAGTTTTTAACAGCAGCCAGCTTAATTAACCTGTGGAATTTTAGTACCGATCAATAAGTTAAACTGTTGAACTTATCTTTCATTTTTTTAACTCTGTGCTAGAACTCAGAATAATTTCTACACGTTTCTTTCTTTCTTTCTTTCTTTCTTTCTTTCTTTCTTTCTTTATTCATTCATTCATTCATTCATTCATTCTGCAGGATAGACGTCCCCTGTAAAGGTGCCTCTTTCCAAGGATGATGCAGGAGCACTTGTTACATTCAGTGACTTGCTTAGAATAAAAGAGTTAAATCTAGGAGTATGAAATAAAGTTTGCTGGTCCTTTCTAGCTCTATCCCTCTGAAGTCTACTGCCAGACAATTCTGAATTGTTTACCAAATGTTGTTTGATAAGCTCATCAAAGAGAGTTTTATATCCACACCACCATTATTTTAAAAACAGATTTTTATTAATTCCCTAAATTGGCCACATTTCCAGCCTGACTTAAAACTGAGAATCTTGAAATCAGTATCTTTTTTTTTCTATAAGAAGCTCTCTTTTCCACTCTATTAATTATCTTCAGAAATTAAAACTTGCTATCATATGCATTTCTTAGGAATATGTGATAGTCTCCCTGCATGTCATTTCTGCTATAGACGCATAGGATTTTTGCTGCCCTTTTCTAAACTGTCTCCATCTTTTCTGTCTTTAAGCAAATGAGGCTTCAAAGTACTTGCAGCCTTCAACTCAATCTTATTGCCTTTACAAAGGATAAATCAGTTCTTGTTTTCTCCTGGAGGTGGATCTTTTGATGAATTCCCTAACATTTCTGCAGCCTTTTCATACTGCTTCCTCACCTTAAGGCTAGCTATTAACACCACTGAAGTCTTTTTTCACAAGACTTGTTGACAATACCTCTCATCTTCTCCTCTACTGTCATTTCTTAGATTTAATATTTTTTTTTTTTTTTCCATTGCTTTTGAACTATCATCTTTGTGATGAAAATCTAATACTGTCAAATATTTGTTTATTGTTTTGGGTAAGCAAAACATTCTGCAAGTTATTATGTCATCAAAAAATAAGGCAAATATCCTTCCTAGGCTTGTCACAATGTTAGAATTTCTAGTGGTACCATTGGTTTTGCTCAATTAGTTATGTGTGTAATCTAAACTGAATTCTTTAGACGCCTTTGCCCTGTTCTCCTTTAACTTTTAGTGTTTTTCAAAATGCTTACCTCAGTAAAATTACTATTTTTATATTACCTATCTTGAAAATCTCTGTGATTGCCATTGGAATATCTCAGGCCTGATACTGTGTGTGTGTCTGTGTGTGTGTGTGTGTGTGTGTGTGTGTGTGTGTGTGTGTGTGTGTGTGTGTGTGTGTGTGTGTGTGTGTGTGTGTGTGTGTATGAGTGTGTGTGTAACTGCGTGTTATTAACAAAATCATTGATTCTCATGACTATTCTATATTTCCATTATGTTTAGTGCCTCAGAAGTTACTTCCCTGTGTATATTAGATCAAAGCCACTGATTACTTGAGATCCCTGAGTACTGTTTTGGGAGACTATCCCTTCTCCAATGTTAAATGAATGAGGAATTGCAATATCTGAGTTTGATGGTGTTGTTTTTGAGCTGTCCCATTATTCTGTATGTAACATGCAGTTTACAAGTAATTGTGATTGACATGTTGCGTTAGCAGCTTTTGAGTGCTCATTTTATATGCTTCTTTTATATTTCAGCTGAAGTGCTACTCAAGGAAACTGACTACACAGAAATAATGGTAGAATTTTCATTCTACTTAAGAATGCTGCAAAGTATGTATATAGCGATATATATATATATATATATATATATATATATATATATATATATATATATATATATCTATATAGATATGTAGAAGGTTGCAAAGTGTTTATGTATATAGCGCTATATATATATACTATCCGGTTTCATCAGAGAACATGAAGTGTTAAAAATCAAAACAGTCGTAAAAGTCTGTTGTCAGACCTGTTGTCTCCATATGTAAATTGTTAGGTGGTGGTTCTTTGTGTTGATAATTAACTGGAAATATCAAGGCAAGTTTACTAAGTCAGGAAGAAAACCAAATAAAAAAAAAAACAGTAAAAAAATTCTCCTGTTCCTTAATGCGTAAAACTGTAAACCTGGTTAAAAAAGTGTAATATAGCAACTCCTTGTATTAAAAACTAAATAAGAATTTCTATGCACATGTACCAAAAAACAATTAAAACAATTAAAATCACCAGCAGAAGTAAGCAGTGTACTGTAGCATTAATCATGGTTGCTGTTTCTTAATGCATAAAACTGTATGCTAAAATCTGGTTAAAAAGTGTAATATAGCGGCTCCCTGTATAAAATCAAAGTCTTAGCCTTTCTGCCTTGCTTCATAGGAAGCCCCAGTAGTGTGCTCACATGTAAGTACTACCTGGTATTGTTTTTGTAATTCTTATTGCTATTTTTGTAAAGTTTATCCTAAGGGGGTTCTGCATTGCTTCTCTAACCACTCTGCCTCCCCAAAAACTAACTTTAAATGTGTAGGTACCCTAATGTAAAATAAAAATATATCCTATACCTACCACTGTTGTATATTAACCCTGTGTGTATTTGCTAGCAGTCTACCATGGATTTTATCTCACATTATTCCCCTAGGCTCTTTCTCTCTCCTCTGAGTGCTCATAGCTTACCATTGTACTTACTCAGGCTACCAGGCCATCAGGTGGCATTGTTCAACCACTACCTATCTTTTAATACAAGCCAAAAGTACTGTAACTGTTCTATTAATTTACCACTGCCCTGTTTTAGCCCTATTAATATTTACTATATTCTACTAAACTGCTACTGCCCTGTTTTCAGCTCCTATCCCCTGTCAACCCTCTGCATCCTTATAATTTCACACACACAGTGCCTTATACCAGTGCCTCCTTACCTCTGAGCTAGTTCTCAGCTTCACTGATGATTTTTTGCTGGCTTTCTTCCTTCTCCTTGGCTATACCCACTCCGTTCACCCTGTAGGCTCACTCCGCTCCCCTACCCTGCCCCCAAATCCCACCTGCTCCACTACTCCTACTTTTATTTCAACCACTCCCCACCCACTCAAAACAGCCATCCAGTCAAAGCCTTCCCATCTTTCCCCTCCTCCTTTCACCCACAATCAACCATCCAATCAAAGCCTTCCCCTCTTTACCCCGCCTCCTTTCACCCACAGTAATTAATCACTAATTATATACATCACTCTTTCACTACCCCCTCTCACCCCACATCTCTCTCCAACTACAAATCTTCCCATATTAAACTACCTTTTTTAACCATGCTTTCCTTACTGTTCCTAACACTCCAAACCCCCATCTCCATCCTACTACTCCTAACAACTTTATACCATGCCAGCTCCTATACCTCCAATCAGCTTCCACTCTCTACTCCTTGCCATACTCCCACACAAAACCATCTCCTCCCTCACATAAATAATAATTTCTTTTCCATCTCCTCTCTGTTTCAGCTCAACCCTCTGCACCTTTTTAATCCTAAAATTATTTCCACTACTGCTAAGACACTTGCTCTTAAACAAATACTAGACCATCCAGAATACCCTAAATCCACACCAAAACACACTAAAATAACTTCCTTCAATAACCTTGTCTTAGCTGGAGACATTCACCCCAACCCCGGACCAAACCCACCCACAAATAACAATTACCCTCCCCCTTCCTGTAACCTTTCATCCCTCTACAATACCCTTAAATGTTTCACACTCAGTGCCCAGAGTCTCAACAACAAAGCACATCAGTTTCAAGCATGGCTAAGTCATAATCAACCTGACATTGTAGCCATCTCTGAAACCTGGCTCAAACCCCACATCTCTGACTCAGAAATCCTACCCTCTGGATTTCACACTCTTAGATGTGACCGCCCAAAGAAAAAAGGCAGAGGCATTGCAATAATCTATTCCAATCTATTTACCTTAATTCCCCTACCAACCCCCATTCCTAAATTCACCAATGCAGAACTAACAGTCGGTCTATTAAAAATGAATGATCACAAAAGCCTCTGTATCATCGTCCTTTATATCCCACCCAGAAATAACGTCTCAACCCATGAAGACATACTTCAATGGGCCTCAGCTGAAACTATCCTTAAAACTTACATACTAGGCAATGTAAACATTGACTGGAATAAAATCAACAGAGAATTGACTAGGCTTATTGAAAACAATATTGTTTTATTAGTTTATATTCATTAAATATTACTGTGGGCTCGCAACCTTGGTGCTCCTTTTTTATTATTTAGTTTTATTCAGAGCACTATTTGCACTACTTATTTGGATAAAATCAGCAGTCCCATACCCTCTCTGTCCATTAACCTCTTTAACTTTACTCAAGTAACCCACTCCATCACCAGACCCAATAAAACAAATCCCCCAGGATCCACTCTTGACTGGATCTTAGTCACCCATCCAAATAAAATTACCAACACTGGCACCATCCCTGAATCTAAAAGTGACCACCTCCCAGCTTTCATTTACCATGCAACCAATTCCCATCCACACCAGCATCAATATAGTCAGACCTGCAACCTACCCCCAAACCTTCTCTAACTATCTCAAACAAATGAACTGGAACATTTTAAAAACCCTTCCACTCGATAAAGTCATAGAGCACTTTAATTCTACTTTTCTAGATGCTTTAAATTCCCAGCTCCACCAAGGAAAAAAAGATTAAAAAATATAACTGCCCCGTGGCTCCCTAGCTCCACCAAGGAAAAAAAAATAAAAACTATAACTGCCCCTTGGCTCCCTGGCTCCACCAAGGAAAAAAGAATAAAAACTATAACTGCCCCCTTGGCTAACCAAAGAAACAAAGCAAATTATGCATCAAAGAGACAAATCCTGGAAGCTTTATCAAAAGAATAAACTTCCCAAAACCCTTCCCCAATATACACAGCTCCATAACTTTGCAAAAAAACAAATCTTCAAAGATAAAAAAATCCTACTACACTAAGCTCCAGTCCAACCATCCCCAAAACCCTAGGCTTTTTAGGAACTCCATAAACTCGCTCCTAAACCCAGCCTCCAAAAATAACCCATGTCCAGACCCAAGTAAATCTGACCTCGAATTAGCCTCACTTTTCAACTCTTTATTGATAGAGTCAATATCTGACCTAACGAAAACTTTTCCCAACAATGACCCATCTCTCCTACAGTTCACTTCATCTAAGTCCCCAATTAATTTCCTCCCTATGTTTGAACTTAACCTGTCTCCACTAACTACATAAAAAGACTTCTATCCAAACTTAAACCCTGCTCCTATGCACCTGACAACATCCCCTCTTCTTTTCTCAAGTCTGCTGCCGATGGTATAGCTCTCCCAATTAGTATCCTAATTAATAGATCCATAAAGGAATCCTATGTCTCTAAACTCTGGCATTCCACCTTTATTCTTCCTCTCCACAAAGGAGGCAAAACCACTAACATTTCAAACATCCACCCTATAGCTCTTCTCTCTCCAATCTCCAAAATCCTAGAAAAATGCATCCACCGCCAACTTATGCCTTTCCTGACTATAAAACAGCTTCTTACCCCTATCCAACATGGCTTCTGACCAGGACATAGCACCATAACAACTCTACTCTCATTCTTAGGAAATGTCAATCAAGCCTGAGATTCTGGGAACTTAGTATCCACAGTGCTCCTAGATCTCTCTAAAGCATTCAATACTGTTTCCCATAAGCACCTTCTAACTCACCTCACAAGCCTAAATCTCTCACAAAACACTCTTTTCTGGTTCTCAAGCTATCTGTCAGATAGATCTTGGGCTATGAAATGGAAAAAAGGCATCTCCTCTTTGTTACCCACCCCTACCAGAGTAACACAGGGGTCCATCCTTGGACCAATGCTGTTTAATATCTTTATCAATAACTTTCACTCTGCAATTCCTAATGTCAAGCCAAAGTCATGCAATATGCAGATCACTCTACACTTGTCTGCTCTGCCTCTAACCTCCCTGAACTCTTATCTAAAACTCAGACTGCCTTCTTAACTACTTTCTCTCAATGCTAATAAATCTAAAATACTACTATTCACACCCTCAAAATCTTTCTCTTTTGATAAAAAAATCCTTCCAAGTCCTTAGCCAAAGCAGCTCTCCAATCAAAGTTGTTCCCTTTGCCAAACTACTCGGTGGAACTATAGATGAACACCTCAAGTTCAACATCCATATTCATCAAAATATAAAGAAAACCCACCAAAAAACGTGATATGCTATACAAGAACAACCACTTCCTTTCTACTTCTACCAGGCATACTCTGGCCTCCTCTTACCTCCTTCCCTTCCTTCTGTATGGTGCCCCACTGCCAACTAACCTATCCTCTTCCATCACTTCCAAACTTGAAAGCTGTTATAACAAAATTTCTAAATTTGTCATGAAAGCCAAACATTCCACTCATCACTGTGTTACACTCCAACCCCTCAACTGGTTAGAATTCACAAATTACCTTGACTTCCTCCAGCTCACTACAGCACATAGACTAATATTTAATCCAACCAAATGCCCCACGCTAACATCCTTCCCCCATACACCCCAAATATAACTCTCAGATCTGAACGCCAAAACGTAATTACTGTCCACAAATCTAAACATCCTGCTGGACAACTTCTCCTCTCCTTCTCCTTGGGTAAGAATTGGAACTCACTCCCTTCCACACTAAGGACACTGTCAAACACAAACAACTTCAAAACTTAGCTTTACACCTACCTCTCCTCCAAATGGAAATGTAACTACATAATCCCTACCTAGAACTCTTTAACAAAAGCCCATGGGAGGGTATCCTCCTGAGTTCCTAAGCACCTTATAGCTGGCTACTACCTTCTATAGCCAATTCCCATATGATCTCTCACACTCTATAAATATTGTAAATAGCTTTTGACCTTTGACTTTGTGTGAATTTGTTAAAATGTATCTGCATGATATTTTCCACTATGGGCAATATTGCTCACGCTTTGTATTATTTGATATGTATTTGTACTTGTACTTTTATTTTTATTGGACTGCTATCTTTACTGTAATCTGTTTCATGGAGCTTTTCTCCCTGGGTCTCCACTGAAAACAGGCTCTGTGGGCCCAGTGGAATTTCTCATTACTCAAACTGGAAATAAATAAATCAATATATAAATAAAGTAAGAATATCTAGACATATGTAACATAAAACCCAGTGGCGGCTGGTGACTTCAAATCAAAGGGGGGCTTCAGGTGCCATCTGAATGAGTATTTATTTATTTATTTGCTGTTGGTTAACCAGGATAGTCCATTGGGCCAAGAGAACCCATTTTCAATGGAGTCCTGGGGAGAAAAGCTCCATTACAGATTACATATTACAGAGACTTATATGCAGATTACATATTATAGAGATTTACATCCACATTATTGTACATGACATCATGAGGTACAGTGATTACAATGAGTAAAGTTAAGCATTAATACAATCAAAGTATAAAACATATTAAAGTTGAAACCAAATTATATCATAGGCACAAGGATAAGGACGTGAGTAGATAGGTGCATAAGGGTTTCAGGAGGATAGGAACTATTAAGGAATAGGTTATTGTCTGAGATAGAGAGAGTAAAAGGTGGAATACAGTAGAGAGTATAGAAAGATTATGTGGGGTAGGAGCAGGAGCTTTCCCATGTGGATGATAGGTAGAAGTGGAGTGATTTTTTAAATGTAGGAAGGCTAGTGATGGTACGAATGGAGGGTGGGAGGGAGTTCCATAGGCGTGCTAGTGAAAAGGAGAGGAGGTTATGTCCTGGGGGATGATGAGGTCTATAGACTTCTATTAGGTTTTGATTAGTCGATCAGAGAAGTCTTTGAGTGTGGTGGATTTTAAAGGTAGTGGACAGGGAGGGACAGAGGGATGGTTGAAAAATGAGTTAGTGTGCATATGTTAGTTGCATGTAGGAGAGGTAGTTGGGAAGCTCAAGCCAATTTAGTTTGTGGAGTGGTACACAGTGATGGGTTGAAGATTTATTGCTAGTGGCAAATTTGGCTATTTTATTATAACAGGTCGAAAGTTTTGTTTTGAGAGATGATTGTAGATTAGTTAAAACAGGGGCACCATAAAGGAGGGAGGGTAAGAGAAATGTGGTAGAGAGAGTGAGTTTGGTAGTAGGTGAGAGGAATTGTTTGTGATGGTACAGCAGGCCTAGTTTTTGGTGTTTTTTTAAATGTTTTGTAGTAGATGGGACTTGAAAGTAAGGCTATTATCAATTTGGGCTCCTAGAAGCTTGATGTCTGTTACCAGTTCAAGTGGGTTATTATTTTGACTGGTGATGGAGAATGGTTGTTGATCCAGTGTGTTGGTTTTAGAGGGGGTGAATATCATTAGTTTTGATTTAGCTGCATTAAGTGCAAGATGGTTGTCTTTCATCCACTGTTCAGTGGTGGAGAAGGCATCTTGAGTCAGCTTTTGGAGAGTTGGAATGGAAGATGAAGCACAGATGATTGTAGAATCATCTGCATATTGGATGATGTCAGCATAGGGGATAGAGTGATACTAGTCATTTACAAAGATATTAGAGAGAAGGGGTCCTAATATGGAACCTTGTGGAACACCTGTGGGGGTGTTTAGGAAAGAGGAGAAGGATTTTTTCCACTTAACAGCTTGTTGCCTGTCTGAGAGATAGCTGGTGAACTAATTAAGAGCAGAAGGTGAAATGTTTAGCTTAGAGAGTTTAGTTAGTAGTAAGTTATGGGAGATAGTGTCAAAAGCTTTGGAGAGATCAAGTAGGATGGAAGATACAGTGAGGCCAGAGTCTCTAGCCTTGTTCACATTTTCAAGGAATGATAGGAGGGCTGTCATAGTGCTGTGATTGGGACGGAAGCCGTGTTGAGTAGAAGTTAGTAGGTTATTGTCTAGTAAGTAGGGAAGTAGTTGAAGGTGAATACATTTCTCTAGAATTTTAGAAATAGGAGAGAGGATAGCGATGGGCCGGAAGTTGGTAATACTAGTATTATTTCCTCCTTTATGACGGGGAATTATAAAAGCCTTTTTCCAGATTTGAGGAACGTGACCTTCTTGGATGGAGTGGTTGATTAGGATACTAATTGGCAGGGCGATAGCATCTGCAGCTATACTGAGGAAGTGTGAGGGGATGTTATCGGGGGCATTGGTGCAAGGTTTTAGCTTTTTCAGGAGTTTTTTGATAGTGGAAGTAGGGATTGGTTCCAGGAAGAATCTAAGTGGTTGAGAGGTAGTAGGATGACAGAGTGGAGAAGGAGGAGGAGTAGGGGTGGACAGGAGGAAGTTGGAGGTGGATGGTTGGAGGAGAAGGAAGAGTTTAGTTTGGAAATGCAGTCAGTGAAAAAAAGAGTTAAACTCGGTGGCAAGGTCATTGTCTTGTACGGTTGGGTTGGGGTTTGAGTTTTCAGTTGTACCGGGTTTTAAGAGGGAGGTTATACCTCTCCAGAAATTTTGTAGGTCATTTTTGTATTTACTTTGAAGAGAAGAGTAATAATTGTGATGGTCTGATGTTAATGGAGGGGGTATGGGATTGAATGGTGGACCAATTGATGTTAGTGTCTCCCATGATGATGGTTTTGTTAGAAATATTGGAAGAGAACCAGGAGAGGATATCTTCCAGTGTGGGGATATTGTAGCAGCCATATATGTATATATGTATATATGTATATATGTATATATGTATACATATACAATATGTATATTGTAGGGCCAATGGGAGGGGGTGTGACCAAGCAGAAATGGGCAGAGCCATTCTCAAAACCACAATAACTGGGACTTTAAATATGCTGCCCTGGGTGCCAAACCATCATTATGAGAGTCCAATCAAGACAAAATGAACTGGAAAAGAAAAAATATATATTTTAATGCATTGGCTACATGACAGCTTACGTAATATCTAGATGAAAACAAAAAGGTTGAGGCATGAAAAAATAAATTACTTTTTAAATACATTACTGGAATGCCAGTCAAAATCAAGTATAAAAAAACAAGCAGCACTCAACTCAAACCACTTCTCCTTGCACTGCAGTTCTAATTATAATTTATATTCAGCTTTATAAAGGTACCAAGTAACATGCTGAAAGTATTAATCTCTGTGATACCCCCACTTATAAAAATGTTTCTTATCCAAAAAAGACCTTCTGCCTGACAACAACTATCTAGTTGTTTCATGGGGAAAACATGATCAAAATAAAAAATGAACAGCAAACAAACAAGCTCAAGATAAATTGCTTAAAGGATTGGATTACAGCACAGGTTATGGACCACACATGATAGATTGGCATTCTGTTTAGTTTACGGGTAAAGCCTGCAAAGATGACTGCAAGTCTCCAAGAAATGTAATGAGCTTCTGAAAATACTGTAATCCTGTCCTTTATTATAAATACTGTCATGATATGCTTTTCAATACCTAAGGCTTATACGTTATCTAGTTATGTAAATATTCTCTGCATGGCAACAATAAAAATGCTTTCAGTGTTGATAATTCTTTAACAGCATGCTTATTAAATCTTATTTGCATCTTACAATCTCAGGCAAGATTACCTGATGGTCATTAAAGCATTGGTACTTAAATACAGAACAGCAGGCACTGCAACAACATGCATTTTCTGAATAATAAGAAGCATACATCAACAATATAAAAATATGACAGAAAACCAGAATATTCTGCAAAATCAAGGACAGATGAAAAACCACTGCCTTGCTTGGACACATCTCAAGTCACTACATGGGGAAGTGGGGTACAACAAGTATGTCACAATTTGAAATGTCTCTGGCTAACGGTGATGGCCCTGACACAGCTGTCATACCTCTCAACCTCAGAGCAAGAAATCTGGACAAAGTCATAACTAAAAGTGGGACAACGGCCAAAAAATAAACACAATTTTTAAATATTGCTCTTACAAACTTAGAAAGTCAATAAAATAGTAGGTCTTGCATTAGTATGAATTTTCTGAAGGGTATGAAATCTGAAACTCTGTAATTTTCTAACTTCAGTCTTTAATGATTTGCCACTAATTTGCCAGAAAACCACAATTTGATGAGAAATGGACCAAAAATGTGATGCAAAACAAAAATCTGTGGATATTCTGTGAAAATCTGAACACACACACACACACACACACACACACACACACACACACACACACACACACACACACACAGGCTCTCTACCTTCATATGCAGTTTATCATTCTTCTGTCTAAAAATAAGGATGCAGCAGAAGAGCATGTAAAGCGTGTGTGTGTGTGTGTGTGTGTGTGTGTGTGTGTGTGTGTGTGCATGTGTGTGCAGGTGTGAGGGTGTGTGTGTGTGTGTGTGTGTGTGTGTGTGTGTGTGTGTGTGTGTGTGTGTGTGTGTGTGTGTGTGCGTGTGTGTGTGTGCGTGTGTGTGTGTGTGTGTGTGTGTGTGTGTGTGTGGTTTCTTGCAAACATTTTCATTGTATTCTCTGTCCATCTCATAATTAATTAAAAATTCCTTTCTTCTGCTTCTCTATACTTATTAAAAAGGTTTCACTAAAATACAGTGTAATGCTATCCAAAGCACTGCTTCTTTTAGATAAATCTATTAGTGCTGTATTCTGAACCATGCATGCTAAGTGTACACCCCTTCAAGTAACCTATGTCATCCACTTACTGTCCCTATTGGCCTTACGTATTTATCCATTTAGTCTCTGTGTTTCATGGTTTCACTCTTTATTATCAGCCTTGTATCCAGAGACATTTAAAGCTAAATACCTAATTTATCATCTACAAATCTAATCAGATTCCTTTTAAAAATATTCAGAGATTCAGAACATCGTATATGTCATGCAAGTCTATTCCACAACCTGGCAAACTTGAACATAAACTAACAGCAAAATGAAAGTTTCTAAATATGACTGCAGAGTAAATCATGCGAGAACAGCTGACATCTCCAAAAACGTCCATTAGCACTAAGGCACCCAATATATAGGAAAAAACAAACAAATAGTTCTGACAGCCAGCACTCACTGTTCTCCATTATTTTGGCAAGTGGCAAACAAAACATAATGGGCAGCTATGGGCTCTAGTAGTTATACAATATCAGACCAGAGACATCAATTGGAATTGAATTCAGCATGTGATGTAAAAAACAAAGTCTGTTAACAACTTGCGTGGCTCATTTTGTGACTTACTTCACTTACCTTGCGCCATTATTCAAAAGTACCTGGACATCAACTTGGTCCAAGCAGTGGCCTTCACCAAAAGCACAAAACAACAAGTCTCCAAAGTCCTTATCCAAATGAATGTGCCATACAGAATATCTCATTGTTTATCCTTAAAACCTAGCTGGGACATTGCAATCAACATACCACCACCTAGATGTGAATATGCTTTGCATATGTTAGGGCAGTCTATTTTAACATAATACCATCATGCTACAAAGCGCAAAGGCTGGGATATTGCAATCAGCTTACTACACCCTCCCCAACACTACTTTGGAAACTATTCTGCTTGGGTAACACTATTTTGTTTAGCTGTTCCTCCTGATTGCATCCTTAAATGTGAGTAACTGCACCAAATGCAACTTTCAGCAGCGCCCCTTACCCAAAGTAACACACGGAGGCCGTGTTCATCAGCAGCCAGGTGTCACAGTGCAACTCCTGACAGCAACTGTCTTCTTTTCCAGCCAGCCATTTCTGGAATACATTACATTAATTAAGTCTTTGGTGATTTATGCTCCTTGGAGGAAAGTCCAACAATGTAATTAAGAGCATACTGGCTGTATTAGATATGAATATTCAAAACAGTGTCACTTAATTAGCCAACAGATCTAGCTCATTATGCCTCTGAAGCCCTAAAGTCCTCTAAGGCTCACTTTAAGGGTCATCAGTGGTGAGACAAAGAATATTAAAGTCCACATGATCTTTACATTACACATAAATATTTTCTAATAATGGCTGGTTATAAAATTAGTCACTGCCACGTTTAGATCAGAAACCATGGTAACACTAAAAGGACTAGTCACCACAGCACAATGGAGACAATTCGAATTGAAAGGGCTTTCTTAAAGGCAACATGAGGCTAATCCATTGTGCATCCTCTCAGACATGTTAGAAAGATAAATATTAAATCTGCTTGCACAAAGAGAGCTGTTAAATAGATACTAAGGTGATATGCATAAAAAATTTAATTAGGTAGTTTTCAGCATCAAACTCCTGGACAAATAACTACTTGTAAAGTACACTTTCTGGGCATATTGACCATATGCTGGAATTATCCTTAATTGACTGATTATATAAATTACTCGTTAATTTTGCAGCACATCAATTATAAAAGATATATCGATTAATTTTGCATAAATTAAGGCTGAAGCCCCTCAAAACACAGGAGAAAAGCTGCTGCAACAAAACACGCAGAGGGTAGAAAAGCAATGTTTGTGTTCTTTAGGACTGCAGTGCAAGAAATAATTTGTTCTACTGTGGGCACAGAGATCTTCCTATACCAAGGAAAAACTCTTTAGCAATTAAAAACGTCCTTAAGACCACTTATGACATAATCATGCGCGCAGTGAGGTGAAACAGACCATTTAAATCAATTAGAATTACTGGGATGGAAATGAGGAGCTTGGCAATGACAAAGCACTCAGACATTAGTAATCAAAAGTGATTTAGGCCACCCCATTAAATGGGCTAATGCATACATGAGACCCCACCTTTCTAAGGAGTAGAGAAGACCACCCTCTTCCAGGAATGGGAGAGGCATCACACATGCTAGACACCTGGTTTCCATTTTTTTGTGGTCAGTGTTGTTCTTGGTGACACTGACATCAATGATAACATAGGTTCATAGGTTCATAGTTTAGTACTAAGCTAACTGCAACCCATTTTAAGCCTAGCCAATTATCCCTTGTGAGACTCAAACCCTGCACCTTGTGTTTGTAAGGCAAACATCTTAGTCATTAAGCCACCCTCCACATTGCATACAACCTGATATTTTTATTTTTCGAGGTAAAGCAGCAATTTAACCACACCAGAAATGCATTTACTTCACTGTCTTCTTCAAGGTGTCCAAATGGAGCAGTACTGACCACATCCTAGAAACTTTCTTTTTTTGGTAGAGGAGGGGGTTGGGCTGCCATTTCTTTTTCCCCACTCCATGTTTATATAGAGATGAAAGTAATCAACCTATGATTTATTTATATTTTCTCATGCTCATTTATTGCAAATTAGGTTTGCCATTTCTGAGTTTTGTAGTTGGATTTTGTTTTGGAACAGGTATCAAGTGATACAAAATGACATAATTGGCATAACTAAACCACCTGCAATGAGCGACAAAAAGTTCTCAGCTTCTTTGTTCAAGAATCAAGGACAGAAAACAAAGCTAATGGAGAAAAAAATAAACAAATCAGTGCCAGATTTTTGCATTACCCTAACTCACTTAAACAAGTAGTTAATAGAACCAAGGATTTTGCACACTCTGTTAACAATAAAAAGTATTAAACTCTTTATGCCTGACATAATTGACTGACTGCAATCCTTAATTATTTACAAGAAAATAAAAATAATATTAGGGATAACGGGGCTAAAATATGAAGCAATATCAAGGATATGATGAGCGCGTGTAGCTACGTGTCACATGAATGCCGCATTCCATAAATAATAAGAGCAGCTGAAATGTTGAGAACATTTGGAATTTGATTTTTTCTGAAATAATGGCAACAATTGTTGTACTGTAGATGCACTATATTTTTCGGGTAGTCCTGCACTATCTGCCAGTCTCTCCATCTATTTACGTAGGTCCAAGACATGCAGCTGTAACTGAGAAAATCTACATCATTAGAAGATGCTTGCTAAATGCGTAAATTGTTAAGGTACAGCCTATAATAGTGTTGAGCAGTTAAGTGACGATTTTAATACTGACGCTATTTGGGGGAGTCTTAATGAAAATATCAGTTTCAGGGGTCTCATGCAACACCAATTTTCACTAAGCGAATGCTGCTCCTTTTTATTGCCGCCCAGTGCATATACAGTAGTGCTAACAAAAATTAAGATATACTGAAAGAAAAAAAAATCTACGACAGGTTGGGTTATTCTTTCCACATACATTGTATTTATTTCAATTTTTTTTTTCATCAGAATAAATAAGTAACCAGGCAAGAATAGATTAAGTGCATTATACTGGGGACATATATAGTAAGCACTGACTGTGTGTGTGTATGTGTGTGTGTGTGTGTGTGTGTGTGTGTGTGTGTGTGTGTGTGTGTGTGTGTGTGTGTGTGTGTGTGTGTCTACAACCTAGATTTGAATATGCTTTGCTATTAGAGCACTCTGTTTTAATTTTTAACATAATACAGGCAACTCTGCTACAAAATGCAAAGAGTAAGGTAACGAAGATTAATACTTCTAGGCCATCATGATTGTCAGCAACATCATATTATCTTTCAGAAAACTAAGGTGGAGTCGGACTCACTTGTCCATAATTTCCAAAAGGTAAATGCATACGAGATACAATCCATACACACATAGTGTACTGTTAGTACATACCAAAAAAAAAAAACAGTAGATGTGTCAGTCTCTGTCAGGCAAGCAGGCTTAGCCTAGCTCAGTCACTCACTGTCCGTGATAGTGTTCCAACCTCAGATTCATAATGAAAATCAAACAGAGGACTACTGACCGATTCTTGCTCTTTTTCCCAGCATGCAAAGCACAGGAAGAGGGCAAGAACCAATCAGTAGCCATCCAGCCAACCACGTCATGTACCTGACTGCGGACGTGGCAGCCTGAATCCCTTCCACAAAACTACAGTTGCAAACCGCATAGACTTCTGGGCATCACACAGATGCCTTTTCTCTTTAATCTGGACTGCTTGTACAGCAGTCTAGATTTACAGAAACTAGTATTTTTTTTTTTTTAAGAAACCCGGAACTCTCAGAGCATGCTCAGTTTGAGTTTCAGGACTTCAGCAAGTTAGTCGGACTTGCAGCTAAGAGGCCAGGCAGCAGTATATACTGCATACAGTCGTATACAGTTAAATATTTTATTTTTTAAAAATATTACTTTTTTAGAAAAGTTTTCAACTGGGGGGGGGGGGTGCAGTCCTGCTGTCCGATGGCATGAGCCGCCACTGATAAAACCATTAAAATAATAAAAATCATTAGCAGAAGTAAGCAATGTACTGTAGCATTAATCATGGTTCAAAAAAAATGAAACGATAGACACAATATCCTTTACTAGGATAGGATTTTTTTTATTTGTTTTTCTTCCTGACTTAGTAAACTTGCCTTGATATTTCCAGTTAATTATCAACACAAAGAACCATCACCTAACAATTTACATATGGAGACAACAGGTCTGACAGCAGAGTTTTACTACTGTTTTGATTTATCACTTCATTCTCTCTGCTGAAACTGGATAGTAACAAGGACTATTTACAACAATTTTATTGGCGTTTCTGTTTTTTGAACACTATTTAACACAGGTATGGTTGATTTTTGGATATTTCTGATGAAGTTCTGTACTACTTAATAAAGGAACGAAAGCGCTCAAATAACCTGTTCGCTGTCTCATGTCATTCTTGGTGAGTACGTTTTTTATTTTACTTTTATATATATATATATACTGTATATGTATGTATGTATGTATATATATATATATATATATATATATATATATATATATATATATATATATATATGGGATCCATACAGATCCCCAATGGCATTTTCTGCCGATGTAGAAATCACCGAACATACATAACCGAAAGTGCTGCTCACCGAAGCAGCACTTTCAGTTATGTATACTGGTTGTGCTGGTTGCACTATGATGCGGTCAACGGAGAATTACCTTTTCCCCACTGTAGTGTGACCTAGGAGTGAGAATATAAAAGTAGGGGTTTGGGGCTTGCCCCCCCCCTGCATAAAAGAAGATTTAGTGCTTTTTTTTTTTTTGAACGGACTTTAACGAAAGTGCTTTTTTGGTGAAAGCGCTTTCATTAAAGTGCATTCAGGTATTGTGGATTCGGACTATTAAACTTTCATTCAATAGTCCTAGATCCATATCTTTCTCTCTGATATATATATATATATATATATATATATATATATATATATATAGATATATATATATATATATATATATATATATATATATATATATATATATATATATATATATATATATATATATACGTGTGTGTGTTTCTGTCAGATACATCAATGAAATTATAAAGACCAACCTCTTCAGCCCTCCATCTTGAAAGTGAATATAGAAGTCTCTGTTTGCTATCAGAAAATAGTAATCAAATACATGACTCTATGATATTCTAAGTTGTTGTCCTTTTTCATCTGTAACAAGAAGGTCTGCATTTTGTTTGGTCAAAACCTTCTTACTTTTTTACTTTCTTTTATCAGTCAGATAAGCCCACTAGACATAAATGTCCCATGTGCACTGCCTGTTTGCTGAGGAAATGCAACCCTGGGCTGTTAACTGTCACTTATGTTATGTGGCTCAGTTTGAAATACATGCTGTTGAAGCACACAGTACACAGCATGTCGATGTCTCATTATTTTCATCCTGATATGCCAAATATTACAAGGTGGTCATAGGGTTACTGGTAAGATGGGGAAAGTGGGCTGCTGCCAACATTATCTGGAAGAATTATCACTGCATACTTGATGATCTTACCACGTATACAGTATGATTTAAGTCATGTCCCATATCTTATAAAAAATAAATGAGTTAGGGTGACACAGTGGTTAGTGTTGCTAACATTGCAGCGCTTGGTTCTCTTGTTTAGTTCTCAAATGAGATTTTATGTGCAGAAAATGAAGGCACTTAAACTGTAACACAAGCATTCCATACCTGAACTGTTGTTAGGCATCCTGTCTGTTTCCTTGACTCACTCAAGTAACTGAAGCACCATGACTGGGTTTTTTGGAATAAAGCACCTACACGTGTACAACTTGCCTATAATTCCTCTTATATGTAGATCTGTAACTCACTTGGTCAGTATATTTGCATTTTTAGAATCCTACCCACAATGACCCATAAGCTCTTTCTTTGATCAGTGACTGAAGCAGAAAGTGTCGACAACAGGTCATTAAACAGCACAACTCCCAATAATTAAGTCTAGTCTAGAGGTACAGAAGCAATTATTTTTGCAGCTTTGTGACTATGGAATATACTTGCAAATGCTATACAAATTCAACAAAACTTGTAATACATGTACATCACTTGAGCACTTGTGACTGCTGATTGCATTGCATCATGAGACCAAAAAAGAGGTTTTTTACACCTGCTAAGATACATTCTGCAGTCTGTTAAACTTGAAAGTAAGGGTATCGTGCCTCCATCAGGATACTGCTGTTTTGCTTAATAATGCCCATCTTCAAATACATATATAGTGTGACATAGTAGAGCAGAAGTTAGTACTGCTGCAATTCAGTACTTCATTCTTTAGTTTGGTTCCTGGTATACTCCAGCCATGTACCGTATGTTTTATTTCTGTGCTCACTATTTTTTTTCTGGGCATTTCTGTTGGTTCCCCTTTGGCAAAAGATGTATGGTATGTACATGTGTGTGTGTGTGTGTGTGTGTGTGTGTGTGTGTGTGTGTGTGTGTGTGTGTGTGTGTGTGTGTGTGTGTGTGTGTGTCTATCTGTGGACACATATGTCCACCATCCCTCATAGTTATGTGTGGTGTGTGTGACTGAGCGAGCGAGTGAGGGAGTGATTTTGTGTGTGTGTGTGTGTGTGTGTGTGTGTGTGTGTGTGTGTGTGTGTGTGTGTGTGTGTGTGTGTGTGTGTGTTTGCCTGATTGGATCCTATCGTTGAAACTGCTTACTTTGCACTCAGCTAAATGCTTTGTAGGCTTTACTTCCACCATGCCTCTCAGTTTGATGAGCACATAACTGGAGAATGAAAGAAATATGTAAACACAATATCAGAGCATCTAGTCCCTATACTTATTGTTGCTATCTACACTTATGTAGGAAATTACATTTTCATGTTTATTTGACTGCATTTAATTTGATGACTAAAGAAAGTCTGTGTTTTGTGGTCCAGCTTACTAATCAGAATAATAAAGATCTACACAAGAGGAAGATATACAGGTCAAAGGACAGAAAGGAGTGCATGCAAGCAAACACACAGAAAGAAAATTAAAAAAGATATCTAGCTAGCTAGACAGACAGACAGGTAGATATATAGGCAGATAATAGAGCTGTCCTATCATGCAAATGGAGACATCATGAGGTGATGCAGTTTGTCTGATTAACACCATCTAACAGGAGAACAATGTATCATGTGACAAAGTACCTTCCAGGTCCTGTTTCAATCTGCTTCAACATCATCCATCTTTTTTTGGCTATTATAGAGCAGCACTTGGCTGTTGTAACATTTAAGATTTGTTATATTATTCTTAATACTGCATTCATACATGTTACATTTAGCTGTACTTCATATTAACTAGCATTATTGAAGCATAAATGAATCTTTCTCTTAATAAACTAAAGAAGGTAAATTATGTTTATTTATGTGTGTGTGTGTGAGTTTGTTTTAATATTGTAGACAGATTTGTGGCTTTTTTCCAAGGATTTTCATGGAAGGCAGAAAAACAGAATATCTAAAACTGCTAAGTAACTCATTTGTCGCCTGCCATACAGGTGATTAAGGCCTACAAGTTTGCATGATTTCCTTTGTGGATTCAATATGAAATTGTAATTAATTGAGGAAGGGTCTGTAGAATAGGCCTGTATGAGTATAGAGACCATAGCCTACTTCAGAAACTTTGCTCCTTGTATTGGAAAGATGTGTCATCGACTGGTATTTGCACCACAACTTATATTGGTTAGCTGACTGTATTCTGACATAACACAAAGAAAGCCTTTTATTGGACTGGCATTCCTATAATAATATAAATGGAAAATCTATGGATCAAGTTTAGTCTAAATTTTGTCAGTAAACTAGTTTTAGGAATTAATACCCATGTTGCTAAAATAACCTTAGTAAAGTATTTTCCCTTTATTAACAGCTAGAATGTAATAATATTATTTAATACATACTATACATTCTTTATAATACAGATTTAAGCATATCATTTTCTGCTTTTATTTTATTTTGATTATTTTTGACCAGCTGAAGAACATGTAATTTTCAATGGATAACTGTAAATTGTTATGTTCATTTACTGATTCACTCTACTTCATTGCAGCAAATTCATACTTATTTTCAGGATTCAGTTTCCAGTTGTAAGGCGATCATAATCATTCCTTTTGTCAGCTATCAGAAACTGAGCTTACGAGTACATAATCCTCTGGAGTCCAGAGTTCTCTTTCATTAGCTACTATGGTAATAAAGCACATTTACAGAAATCTCTAATCTGAAATGCCCACAGGGAGTATTGACTGTTCTCAAGAAGAAAGCTCTTTCATTCAGATTTCTGGTTAACATATTCATTTATTTCAATCCACCTCCATTTCATTATATGTCTCTTTTACAAGGAATAAATGATAAACATCTGTATGATCAGACAGGTCACACACACACAAAAAAAAAAAAAAAACATTTGTATTTATCTCACCTTACCATTGCTTATTGAGACCATGGTTATTTTTAGCCACATATAACATGACTGTGTACCATTTCTGTTTAGGACTTTCCTCACTCATTCCCTTCATCATAACTTGCATAGTATCCCACCTCATAACATACCATAATGTTTTCCCCTTTCCAAGGGGGCTTGAGATATCTCGCTACATCATCTTATTCCTTCTAGTGTAACCCAAGAGGCCTACCACATGCAGGAAATGTGAGTTTTCTACTTATGTAACTATATTCTTCATCAAATAAAGAGGCATATGTGATAGGAATGTGATGCAAAAGAGGGGTACATTGAGTGAGTGTGATTATTTGGCTGTTGCCTCACTATAACTCAACTTTCTCTTTTTTTTTCTTTATTTCTTCCTTGACATACGAAGTAATGCTATATTGTCAGCAGGCATGAGAGATGATCCTGTGTTCCAGAACAGTTTAGGGATTTCAGCAAATTCACTACATCTGATTACAAAATATGTCTTGTCTGTGTATTTCTGCTGAGATATTCCAGTAAAGTACTAAAACTTGAAAATTGCAAAATCAATGTATTTGGCAGGAATTGCTGTTCCTTTTGGGGTGGGTGGCCAACATCACAGAATGATCTAGCTTCAGCCTATACTGGAAAAATACTGATTCTCATGACTTGTGGTAAACAACTTGGTTTTATATATATATATATATATATATATATATATATATATATATATATATATATATATATATATATATATATATATATATATATATATATATATATCTGAGGCTCCCTGCACTCAGGCAGAAGCCTCACCTGTGGAGTGGACGCACTGCCCAGGACTGTTTTCCTGATGAAGTCTCCTGCCTGACTGCAATGGGGCTTCCCAGTCAAGACTGAAGACAGGATGAAGCTTTCTCTTTATCGGTGATGTATACCTTTTTTTTTTAATGTATTGTCTAATTTCCTATTTTAATTAAATAGAGTTTACTTGGTTTTCTCTTTTAGTGTAATTTACTGTTCGATTACATAGAGTTTGTTTGCGATGTTTGTTTAAAAGATGCTGAACCAGGTTCAGTACAAGCATGCTTACAAAAAGTTTTAGTAGAAAAAGGGAAGGAATTGAGTGCCATATACAGAAGAGGCTGGATCCTTTTAACTGCATATCGAAAATTACATGTAGATAAACTATGTAAATGTGAGCAAATAGAACAATCGGAGAAATGAATTGTAGAGTTAGAAAAACTAAATATAATCTTACAGTGTCTGACCAAATTACTCACAGACAAAACAGACATGTATCAGCATGTAGCAGAAAAGGCTGCTTTACGTGTAGCAAAATCTAAATATCGTAAATGAAGAGGCAAAATTAATAAAAAGAAAGTACAGATGTCGATAGCAAAAGCAGGTTTTGATTGGGACCCAGACCAATGGGACGGAGATATTTGGTATTCTTCTGATTCCCAACCCAGTCAGATTCTGATAATGAAAATAACAATTTTGAGGAAGGGGAAGAACACGGCAGAAAGGAGCTAGTAAAAGTAAAACCAATCCTTAGGCGAAGGCAGCAAAGGATTCATGGAGCACTAGGGCTCCAAGCAGGGCAGGAAGAAGTTCATTATCAAGTTTTTACTCAACAGGAAATGAGTGATTTGATTGAAAGTTTTAAACAAAAGCCTGGGGAATCGTTATTAGCATGGTTAGTGAGACTCTGAGTTTGGGGCCACTGGAATGGAGATAGACAAAACAGATAGCAAAACATTTGGTATGTTAAGTAATGATTCGTCAGTGCAGGATGCATTTCAAAATGATGATAGGAAATGACAAGTCTTTTTAAAATTATAGCAAATTGCTGTGCTGAAAAATATCCTACAGAAATGGACTGGCCTCCCAATGATAGGCCATGGCACACATTATGAGATGCTATTCAAAGAATTAAGGAAGAGACAATGAAAACTGCTTTACTTGTAGGGACTGCTGATACATTATTACAAAATGCTTTGACAGTCTCGGTTAGAAACAGGATTATTAAGCTAGCACTCCCATCTTATAGAACAGTAATACTGACATAATTAGTGGGACGGGAAATGCTATTTCTCAAGTTATTGTGAGACTGAGGCAGTTGGGAGAGCTAGGAGAATGGGGACCAAAACAGTGAAATAGTGATAGGTGAGAAAATAAAGGTGATGGATGCAAAGAAGCTCGAGTATCCCGAAAATATATATTTACTGCGTTGTTGAAAGATGGAGTATCAAAAGATGAGATTGATGGGATAGATACTCTGACAATGTGGGAGATGTATAAAAAGTGAGGTTTAAACAATAAGGGGAGACAGGCTCAGAATGTAGAAAGACAGGATGAGTATGTGACAGAAGGTAAGGCTGAGGATAAGGAAGAGAATCTAGTGCTTCCTTCTGCTCCACTTGTGACATACTCTAATTTGTCAAGTCTAACTTTTGATTAGGAAATTGGCCAAGCTCCAGTGAGTGGATGGGGTCGGCAAGATGCTCGACCATATGTAGATGTGACAATATTTTTGAAAAGTAAAAAAATGAACAACGGGTCTGAGCTTTAATTGATACTGGAGCGGAGGCCTAACTGATTTATGGAAATCTGAGATTATTTAAGGGACGGCAAGTTACTACCACTGGACTTGGTGGCAAACAAATTAAGGCAGTTCAGATTATGTTAGAAATGAAGATAGATCAATTACCAAAGAAAAAGTACCCTGTTTTAATAGTGTCTGTCCCTGAATATATAATAGGAATTGACATTTTAAAGGGGTTGATGTTGAATTTGTTGGACGGACAGTATTAATTTGGTGTTAGGCCATATTTTCAGTTAAAGCAGTTGCAGTAGGAAAAGTCAAAATGCCAGCTGTAAAATTACCTCCAGCAACAAAAGTAATTAGTTTAAAACAATATAGAATCCCTGGTGGACATAAGGAAATAGGTGACACAATTCAGGACTTATTAAATACGGGCGTCTTAAAAACTACTATGACAGCATGGAATAATCCAGTCTGGCCTGTCAGGAAGTCTGACCGGTCCTGGTGAATGACACTAGATTACCGAGAATTAAATAAGTACACTCCACCATTAACAGCCGCGGTTCCAGATACAATAACATTAATAGAAAATGTACAGAAACATCAAGGCACTTGGTATGCAGTAATAGATTTAGCTAATGCTTTCTTTATTATACCAATTGCAGAGAAAAAATTATGACCAGTTTGCTTTTACTTGGCAGGGGTGACAATAAACATTCACTGGGTTACCACAGGGATATTTTCATAGTCCCACCATTTGTCATAAAATAGTTGCAGAACATTTAGCCAAGATAAAGTTACCCCATAATATACACATTTCACATTACATTGATGACATTCTTATTCAGGGAAATTTTGAGCAAAAACTGAGTGAGTATTTACAGATAGTAATTGGTCACATGAAGGCAAAGGGCTGGGAAATGGAAATAAATCCAAATAAAATACAGGGACCAGCTCAGACAGCAAAATTTCTGGGAGTCCAGTGGCATCAGGGACACAGAGAAATCTTAGAATTCCCAACCCCTTGAGATAAAACAGAGGCACAGCATTTTATAGGATTGTTTGGATTCTGGAGACAGCACATCCCTCATCTTAGTCAAATACTTTCCCCACTATGCAAAATGACTAGCAAGAAATATGAGTTTATCTGGGAGGATGATCAACAGAAATCTTTTGAACAAGCAAAGCAGGCTATTCAAAAGGCACTAGATTTATGGCCCCCTACAGGAGAGGAAGTAGAATTACATGTGTCTGTACAGGAGCACTATGCCAATTGGAGGTTTTGGCAGAAACAGGGAGCAAAGCGGGTGCCACTAGGATTCTGGAATAGAAAATTACCAGATGCAGGGGAAAGATATTCTCCTTTTGAAAAGCAACTATACGCATGCTATTGGGTGCTTGTAGATACTGAGCAAATGACAATAGGACATACTGTACTGCTGTGACCAGAGATACCTATAATGCAATGGGTGATGAGTTCACCTAAAACGCATAGAATAGGTCATGCACAAGAACCGAGTATTACTAAATGGAAATGGTATATTCAAGATAGGGCTAAACCAGGAATTAATGGGGTAGCAATGTTACATGAAAAGGTAGCCCAAATACCAATAGATCAGCAATTATCTGTTACTGACAAAACTGTGCTAGTCAATGAATCTCCAGTAAAATGGGGAATGCCGTATGTGCAGGTGCCACTCAAACAATGTAAACATGTTTGGTTTACTGATGGGTGTGCAAAATATGTGGGAAACGAAAGATGTTGGAAGACTGTGTCTTATAATCCAGTAACTAAGAAAATCTTAATATCTTCAGAGTGGAAAAAGTAGTCAGCATGCAGAATTATATGCTGTATGTCAAGCATTGAAACAGGAGATGCCAGGTACATGTCATATTTATACTGATTCTTGGTCAGTAGCAAACGGACTAGCAATCTGGTTGCCTACATGACAGAAAAATGATTGGAAAATTAATTCTAAAGAAATTTGGGGAAAAGAATTATGGCAATCAATTTGGGAAATGATAAGTTAAGGTACTGTGACAGTTTATCATGTTGATGCACATTGTTCTATAGACTCTCTAGAACAATGGTTTAATTCTGTTACAGCTAAACAAACAAGAATTTCAGAAGTTAATACACGAGATGATTCTGTGCAGATGGGGATGGCAAAATGGGCACACCAGAAATACGGACATCTGGGAGAAAAATCCACTTACAGGTGGGCACAAACAAGAAGAATTGCACTTTCATTAGATTTAATTGAAACTGTTATATTACAGTGCCCGGTATGTCAGCATATGTAACAAAGGCCTACACCTCATACAGTTCAGGGACATATAGGACAAGTAAAGTTACCAGGACAAATATAGCAGATTGATTATATCGGTCCTTTACCCTCTAATAAGAGCAGCCATTACATATGTACAGCAGTAGACACTTATTCTAGATACCTTATTGGTTTTCCGTGCTGACGAGCTACACAGGTAAGTACTCTGAAAACCATAGATTTGATCATTCTGTATTATGGAATGCCTTTGCAAATACAAAGTGACAATGGTTCTCACTTTAAAGGGAGAATAGTACAGGAATTTGAAAAACAATTTAATATTGAATGTGTTTTTCATATACCCTATTACCCACAGGCATCAGGATTAATTGAGAGAATGAATGGATTACTTAAAGACCAGTTAAGAAAACTAGGAAATGGTACTCTGCAGAACTGGAGAGGTAATCTAAATATGGCATTACAGATTTTAAATAATAGACCAATTTCAGAAACAGAAACACCATTAATGAGAATGTTAACTCAAGAATTGCAGATCAAACCATATGTGACGACAGAAACAATCACATATTGGGAAACTCAGACAGGTGCATTAGCTCCTACTAGAGCCAGACCTGAGGACTGAGTCTATATTTGATGAATGCCTACAAAATACTGCCATGGTCAGGTCAACTGATCAAGGCCAGAATTGGAATTCAAATTCCGACAAAATATTTTGGTTGGATAGTGCCTCAGTCACCACTTGCTTTGAAAGATGTTCAGGTTGTGGGTGGAGTTATTGAAGCAGATTACCAAGTGTACTTAAAATTATTTTGTTAAATACTTCAAATAAAAATGTTCATGTACGGAAAAAGAATAGGGTAGCCCAAATATTTATTGTACCTGTGTTAGGCGGCACAGTCAACAGAGAGCAGTCACCATCTGTTGCTGCCTTTAAGATGGAACAAATATCCGATATGCATGAAACCAATTCAGGTGCAGAAATATGGGTCCATGAACCCAATAAATAACCTGAACAAGCAGAAGTTATTGCTACTGGAAATGACAATCCCTCAGATTCACGAATCCTCCATGTAAGACTAAATAAGTCTTACTCGGAGGCTGCAGTTGAACGGTATGACGTCAGCATGCCATAAATATTCATGAGGGTACGCTGACTCAACAGCAAGTCTAACACGGACCGTGCAGAAAAGCAGGGGGCATGTCCTACTGCCGAGCAGTCTAAAGGTCCATGCCCCTGCAAGTGTCCGAAATGCCAAATGTCAACACACAAGAGCGAGTCCGCTCAAATGTCTATGTACACAACACCACACTCCCTGACATTGTAAACCCCCCAGCACAGTTATAAAAAGTAAAACATTTAATTTTTTTTTCTAATTCCCAATATAGCTGCCTGTATTTGCGCGTGTGTGTACGGGTGTGCCCATTGCTTAGCTGCAGTTAGCAATCCCAACATAGAAGAGCATAAGAAGGAATGTTTATGCAAATTACTCCAAATAGCAATAGTGTAATGGTAGAGCATTCGCACAAAGAGGAGGCATTCACGGTTCGAGTCCCATCACTCCCCTTCCTATTTATGTTCTAAAGTAGTATATGAAATAATTCCTGACATATATGATTTAACTTTTACTAAAAACCATTGAAATGGCCTATGTATCAGTGAACAAAATATATATTTATAAAGGATCATGACATATAATTGCCCGCAGTTAAGCAGCGCTTTACCCAGTGCAATATAGTTGCCCACAGTTAAGCAGCACTTTACCTAGAGCAATATAGTTGCTTGCAGTTAAGCAGCGCTTTACCCAGTGCAATAGAGTTGCCCATAGCTAAATAGCGCTTTACCCAGCGCAGTCGGTTTGCACGGAGGTGTGTGCTGCGCCAACCAGCGCACCATAGGGCAATGTTGAGAAAAGTTGCTTAAACACAACCGCACCCCCTAGCCTGTCTGGACAGTAGTAAAATAAAATGAATGATAAGGTTTGAACCCAGGGACTCTGTGCACCATAATCAAAGTACTGAACCACTAAGCTATGACAGCTTAGGATAAATAGCCACTGTTAACATACATATACTTATAAATGGGAGAATAACCATTACTAAGCAGGTCTGCAGTCAGCCGAGAAATTTCAAACATGGCCAGTCACAAAAAAGTGCGGGAAATGTGGCATATTTAAGCCCCATAGGTGGGAATACTCACCATAACTGAATGTAGCTCCCATCTGCAGTTAGAATGGCTGGTGCTGGAGAGGGTACATGCTTCCGAGCGCAATGTTGGGGCATCGAGGAGTCGAAATACATGGTTTGGCTCCTTGTCCACCGTCATGAGTCAAGGCTCCTGCAGGGCCAATTCCAAGGGATGGAGTACAAGGCAGAGGCTTGGAACCGGATAGCTCATGACCTCACCACTGTCACAGGCATTCCTCGGACTGGTGAGCAGGTCCGTCACCACCATGCAGACCTGAGGAGATGGAAGCAGGACCTACTGAACCAATGGATACAGGAGGCCCGTGGGATGCAAGATGCCCCACAACTGAGTAGGTAGCCATAGAATGCAATATATAAGAAATGATAATTGATTCTGTATAATGGATAGGTATTTTTCAATATCCCTTCATTTACTTCACAGCTGCAGGTGACTGTGCTGCGAATCAGCAAGCCTATGCAGATAGGCTGCTAAGGCTGCGCCGCCAGGCAGATTAGTGATTATTCTGCTTGTATTGTTATATAAAATAGGTTGAAGAGCCTGAAAGAAAGTGTTGTAGTCCAATAATACAGCCATAAAGTGCCCTGAATAAGCCCTATGCATGTACTGTTATATAAAATAAGTCAGAGTGCCAGAAAAAGAGTGTAGTAACCCATTAAGAAAGGTAAAATATGTCCAGAATAATATCTCTGCATGTACTGTCATAAAAAATAAGTGAGTAAGCCTGAAAAAGAGTGTTCTAACCTATTAATAAAGGTATAATATGTCTTGAATATGTCTTCCATATGCACTGTAATATCAAATAAAGGAGAGAGCCTGTGGAAAAGTGTGTAATGTAATTAATAAAGGTATAAAACCTGGAGTGTGTCTGTGTCACTTACTTTGAAATGTTGTTGTACCCTTGCATTATACAAATAGTACTGTTTTAATAAGTGATGGCAACCCACAGATGGGCAGTCCCATCTAAAGTGAGTGATGGAAGTGCTAGTAGCTGTGAAGCATATATACAGTCCTCAACAGGCAGTTACTGGCTGGCATGCATAAGTAAATCTGGCACACGAGTAGCTTGTTAATTTGTTCGAACACAAGACAAATGGGTGAAGTATAAACCAATAAATCCTCAAAAGTTGGAGAAACCAGAATCCGTATTGCAGAAATATAACCAGGATTTTATTAAACACACCACCACGCTGTTAGCACAAATAAACAAGAGAGCACAAAAAACCACTTCGTATTAACGCTATTGTAGAACACTGCGTTTTCGTATTCCACCATGTACTTCATCAGATAAAAATGAGCATTCTTTCATCTGCTTATATATCTTTCCCAATTTTACAATTAATTAATTAACACATTTAAATAGCCATCATTAAGTTAAGAAAGATTTTTTAAAAAAACTTTTTTAAAAAAATATATATACAACAACAAAATAACCCATTGACTAAAATGCATTCAAAAACTTTAAATAGGTTCCTAAATGCAATATTACTCTCCAATGAGCTAAAGCCCATGTTGTTTTAAGCATTATATAAAATATCCTATAGCAGCATAATCAAATTATTTAAAAGTTGGAAAGTATATATAAAAAAATCTAAAATGCCATCTAGTGGTCCTTTACACAAATTGCAGCTCGACTTCAAATAAATTATTGTATTAATAAATGCATTATATAATTAAATAAATAGACATTATATAAATTTTATAAATTCCATTATTAAAAACATTTATATCTTAATATTTATATCTTATATATATATATATATACAAGACAAGAATAATCTCATGACTCAATTATCAAGTGTATTATAGGGAAGGAATTATATAGGTAGTCTATTATAATTTAGCTGCTCTCAGCTTTAATTGAGGTAGAATGCTGGTGTACTCATTTAAACCTGGTGGATTATATGATTCAAGTGTCATTTGCCACCAAAGTTCTCTATACTCTAATTTTTTTCCCAGGGTCCACCTCTAATATCCTTCTCTGTCTGCTCTATTACTGAAAATATAAAACTAGCTTGCTCACATACCATGCTGTGCCTATACAACGCATTCGTCTCTTTACAATTTTTAATGTCATTCAGATGTTCGAATATCCTTCTTTTCAGTTTCCTTTCAGTTTTTCCCACATAAAAGGACTGACAGAATTTACAAGAAGCAAAGTACACTAGTCCCATTGAGTCACAGTTATGATACTTATCATTCACTATTGACCTGCTTCTGCTATTAATGTTAATGACATTGCTATTAGAAATAGATGCACACTGGGAACACCTACCACATTTATATGCCCCCTTCCTCCTTCTATCTTGTAAATTTATAGTTTTTTTATTTTCAAGTATGTTTCTAATGCTTTGTGAGTTTTTGTAAACAGTCTTGATTGGACAATTCTTGACCTTATTTATGTCCATTAGTTCAATAAATCTACTCCATTCTTTATTAAAAAATATTTCTTATTCTATTGTTAATAGTGTTATATTCTAAGGTAAGGGCTAGCAAATAATTTTCCTGGTTGCTAGCATTATTCACTTTACAGTTCCCCTTATTCACTGTATTACCACCTTTCACTATCGGTAGGAATTTATTACTTCTGCCTTTTAGCACTTCCTGTCTAATATCATTAAGAAGTTCTTCCGGGTATCCCCTGTTCCTAAACATATTTTCCAAAAGATCACATTCTGTAATAAATACTTCATCCTCACTAGTCATTCTACATCCCCTCACAAACTGCCCTTTAATGATATTCCTTTTTACATGTTGGGGATGTGAACTATCATAGTGTAAAAAAGAGTTACAGTATGTCAGTTTTCTATAAATTTTAGATTCTAAACCTTTTCCTTTTTTATAAATTTCCACATCTAGATATTGTAGAACGTCAGATGAAATGTGATGAGTAAATTTCAGAAAATTACTAGTGCTTTGGAGATAGTCTAGAAAGGCATTTAAAGTTACTTCATCTCCAGTCCAAAAGATAACTATGTCATCCAGGAACCTACGATACATTACCCATGAGGTGCTGAATTCACTTTTCAGAACATACTTTTCCTCCCATTTTGCTAATACTAAATTGGCGTAGGTGGGGGCACAAGCTGCCCCCATAGCTACACCTTGGGTCTGTTTAAAGAATTCACCATTAAAGTATAAAAGGTTGTTCTGTAGCACCATTTCCATCAGCCAAATACTTATTAATTTGTCATTGTTAGATAGGTTACTGTCCTCATAGATTATCTCTTCAAACATACTAGTTCCTTCAGCAAATGGTATGGAGGAAAACAAATCAATTACATCTATAGTAACAAATGTTAAGTTCTCTATATTATTAAAGCTAGCAATGGTCTGTAATAGGTCCCAGGAATCTTTTAATATTTGCTCCCTATCTAGCCACAGTTTTTTTGTCATGTTATCCACAAATTTAGCTAAAGAATGGGTTTTGGAACCGTCAGCAGAAACAATAGGTCTTAGTGGGGGATCTGTCATATTCTTATGTATTTTGGGTATGCCAAATATAATAGGTACTTTGGGTTTTTCTACCTTCAAAAAATTATGAGTTTCAGAATTAATTAAACCTTCCATTACCATCTCATTTAAAGAAATATCTATTTTATTGTATGCTATATTAATCTCATTTTTTGATACTGCTTGATATTTATTTTCATCCCAAAGAATTTTACACATCCTACATTCATATTCTATATTTTCCATTATGACAATATCTCCCCCTTTGTCCGTTTTCATTATTCTTAAATTTGAATCAGTTTTTAAGTCTTTTAATATTTGTTTTTCTTCATTACTCAAATTATTATGAAATCTCATCCCATTTAATTCTTCTTTTCTAATTTCTTTCTCTAAAATTTTCTCAAGATTTTTAAGTTGTGGATGTAATGGAGGATTAAAGGTGGACTTACATTTCAAATTAGAGCTGAGACTATCTGTAGTGCTGTTTGGTAAGAGCATCTTTAGATTTATTTTCCTAAGAAATAATTTTATTTCAATCAATGATTTTGCTAGGTCACCCTTAGTAGTAGGTATAAACTTAAGCCCTTTGGACAATAATTTAAAGTGGCCTTTCTGTAACACTAATGGGCTGAAATTGTAGATGTGAAAGTTGTTATAGGTCCATTTATTTTCCTCATTTAGAATTTCCTCTGTGGTAGGTGACCTAGGATTAACTCGAAAGCTGATTGGTCAGTTAACTGAACTGATCAACCTCCTTACCCCAGTGGCTTCCTCTCTGTTATCTGTACAAGGAAGGAACACTAACCATATCCCCGTGACGACCGAAGGGTCGGTAATATCGCTTGTTAATTCACAGGAAGAAGCAGGATTGGAGCTTATTGGTGCGAGAGGGGACGCCGACTACCAAAAGGATTTGCCTGGGGTTACTTTAATCCAGCGAATACCCCATGAATTTTTAAAGAAAATCCTAGAGGGGAAGCCAATGGAGGACTGGGTAAGGATAAGCGAGACACTCGCACACACCGTCCTGGTCTGGACAAAGGTACCGTGGCTCCTATTCATGATTTAAATGATTGGCTACGCCAGAAATGTACTTTTAAAGACAATTCTGATGGCGTTACTGGACGACCAAATAATTATACTTATAAGGACAATTTAAACAACTTATATAAATTACTGCACAAATATAGGACTTTAAATGTGGAAATACTTATTTGAATGAATGTATCTCTAAAAATATTGTACCGAAAGGTTTACGGTTATACAAATATCCCAATAATGTTATACCAGGCTCTAATTTTCACCTGGAACTGTTGGAAATTTTTAATAAATGTGGTCTAGAAATGTTGCAGCTCATGATTAGGGAAAATAGTAGGATTCAGGATGATATTTATAAGGACATAGAGGCTTTAGATAAAGTGATTACTAATGACCTTATGTTCTCTGTCAAAGAAGAGAAGTCTAAATATTTTAATATGAGGAAGGAAATAGATAAAAATATGGATGATTTAATACTTAGGAAAATTAAAAAGATGGAAAGGGATGTTTGTGAATATAAGAACAAAATGAGTTATCCCAACCCCCCACATAAAAAATATATGCAAGAGGCTCATTATTATAATAACATTCATCCCAATAGAGGTAAACCTGAACCTATTGTTATTATGGACCAACAGGATGAAGAACCCTTATATGAGGATGAATTTCCCCCACTAAGGAGGTCCGAAAGAATAATGAAAAGGCAAGGGGAAAGGGAAGAGAATTTTCACTGGAGAGGGGGAAGAAGGGGAAGAGGGAAATATTAAAACTACCCTTAATATTACCTACCCCCCCTACCACAGAGGAAATTCTAAATGAGGAAAATAAATGGACCTATAACAACTTTCACATCTACAATTTTAGCCCATTAGTGTTACAGAAAGGCCACTTTAAATTATTGTCCAAAGGGTTTAAGTTTATACCTACTACTAAGGGTGACCTAGCAAAATCATTGATTGAAATAAAATTATTTCTTAGGAAAATAAATCTAAAGATGCTCTTACCAAACAGCACTACATATAGTCTCAGCTCTAATTTGAAACGTAAGTCCACCTTTAATCCTCCATTACATCCACAACTTAAAAATCTTGAGAAAATTTTAGAGAAAGAAATTAGAAAAGAAGAATTAAATGGGATGAGATTTCATAATAATTTGAGCAATGAAGAAAAACAAATATTAAAAGACTTAAAAACTGATTCAAATTTAAGAATAATGAAACCGGACAAAGGGGGAGGTATTGTCATAATGGAAAATATAGAATATGAAAGTAGGATGTGTAAAATTCTTTGGGATGAAAATAAATATCAAGCAGTATCAAAAAATGAGATTAATATAGCATACAATAAAATAGATATTTCTTTAAATGAGATGGTAATGGAAGGTTTAATTAATTCTGAAACTCATAATTTTTTGAAGGTAGAAAAACCCAAAGTACCTATTATATTTGGCATACCCAAAATACATAAGAATATGACAGATCCCCCACTAAGACCTATTGTTTCTGCTGACGGTTCCAAAACCCAATCTTTAGCTAAATTTGTGGATAACATGACAAAAAACTGTGGCTAGATAGGGAGCAAATATTAAAAGATTCCTGGGACCTATTACAGACCATTGCTAGCTTTAATAATATAGAGAACTTAACATTTGTTACTATAGATGTAATTGATTTGTTTTCCTCCATACCATTTGCTGAAGGAACTAGTATGTTTGAAGAGATAATCTATGAGGACAGTAACCTATCTAACAATGACAAATTAATAAGTGTTTGGCTGATGGAAATGGTGCTACAGAACAACTTTTTATACTTTAATGGTGAATTCTTTAAACAGACCCAAGGTGTAGCTATGGGGGCAGCTTATGGCCCCACCTACGCCAATTTAGTATTAGCAAAATGGGAAGAAAAGTATGTTCTGAAAAGTGAATTCAGCACCTCATGGGTAATGTATCGTAGGTTCCTGGATGACATAGTTATCTTTTGGACTGGAGATGAAGTAACTTTAAATGCCTTTCTAGACTATCTCCAAAGCACTAGTAATTTTCTGAAATTTACTCATCACATTTCCTCTGACGTTCTACAATATCTAGATGTGGAAATTTATAAAAAAGGAAAAGGCTTAGAATCTAAAATTTATAGAAAACCGACATACTGTAACTCTTTTTTACACTATGATAGTTCACATCCCCAACATGTAAAAAGGAATATCATTAAAGGGCAGTTTGTGAGGGGATGTAGAATGACTAGTGAGGATGAAGTATTTATTACAGAATGTGATCTTTTGGAAAATATGTTTAGGAACAGGGGATACCCGGAAGAACTTCTTAATGATATTAGACAGGAAGTACTAAAAGGTAGAAGTAATAAATTCCTACCGATAGTGAAAGGTGGTAATACAGTGAATAAGGGGAACTGTAAAGTGAATAATGCTAGCAACCAGGAAAATTATTTGCTAGCCCTTACCTTAGAATATAACACTATTAACAATAGAATAAGAAATATTTTTAATAAAGAATGGAGTAGATTTATTGAACTAATGGACATAAATAAGGTCAAGAATTGTCCAATCAAGACTGTTTACAAAAACTCACAAAGCATTAGAAACATACTTGAAAATAAAAAAAAAAACTATAAATTTACAAGATAGAAGGAGGAAGGGGACATATAAATGTGGTAGGTGTTCCCAGTGTGCATCTATTTCTAATAGCAATGTCATTAACATTAATAGCAGAAGCAGGTCAATAGTGAATGATAAGTATCATTATAACTGTGACTCAATGGGACTAGTGTACTTTGCTTCTTGTAAATTCTGTCAGTCCTTTTATGTGGGAAAAACTGAAAGGAAACTGAAAATAAGGATATTCGAACATCTGAATGACATTAAAAATTGTAAAGAGACGAATGTGTTGTATAGGCACAGCATGGTATGTGAGCAAGCTAGTTTTATATTTTCAGCAACAGAGCAGACAGAGAAGGATATTAGAGGTGGACCCTGGGAAGAAAATTTAGAGTATAGAGAACTTTGGTGGCAAATGACACTTGAATCATATAATCCACCAGGTTTAAATGAGTACACCAGCATTCTACCTCTATTAAAGCTGAGAGCAGCTAAATTATAATAGACTACCTATATAATTCCTTCCCTATAATACACTTGATAATTGAGTCATGAGATTATTCTTGTCTTGTATATATATATATATATAAGATATAAATATTAAGATATAAATGTTTTTAATAATGGAATTTATAAAATTTATATAATGTCTATTTATTTAATTATATAATGCATTTATTAATACAATAATTTATTTGAAGTCGAGCTGCAATTTGTGTAAAGGACCACTAGATGGCATTTTAGATTTTTTTATATATACTTTCCAACTTTTAAATAATTTGATTATGCTGCTATAGGATATTTTATATAATGCTTAAAACAACATGGGCTTTAGCTCATTGGAGAGTAATATTGCATTTAGGAACCTATTTAAAGTTTTTGAATGCATTTTAGTCAATGGGTTATTTTGTTGTTGCATAGATATTTTTTTTAAAAAGTTTTTTTAAAAATCTTTCTTAACTTAATGATGGCTATTTAAATGTGTTAATTAATTAATTGTATAATTGGGAAAGATATATAAGCAGATGAAAGAATGCTCATTTTTATCTGATGAAGTACATGGTGGAATACGAAAATGCAGTGTTCTACAATAGCGTTAATACGAAGTGTTTTTTTGTGCTCTCTTGTTTATTGGTGCTAACAGCGTGGTGGTGTGTTTAATAAAATCCTGGTTATAGTTCTACAATACAGATTCTGGTTTCTCCAACTTTTGAGGATTTATTGTTAATTTGTTCCCCAGAAATGTGAATGTGCTACAAGAAATGCAGGGTTCTGTACAAATGGAACTGAAAATGTCATGTGAGCACATTCAGATATGTAGATAAAGAAATATAAATAAAATCAAGAAATATGTAGCAGTAACATCTGCATCTTGGACAGTTAGTATGTCAGATATAGGTCAGGTATATAATGAACTAGCCAAACCCATTACACAACCTAATGCATGTTGGCAAGTGTAATAATACATGTAGGGGATATACACCTGCAGTCACTAGGAATGTAGTGTAGACTAAAAGTACTTATAAGATGTTAATTGAGGTTTCTTTCTACACCCTACTGTATGTGCATAAACCATGCAATTCCACACCTCAATGGGTATGTGTAATCTCAAACATTTGTTGGGACATATGTCCTATTATTCTATAAATATCTGCATTCACTTTGATGCATGTGCCCTGTTCAAACACCACAATCATGGTGGCCTGTTGCTACCAATCATCCCTGCATGCTGTTGGAATGTCCACTGTCGTTCAATATATGCATGTGTTATGCTTGTTGTTCAAATGTTGGAACCTTGGTGTGTTGGGTTAAGGGGAATATTACTGCATGCTGTTACAACTAATTTGGAATGCTGTTGTTTATGTTGTAATTAAACACACCTAATCACAGAACGTATGGGAAGGCCGGTCCCAGCGGACCCACCTGTCCCTCCTCAGCTGGTGATTGCACCTGGCACTAGCAGGTCCGGTGCCCAGCCTGGGCTCCCCTCCTCCATTGGTCCTGTGCCACCTTTGGGTGGAAGCGCTGCAGAGGATGGGGCTCACCCCCCCGTGCAAGCGTGGGTGGAGAAGGGCCACCTGTCACCCTTCGAAGGGTCTGGGTTATGGTGCATAGGGAGATCCAGAGTTCATTCGCTGATCCCCTACGCCAGCTCAAGGCGAGTGTGGTGCGTCTCATGGGTGAGCCTGCCTGTCCTACGCAGCCCCCAGCACAGCCACCCTCAGGGATGTGAAGGTGCAGTGGTGATTGCCCATGGGTGGGGATCTCAGTTCCACTGTTACCATCTGTAGGCTCATGGGCTTGCGATTTCCAAACATCCATCCCCATCAATTGTGTTCACCCACCCCATGTGTCATACACCACCCCTGTATGCATCTTGTTTGTCTTGTCTGTTTACCTCCCCAACCTACCTCCCCAAACATACCTACTTCCTCTACCTCACTTTCCACGCTCACCTGAAAAAAAAAGGACAGTCTGTACCCACAAAAAAAATTACGCCCCAAACATAGCTGCCCATTTTTCACACATGTCCGCTGGACATGTAAACTGATAATTATAATTGGCAGTACAACATACTTTGTTGTCTTCACCCCTCTCCCAGGGGCGGAAGGTTTCAAATGTCACTCCAAATTTATTGCATATGCACAGCTGTTGCTGGTAAAGAAATGGGCAGCTATGGACCTTCCCTACACCCGTCCTGCACATCCCAAGCTTATTTTCCTACTGTCTTTCCCTCTTTGTGCCCCCTTTTTCACCACTTTCCTATCTCCCCATTTTCTTTTCTTTCAAAGAAATTAGTGCAGGGGTTAGCGGGAGTAAGCACTTTTAAGCAGTAGTAAGCGGGTTTAAGTGAGTGTGCACATGTGTGTGCTTAGCTAAGCATCGCTAAGCGTCGCACAAACCCGTGCAAACCCACACAAACCTGCTTACAACTGCTTAAAAGTGCCTTAGTCACTCTATGTCAAGGCCCTTGTTCTGCTCAGCAGCAAAATAAAACACCTCTGTCAGTCTCGAACCCCAGACCTTGGACACACTAGACTGCATGAAGTACCACTAAGCCACAACAAATATACAATAACTTGGTGCTGAAATAAATATATCATGCATTACAATGAGGGAATGTAAAGGGAAAATAGGAATGGCATAACACAAATCCTGTTCTGTGGCTCTTTACCAGCAGTTGTGGAATTTCATGACATGACTGTAAAAAGTGAACCAGCCATTCTAGCAGGGAATAATGTTACAGTAGCACCTTACAAACTTCACACAGTATCAGACCAGGATAAACACTGGCGTAGTTGAATAGGGCAGAGGCCAGACTTCCCAACTGTGACTGCTTTACAGGGATGTCCCTGATTCGTAAACAAATGTTAGCTGTGCCCCTCTGAATCACTCTGAAAAGTACTAACATTAGGCAGAAAAGTGGGGAATCGCACTTAATGAATATGTCAATAAGTGAGAGTAGACACTGCTTGCACGTCAGAAAAGGTGTAGTTATACATATGCTCCGATTCCCAAGAAAGTCTCAACTGAAATATGTTTGTAATATATTACAGGTGTATCTCACTTATATGTACCTTTCCCTGAGGCTGTTCAGATATATACCAGAGATTATCTGAGGCCTGGCAGAGGCAGAAACACACAGGCATATCAGCATTTCTACTGTTACACACTCTGCAAATAGCTTTGGAAGGAGTTCCACAAGCATGCCCTTATGTAGGAGTACAACACAGAAATATCACAGGATGTAGCCATGTAATGCTAGCAACCAACTGTGACAATGCCATTGTTCAAGTGCTGAAAAGACTGCTGTGGTGCACAGACAAAGAATAATAGGCTAACCTCTGGCTACCATCTGGATATGTCCACAGCTGGGAGCTACGCAGACAGACTACTTGCCTTGATAGATTAACAGGTACACAGCAACCCTGTATGTTCAGCAAGATAAACATCACACGATAATAAATAATGCTCTTTGCAGTTCTGCACCCCTACCCAAAAGTACAACATACCTGTGTATTCAGGCAAAACCAAGGGTGTAGGTAGGCATACTCAGTACTGAAGTATGTCCAGTTGTCTTGAGCAGCCTGTGCTAATGTCAACACAAACAAACCACAAACTGTTCAGAAGTGAGTAACTTATTAATTACAGTATAGCAGTTCACAAACAGTGCATGTGCCAGAGGAATACATTGCAATAACTACATTTGTATGGCAGTTAATTGTCTAATTCAAAAAGAAAGTGCATACTCCCATGTATCCTGTGTTAGCATTTGGAGGGGTGAGTAAAAGTCTACACTGAGAAGTGAGTACTGGAAACAGCAACATTCAGGTTTGAGTACAACATGCATATCACTGGCTACAACCCTAGCTTCAGATATGAGACATATACCAACCTTCTGACTGACACAACGGTGTCCAGAGCAAACAAGCATGGGCCCCACCTTGGAAAGCTGAAAGGGCTATGCCTACCTAACCTAGCATTTTATAGCAGCGGGCTGCAGTCACAGTGAGTACTGCAATTACCACACAGCAGGCTGCATGCAATTACTTAATGGTGTGCACCAATTGGTGCAGAGGCTGTCACATGCACATGTGCAGATACCTAGAAAAGCAGGCTGTACCTGCTGTCCACACATGCAATAATATCATTGCAGGAACAGAGAGATAAAGAGTGAGAGATAGAGACAGAGACACAGACAAAAGAGACAGAAACAGACAGAGAAACCCCCCCCCAAAAAAAAAAAAAAAAAAAACAGTAACAACAGACGGAGCAGAGAAATACAAAGGTAAGGTATGTAACTCATATGCATTTGCCGGCATGTAGTAGATGTTCTTGAAGAGTACTCTACACACTGAATCATCCATATGTGGTAGCAGTATGTATCTATATGTATCTGCACATGTGCATAGGGCAAGGGACATACTGCAACTGTTAGTGAAGGGTGGACATACATATGTTGTTGAAGGTTGTTATGTGCATATATCTATGTAGGTTGTAGTGTGTGGCACAGAAAACAGCATGCAGTGCTGGTATATGTCATGTGGTGGTTAAACGCTGTGGGACTGATTTGTCAGATCTGCTGTGCTACAGCCAGTGAGGCCTGCTAAGGCTACATGGGCTGAGGACACCAAAATGCATTCTGCACAACACTGTGCAATATTATTACATAACTGTATATCTCACAACTGTCGCATAATTGATATCCCCACCATGAAAGGTGGACTGTACATGTGCCTATATGTACATCTATATGTACAGTAATGGATGTTTAGATGTATGTGTGTGTGTGTATATATATATATATATATGTATATATATATATATATATATATATATATATATATATATATATATACAGAGAGAGAGAGAGAGAGACACGGGGTCATATGTACCGCAACAGGTGCGTGGTGACCAAGGCATGGACTGAAGACCAGTGTCGATACTGCAGTGCCATCCCTCCTTTCCAAAACGCTGTACCCATTAAATACCACATAGGTGGAAATCTACCTAACACTGAAGGTGTGGTAAGGGAACATGGGACACAGGTGGACAGTAGCCTCCCCTTTGATAATCACAGTGCCACACTAGTCTTGTAATCTGTCTATGTGGTACGTGTCATCACAACAGGTGTGTCATCTAGGGAAATATAGGTCAGTGTTCCCCTCTACTCATCACAATGCCCCGTGTGGTATGTACCTCACATGACAACTACAGCAAGTGTAAAGGCCACAGACATACCTCACAAAGAGTAATACTGGCCTCAAACAGATGCCCTATGCAGACTGACTCATAAAACCACAGCTAGACTGTGTTGCATACCGCCCTCACAGAGGTGACCTCTGCCGGACATACAGAGGCATGTCACACCCATAGCTGTTTGACAACCACAATGTCAACATATCACAATCCCTCTGGGCTACACGCTCTAGGGCCCTAAACCTCGTCAGCTCACTAAACACCACATGCTGGAGGGATAGGTTCCTATCTCAGCGATATGCCATACTCTGGAATAAACCACCTAGCAATAGCAAACAAGGCTCCTCATTAGCAGTTGTCATAAATACCCCTGATGATTGTTTGAGAGATAGGTAATACACACCGGGCATCACATCTGTGGTTCTGGATGACAGGGCAAGCGAAATCAAATTACATGTGTGTCAAAGGCCAGGGTAGCATATGGCTAGGCTGCTGTAGGCCCTAGGGCCAATAGCGTATTACCTACCTATGACACGATGCACACACACACATGTACTCAATGCAATACCTGCTATGTGAGGTTGAATGAGTGTAACGTTGAATGTGTGCAAGGTCTGTAAAGGTGTGATAGCTTAGTGTGAATTTGTATCTGACATGGTAGTTTATGTCCTAGCTGTGAGACCAGCAAAAGATGTGCATGTTATTGCTAGGCAGACATAGTAGTATGGCATACATTGTGACGTAGTTCCTTGTTGATGACTGCAGTGTCCCATTGTAGGCTAAAGCAATACATGTATGCCTAGTGAGTGGTACTACTGGTGAATCCAACCCCCATATGAACTGTAATATTAACTGAAGCTGTAGGCCTAAACAGCACAGTACGGTGTATGTTCACATTGTTTGGAAACACTGTCTTGTGTGTTTCCTGTAATCTGCACAAATTACATACCTTAGGCATAAGGTTTTGTAAGTAGTGGCACACAGAACTGTATGGTACACAGGTAAAGCTCATCTGGATTGGCATACATTGGTGTGTTGTATGTTTGTCTGATGTGTGTGTAATTATGCCTGTACCATGCCCGCAATCATATGTGTGTTACAGGGTATATGTGTGTATCTAGCAACATATATACTCTGTTACAGCAGTATGCCACCTATATTAACAACTGTGCACATATGTTAGGCAGGGGTATGGCATCAACAACTAGGGTGGTTTACTGGTACTACTGTAACTGTACTTTACATTCATTGCAATGGGTGACATCTTTCTTCGTGCATTAGCGTGATATATACCCCTGTGGCGAGGTTGTGCATTGTGTCACAAACAGTGTGCCGGGTACTGTTGTATAGTGGTTTGATATATAGAGTGTGCCAGGCACTGTCAGTCAGTTGTGACCTGAGCACCAATATGTGGTAGTGAACATGTGTATCCTCTGACAGACAAACGGATGCTATATATGGCAGTTAAGTGATATCTGTAGTTAAGGGTGTAAAGTGTGCCACAGGACTCGCTCACACATATTGTTCATTTCTCTTTCAGGCTGATGGCCCACCAACGTAATCCCTGTTACACAGCAGCAGAGGAACAGGAAATCCACCATAGCCTGGTGCAGCACTACTCCCTGCTGTTTTCCAGAAGCAGCCAGCACCAGCATGAGCGGACTGCACTGTGGCAAGATCTTGTTCATTGGGTAAATGACATAGGCATGCATAACTGGACATATGAGCAGGTACACCATCACTGCAGTGATTTAATTAGACATGTCTGGTGGCGTGCATCTGATATCCATAGACAACAGCTTGCTACAGATGGTGGGGTGGCCATTCATCCCCCCCTCACCAGAGTAGAAAAATCCTGGAAGAACACCAAGGGCAAGAACCACAATTGGCCAGATAAACAATGTCCTTTGTTCTACATGTAGCCCTGGCTTTTAAAGAAAAGATTCTACCTGAGACAGGATGCAGAAAAGTAGTGTCCTTATTGATAAAGGCGCAGGCCTTACAGGTACCACAAGGTACAGTGCCTGCTTGTGACTTAAAACTCAGTTTTTTGGAATGATACTCTCCACATAACAGATCTTTTAAGCTCTTGTTCTTCCTGTATGCAATACAAGGGCTAGATCCTACTAAACCCCTAATCCTATCATCACTTACTAGAATGTTCCAGTTCTTCTTAACAATCTCACATATATCATTAATGTTACTACTATATGTGAACATTACTTTAGGTTTAAGAATATTGGTGCCATTCTTAGAAGTTACATTATGTTCATCTATGGGACGATGCATCCAAGGTCTATACACATGTTTCCTCTTGTGTTTACTACCTTCAACAACCTTGTTCACCATATCTCCCCTATAACCTCTTTCTTCAAAGTAACCTCTCAATTTGCTCATTTCCCCTTCGAAACAGGAATCCTCAGTACATAATCTTGAGATCCTGCCTAGTTGTCCTTCCACAATGTTGGGGAATGTATACCGTGGATGCATACTATCAAATGAAAGGAGAGTATTCTTCCAACACTCCTTCCTATATATACCAGTGGAAAACCTGTTTCAGTTTGTTCTATGGTGACATCCAAAAAATCTAACTGAGTATAGGAGGTACTTTTAGTAAATCTGAAAAACGTGGTGGTGGAATGTAGGAAAGATATAAACTCATCCAAGTGAGCTGGCTTCCCCTCCCACAGAATAAACACATCATCCACAAACCTCTTATATAGCTTGATGGACGGTAGCCAGATTGTGTTGTTGAAAATATATTGATTTTCCCAAAAGGAAAGCACTAAATTAGATATATTGGCACAGGGTGTGCCCATGGCGACACCCTGTGCCTGTCTGTACAGTTGTTGTAAACCCAAAAAGATGTTATTCTCTAGTACCATATTAAGCATGGTCTTCACAAGATCAACCTGTGAATCATTAGCTCCTCTATCCTTCAATAAACTGCCAACTGCTGATATTCCATACTGGTTATTTATTACCGTAAATAGGCTCGGTACATCCAGAGTAACCATTAAATAATGAGTCCTGGGTGTACCTCTATCTATCTCCCCCAAAGCCTTTAAAAAATCTCCAGTGTCCCTTAGAACATTACTCATACTATCCACATATGGTCTTAATATTGTTTCTAGCCATATGGAAATGTTCTCGGTCACCCATTTTCGGCCCGACACTATGGGGCGTAGAGGTGGTTCTATCAGGGATTTGTGTATTTTCAGTAACCCTTTGAAAAGAGGCATTACCACCCCTTCAACCTTAAGAAACCTGTACAATCCTTCATCTATTACCATGTCATGCAGTAAGAGCTCTAAACTATTATGGACTTTGTCAACCAAATTTTTAACCATAACAGGGTTAATAGGAACATATGTGGAACCATCCGATAACAACTCTGCTATCTTACTCTGATAGTAACTAGTATCTAGAACCACTACTGCACCCCCTTTATCAGCCATTTTTATAGTAATCTCATTATTATCAATTAATCCCTGTAATGCTTTTCTCTGTTCTACTGTCAAATTATAATACTTATTATTGTGTCCCTTATGAAAATACTCCAAAAGGTCCCGCTCACAAGCATTAATAAACAAGTTCATGGAGGGAGTAAAAGGGGGCATATAGCTGCTAGGTTGTCTCAACGTTAAATCATTGGTATTGATTGCACCAAACAAATTACATAGGGCTATACTCCTACAATAAACCATAAGGTCCATCACGATCTCATGATAAACACTGTCCCTGCTAGGAACAAACGAAAGCCCCTTATTAAGCACATACAGCTCATCTGTAGTCAAACAATAAGTAGAAAAATTAAAAACAATATAAGTATCAACATACTGAGTCATTCCACAGTCCTTCTTTTCTTTTGTGGGTCCCTGCCTTCACTCAATGAGCGTTTCCAGGACCCCTTCTTCTTGACAGGGACAGGCAACACATTCAAAAAATGCCGTTCCGCTGACGAATTTTTCGGTCTAGCCCCCAAACGACTACTGTCCGCTGGTAAATCTACTCCAGGAGCAGACAGTTCGTTCATGGAAACCACAGACACAACGTTGGACGGCTCTGCTAAACAATCAGAAACAACGTTGGACGGCTCTGCTAAACTATCAAATGTTCCAATATGTTTTTCTATTACTTTGACCATAGTGGTAGAAATTGTGGAGCCTAAAGTAACGTGCATTGAACCCAAACCTGGAGTGGTCTCCAACGAACGCGTGATGTCAGCAGCGTCTTGTGCGTCGACTCGTAGCTCACCGGTACTTGCCACAGAACTACTAACATTGTTAGATGCTCGTTCCTTCTCACAAAACTCTGTATTGGAAGGTGAAATATAGCTAGATTTGGGTGCTAACTTAGATGAATAGCTTGCTGTGGTATGGCTTTGCACTGCCGGAGCAAACCTAGATCTAGGCCAGACAAAGATGTTACCATTGGAGAAATCTGCATGATTTCTCCTTAGTTTACTTATTTTTAATGTCTGTAACTTAGCGTCATTCTCTGAAAGAGATTTATACACCCCTTCCAAACGCTCCTTATAAGTAGCACCTATAAAGTCACTGCTCAATTTATCCTGTAAGTTCTCTGTCTCCTGTTTGAGAGCTATTATTTCTGGTGCAAAAAATCCATTCAACAGTTCCATGTACTGAAAACTCGTCTTAATGTTTATGAGCTGCCATTTTGCCAATAATTCTGGGTATCGTTCCCCTTGTGTCGGCATGCACAGCACCCTCATGCCCCGGGGAACAATACCATACTGCAAACACGCTTCTAGATGATAGGTTTGCCATTGAAGGCACTGTAGTCTCCCCATTTTATAATTAAGATCCCTCAAATGTTCATCAAAATTCTTATCCACCAAAACAGGAGAGGAGGCACTTAAACCATGATCTTTCAAAGTCACAAATCCCAAGTTTAACAAGGGTTTTTTTACATGTATAAAGTTATTATAAGTCTTGCCTTGGTTAACCTCTAACATAGAGGTCCCTCCTTGATTTCCAGAAGAAGATTCTTTAGCTGCATCCATAACGGTTCAACACCAATAAGCACAAAAAAGAAGAAATAAGTCCAATAATCAATGCTAGGTGCTGAAATGGTTCCTCAGCACACACAAGTGAAGCAAAAAACAGAAAATCCTGAAGAACACCGCTGGATGCTTCAAGTAGTAAAAATAAAAACTTTTATAAAAGCTGGTACAAAACAGATAAGCGCTTTCGGGTTGGTAGCCCTTCATCAGATGAATAACAGACATCAAAACTCACAATTTAAACAAAACATCTTCAAATCAGCATCTAATAAAAAATGTGGGCAAAACCAAAAATATGTTTAAGGTCAGGATCCTACAGCATTTATCTGCCATTAGGAACAGTGATCAGCACAATGCCCTCTTTAGACATACTCAAGATAATCCCACACACAATTTTAGCTTTAGGGCTATAGTTAATGTTAGTTTGGGTAGAAGGGGTGGAGACATCAAACAATTAACTGAATTAATTGAGTCTAGATGGATTATACAGCTGATGGCCCACAGGGGGCCAGGTCTTAATGATGTCATCCCAGTGAAACCCACCCTGAAAAATAGGCGGGTTTTTTATTAGATGCTGATTTGAAGATGTTTTGTTTAAATTGTGAGTTTTGATGTCTGTTATTCATCTGATGAAGGGCTACCAACCCGAAAGTGCTTATCTGTTTTGTACCAGCTTTTATTAAAAGTTCTTATTTTTACTACTTGAAACATCCAGCGGTGTTCTTCCAGGATTTTTCTGTTTTTTGCTTCGCTTGTGTGTGCCGTTGGAGGAACCATTTCAGCACCTAGCATTGATTATTGGACTCACCAGAGTAGAGGAGCTGCTCCTAAGCGTGGTGGCTCCTGGCCAACAACAGCAACTGCCACAGACATGTGTTGTCATAGAGGCCGGAGCCACCCAGCATGTTGACACTGAGCGTGCAGGTAACATGCCCTATCTGTAGACTACAGTTACCTGTATTGTTAGGTTATGCATATGTGAGATGTGTACTGTGTGTTTAGCAGTTGTTTTGCCTAGTGTTGTGCAATACTGATATTTGGAATATTATCTGTACACCTGTGACTGTCAACTGTTGTTCTACTGTAGTTTAGCAAACCCACAGTAGCAATGCCAAAGTTGTGGCCACTGACAAACTGTCTCATATTCTTGTAGGTCCCTCTGGTGTGACAGCAGGGCAGACGATCCATGCTGGTGAGTGTGTTATAACTTCAATATTGGTAATGAAATGTGCATGTCATAGGTCAGGTATAGGCCATGTACACGTAACTCACCTACGCATAATGCATGCTGTGCATGTTTGCTGTAAGACATTGCACATCTCAGTAATGTCAGTAGCTGCCACAATCACATGCAATACACAGAGCATCAGCACACTTGTGGCAACACTGTACTGCACATTGGATAGGCATAGTTGATACAGCTGTACACAACATAACACATTTGTCATACTCAGTACACCTCAACATGCTACACATGGCGTAACCACACACCCGCTGTAAGGTCACACTTCAGTATCCCACATGTCATCCACACAGCACACATGATATACCTGAGGGGTAGAGGCCTATCATGGGGCTGTGCAACACTCTTCAACACATAACACAGTCATGTTAGGCAATGCTCCCTATTGGGCACCTCACACACCCATGTACAAAGTGGCTGTGTAATTGTGAACGTAGCCACAGCACTGCAGTTCAGGTACAGCATGCTAGGCGGTGGTCTGTCACACATTAGTAGCCTTGAGTGACCACATGATGCATAATGATGATGGCACATTGTACTATACCCCATCCAGTTACAGTGACCACAGTACTACACATAGCAGTCATTGCTTTGCTCCTCAATGTTGTGTATGTGCAAACATATGCAACTATACACAATATGCATAGCAGTCACCATCTGTACAAAGTGACACATATATGTCCTTGAATGCCATTGGTTGTACAGGTCACATGACACACATTGGGTATGTGTGGTGTTTAATGTTGCAGTCGTGTAGCATGCCATGTCATGGCTGGCACCGACATATCTGCAATATGTCCCACACTCACCATAACCACTGTACAATGGCCATGTCGAGCATTGGTATTCCATCACGTATACATGCACCACTCATCCCGTGTGTGTACATAGCATGCATGTGCTACACCTGTGCCCACTATTATCTGCTACAGACACAGACACTGTAATTAGGCATGGAAATCTATGTGACACACAGATAACACATGCAGCCATGGTATGTATACCTGTGAGTGATGGTGCATAGGACATTGCAGAGCTGATAATACTTGCACAGCGATGTTGTGTCCTTGTACACATTGTGTTCCAGGGTATAGCCAATCACTGAATAACTACACACATGCATCAAAGCCATGTATACTGTTATTAACTAGGGCTGTCTACACTCGCACTGCATGGTCTTGAGCAACACATATTCTGCATGCTGACACATGTGAGGTGACTGTTTGCCTTGTGACACTGTCACCCACCTTCAACCACTATTGAGTATGTGTTGGATTGCTGGTGTGTGTGTGTATCTGTTGTAGTGGGGAGTGTATTTGTGTGCATGTGTGCATGTGTTCATGTGTGCATGTGTGCATGTGTGATAACATCATGTACAGATTGTAAAGTGTGTTTCCTGTCTTCCTCTCACAGGTGCTGAGGTTGGGTTGGCTGAATGCAGCAGGGAACCTGAAGCCACTGCCACAAATAGTGGAGATGATGATACATGTATTGTGGCACAGGCAGGTTTGACAGGGTCTGTCGTTGGTCCGCCAATCAACAGTACACAGCTTTCCACCCCATTTATGCGCACACTCATACTGCCAATACATCCCTCATCACCAATGGCCTTAGCTGAGGGACAGCATACAGTTGGCATTGACCAGGATAGTGTGGTATCCATGGCACATGCATCCCCTCACAGCAGCCATACCCGGATTCCTGGAATGGTACCACATAGATGGATGTCTAGGGGTTCTCGTGGGAGCACCGCTGGTCGTAATGCCCCTGGCAGACATGCCCCCACAGGTCTTACAACCTCAAGTATGTTCCGGGCTGTAATGGAGGCACAGGCATGTATGGAGCGGTACACCAGACAGGGACTAAGGGTGCAGAGGGTCCATTAAACCGCTATCAATGACAGTATCCGTGACTTTGCAGGTGCCATCCGTAATTACACCGAGGTCATTGATAGACGTTGGGGAGAGACATTAGATGCCCTCCACAATGTGTTTTCCATGAGCCAGGACCATGCGGGAGGGTTGAGACGTCGACGCGGATGTATGCCAGCAACATCAACGGCTGGCAGTCATTGCGGATGACCCACAGATCACAGCCGCTCCCATAGTGGCAGTACCAGCCCCAGCAATGCTGGGGCTGGCCTGTTGATTGACCGTCCTAGTAGACCACATGCATGTGTCTCTGGCCAGTCCCAGCAGGGACATGGGTCCAGTCGACATACCTCTGACTCTGATGATAGTACCCAGTCAGGCTTGGTACCCAATACTGTCCGTAGCACCCCTGCCAGGCACAGGTACCATGTCCATGCCCAGAGACAATGATCTGTACAGCCTGGCAGGTACAGTCTGTGGCTGTCCCACAAACTCCTGTATATGGCAGCCACATGGTGGAGCTGTGTGCATGCAGACACACACACATAAACCAAACACCTAGGGCTCACACATACACACACACATTACTTAAACATTGGCCCATGCTGTACTGTTGTCCTATACACACACACACACACACACACACACACACACACACACACACACACACACACATACATGTCGATTGAATGGGTCAATGTCGGGCTCTGGCAAACCAACAATACACCCTGTGCATATGATGAAACCTGTGCCACCTCCTGTCATCTGTAACATTGATGCAGGAACAGGCTAACATGGTGCTGATGCACAGGGTGACATTATAGCAGTGTAGCAATGTTAGCATGTTGTCAACAGGAAAGTGTAATGATATCCTTGTAGGTATATCTGAGCAGGCATGATGCATGAAAGCTATGATTGTCATTGTAGTATTGTTTACACCAGTGTTAAGTCTGAGTATGTATTGTCCGCCCATGTGCCACTTGGCTGAAGTGTATAGTGTTGCCAGCATGTGTTAGTGAGTGGACAGTATGTGTGTGATGTGTGCAGTACAGATTAGCAGGTGTACATCTGTGAACATGGTGGGGGTGCACTGTCTACATGTACGTGCATAGTGGACACATGGGATGTGTGACATATCCTGTATTACACAGTGTTAACATCTCATAGTATCTCTTGGTGGCCAGTATGCATTCTACTACAGATATGTTCTAACATGGGTACACATGTGTGTATGACATGGTTTGGCACTATGCTGTGGGTGATACTGTTACTATCTGTCAGTGTTTTGCATTCTGGTAGTATACACAACCTCAACAGCCTGACTATAACCAATCATTAGATGATGTCCTGACAACTGACACACAGATGTAGGGAACTCAGTAACAGTTGGATCCTTCCGGTACTATACTATAACAGTAACCAGTGGTATTGACCGCCACCCATTCCTGGGACCACACCTGTTTGGCATATAGCCCTCTTAGGTACATGCAAACACAATAGGGATATGTCCATCCACATCTGGAAATGCATGCATTGGCCTACAATGCATTCTCTGGATGGGACACATATCCTACACAAGGGTATCATACAGACCGATACCTGTTGTCCAACACATGCTGTATAGCTCTAAGCCAACTATAGCATAGTCATCCACATTTACTATACATCCTATCCCGACAGTACCACATAGGTGGTAGCCCCCAACATGTATGTCGGGTACCAATATGTGCATACAGCCAAGTGTTATGTCATCTGTCCTTTGGTATCCACATATCCAAAGGTATTGTGGAGTCCCTCGGTGTATCACATAAGAAATTAGGGGCCTGTAGGCATATCCACAAGGCTGTTGTACACCTCTAATGACTGTCCATTATTGCCAGACTTTGTTGTGTATGAACATGTCTGCCATATACCCCAGGCATGTACCCTCACTCACACTAGTCTATAGTAACTGTCATGGGTGTGTGTGACACAGATGACCTTGGCCACAGATCACTACAGTGGCCGGACTTGTCACATACATACATATGTGACCTACGATCTGAGAAGCAGCGGCACAATCTGTCAAAGGTAACAAACGTACTCATGTAGTATGCAGGCTTCACACCTATGTACTAATTGAGGTCACATGTACATATATTTATTTGCTACACAGATACCTGATGTGTGCAATGCACATACTGTTTTATTCCTGATATGTCATACCACAGTAAAAGCAAAACCCACACCGCATTGCCCAACAGTGTTACACACACACACACACACACACACACACACACACACACACACACACACACACACACACACACACACACACACACACACACACACACACACACTCAGCAATTGCAGGATTCAAATCCTACCTAACTATGTTATGACACTAGAAACATACGCATTAACATGACGTGCTATATGCTTTACTGGGGTTTTCGTTTCCACTGCTATATTTGTAGGATGCTGACATCATCAGACTTGCCAAAGAGGAATACACCTCTTTTAAGGTGTTTCCCTAGTCTCCAAAAAGGGCAATCCTTTCAAAGGAAGTCACACAGACACATACACACCCCCACACACACTCAGCAATTGCAGGATTCAAACTCCTACCTAACTATGTTATGATACTTGAAAGATACACATTAACACGATGCACTATATGCTTTACTGGGAGTTTTCATTTCCACTGCTGTATTTGTGGGATCCTGACATTATCAGACTTTCCAAAGAGGAATGTACCTCTTTTAATGTGTTTTCCCAGTCTCCAAAAATGGCACTCCTCTCAAAGGAAATCACACACATACAACCCGCCCCCCACACACACACGCAGTCAACAATTGCAGGATTCGAACCCCTACCTAACTATGTTATGATACGAGTAAGATACGCATTAACACAATGCACTATATGTTTTACTGGGTGGTTTATTTTCTCCTGCTATTTTTGTAGGATGCTGACATCATCAGACTGGACATGGTAATGTGTGTACACTTTGTTTTATGCAATCCCAGGAATGAATCATGTGGGTCAGCAGGTGTTAACAGCTTGAACAGGACCCCAAAATTCTTAGCTTGTGTGATCTATCTGTGGACAAATTGCCATTCCTTCATATGACAATACATATTTATGCACAGATTGTTGATTTTCTGGACACGACATGTGTCTGGGATGTTGATAAAGGGCTATTCAAAGTCTATGTGGGACGTGTGTAGCTCCATTCAGTGATGTATGTCCTGGGTGGCTGCCTTGCAAACAGTCTAGCAGGTTTGGGAACCATGATCTGCCCATGAACATACCACAGTTGGTAGGGTTGTGTGTTTGTTGGCTTCCAATAGCTCTGTTTATGACTTCAATCATGATGGACTCCATGGCCTTGCAGATCAGACTTCATAGGCTTATTGGACTATACTTCCCATGGTCTGTTGTGCACCAACACTTGTGGGGAGTGCCATATGTTGCTGTAACACATTCAATGGTTTCAGATCTTGTAGAGAGGGTGAGGCTCAACAGACTGTTCAGGTGCAGGGTCTGTTTGTTCTGTAGTTCACTCCTGACACATATAGGGAAACAATGTAATCCAATTGATGCCATGCTTTCGGCTTTGGGGGGAGCTGTTACCCATTCTACATGTGATATCTCCTGGTATGATGATAGGGCCTTTTGTCAGTGGGAGGTGGGTATGCATATATGGGCCTGTCTGACAGGATGTCGGCATTGTCAGTCAGGTGCAGTTGGCCCTGACTCAGGACATATATGAGTGTACATTGCTATTTATGACATAGCCGAAGGAGGTGTCATGGTTCAGTCTGGACTCCTTCGCAGATAATCTTTCCAAAACACCGACAAACCTGAGCACTTAACCCCGTTATACTCTTTTACACACTTAACACCCTACTGATCCTTTGTGATCAGTCAACAGAGTATGTCATCATAATATCTTGGCATGTCCAAAGGTCGGTTTCGTGTGTACTCTCCAGTCCAGCTGGTGAATATTGGAATTTTGATGCAATGTTACAACTGCCTTATGTACACAGACAACCCTCTCCTCCTCCCAACAAACTCAGATATATATGAGAGATGCAACTATATAGACATACAGGAGGATGAGCTCTCTTGACCCATGACTGGCCCAGTCTATCAGGTGGTGAAGGTAACCACACACACACCACAAATTCAGTCTCACATAGACCTAGAGCGACAGCAATCAAACTACATTACCACACAAAAACATACTCAGAGGCTCTAAATAAACTCTGCCTAAGCAGCAGAGACCTCCAAAGCAGACACACAAACAACTGCTACCCCACAACAATACCCACATATCACATAGTTCACAAAGTCAGTGTGCCACACAGTCACTGCCCTTAGGGCTAAGCAACACACCTAATACTCTTGTAATAGGTGACACATATTGTCAGACACACTGACGTCCCACTCACCAGGCTGAACAAGGAGATGGTCACTTTGAGCTGTCTGTCAGGTGCCAGGATTTGCCACATAACACATGCACTCAGGTCACTCCAAAGCAAGTACAGAAATGGCTCCATCATTGTCCATGCTGGTGCAAATAACCTCTGACATTCCTCCCTGGACTACATGACAAGAGACATAGAGGAGCTCTCTGATCATGTAGCCCAGGCCAGTATGACCCTGACCTTGTGTAGCATCTTACCCTCACCAAGACTGATGTCACAGTATACAGACAAAATGATCACTTTTAAAAGTTGACTAACATATTGGTGTCATTCAAAGGGGATCCAGTCTCTGTCAGCCTGGGATGATATGCTCGACATGCCACGTAGCTTCGCTATGGACAGCTTGCACCTGTCACCCCTGGACTTTCAAATACTGGCTAAGGCTCTTGCCACCCCCATAGTGCCTTTTTTAAGTGAGGCTCAAAAGACAAACCCACCTCCATAGACGTTACAAGGTAAAAGAAACTAAGGGTAATGCTGCTCAACACCAGATGTCTTACCCTCAAACTGCGCAGACTCAGGACTCTCCTCAGTATGGAGAATGTTGATATCTGTGCAGTAACAGACACCTGGTTCAGGCTCCCGAAAGCACACCAGCACTACCAGGTTATACTTCATACCATGCTTTTTGGCCACAAGACTCGGACCGGCCAACAAAAATAAGGGGAGTATCCATATACATCACAGATACACACACCTCCAGGTTAGTAGCACTGCACAAAGCATTGGAGACCATACATGTGCAGCTAACAGTGGGAAAAACTTCCTTTCAGTTTGTAGCCTGCTATAGACCACCCTCCCAAACTCAGGAACCCCACTCGGTTTTCCTGGGAACACTGGAGAATATGAAGGTCTCCCCAAACACCATTATATTGGGTGACTTCAAATACCCAAACATTGACTGGGAATACTACTCAAGCCCCAACACCCTCGCCCAACAGTTGCTAGTATTTCTAAACTCAAATGCTATGGCACAACTGGTCACCACACCCACAAGAGGGGAAAACATATTGGACCTGATCATCACCATCATGCGGACTCTATGTTCCACACCAGAGGTATACTCCTCATTGGTAAGGTCAGACCATACATTTATCTCACTGGACATCCATATCCCGCCCCCACCCCCATCCTAGGTAATCTCAATGAAGAACTTCTCAAAAGCAAACATCACACTTCTCCAAACCAAGGTGGTTTCCTTCAAAAACCCTGGGACAGTGGTAAATATGGCTCAGGCCGCTGAATCCTTTACAAACGCATTCTATGGACACCTACTGGAATGCATGGATCGTGCTATCCCAAATAACAACAAGACTCACTCCTCCAAAGGCAGGAGACCTGTCTGGTGGACCCCGGCCAATAATAAGCTATAGAACGAAAGGAGGAGGCTACTACATGATAGAGCACAATCCCAAAAAGGGAAGGCATCTCTGATCAGTACTAGCAAAAAGCTACGATCACTCATGAATTCATCTAAGGCCTGCTTCTAACGGAAAATTGCACCAGACACTTAGAACAATCACAAGGCCTTATTTAGTTATGTCAGGAACCTGGGTGGAAAGTCACAGATATGCTGTGAGTTACTGCATACTGACTAAACATACCCTGAACCCACAGACATTGCCAACATCCTGGCAAACATGTTCAGTGCAAATGTCTCCCCCCAATCTCCCCTAAAAAGCAACTGTCCATCCCAACAGAGTGTAGCCTTCCTGACATCACAAATGAACAGGTGAGTGCTGCCCTCTCCAAAGCAGACAACACAGCAACAATGAGACCAGACGGTGTACCGGCCTGCGTCTTACACGAGCTTCATGACGAACGTAACCCTCACATTAAGCCACTGTTCAGTTTCAGAGTTACTACAGGATATGTACCCAAAGAATGGCATACAGCAACAGTGGTCTCACTCCACAGAGGGGGTGCCACAACGGACCCCAGACAATATCACCCTATAAGCCTAACTAGCCTGTTCTGCAAAGCTATGGAGTGTATTGTCATGGAACTCATACACATAGACATCAGGAACCTACAGACACTGGATCCTACACATTTCGGCTTTGTTGTGGGCAGATCTTGCCTCTTGAACCTGTTCGACTTCTTTAAACAGTTACCAGGTCCATAGACGTAGGGAAGGTTGTCCACACAGCCTACCTGGACCTCTCTAAACCCTTCAACACAATACCCCACTCGGCCATTATACATAGGTTCACCAGCTTCGATATCGACACATATGTCACAAGATGGATTGCTAACTGGATCAGGGATAGCACCCACATGGTCAGTATTGCAGGTGCCATGTCTGACTATACACCAGTTACACGTGGCATCCCACAAGGCTCAGTCCTGGGACCTCTCTTGTTCAGTATATATTTCTCTGACATACAGGCTAACACAGGAGGAATATGGCTGACCATGTTCGCAGATGACTGCAAACTGGGTGTCATAATCAACTCTCCAGCTGGCACAAGCATCCTCAAACAGTGTCTCACAGAGATGGATGACTGATGCCAGAGCCATGGCCTACAGCTAAATGCCATTAGATGCATAGTTATCCCCTTTGGGAATAACAACGTGCCCACACATTGCCACATAGGTGGTAATCCATTACGTACAGTAGGAGTTGTTAGGGATTTGGGGACACAAGTTCTTAGTACTCTCGCCTTTGACAATCACGTTGCCAAAATGGTTAGACAGACCTTCTATATAGCAACCTACTAAACAGCAACCGAAGGTGAAAAAAGAAAGTGGCCACACAGTCGGATCGTATTTTTAAGCTTTCTTCCACTTTAATATCACGTGGACTTCTTCAGAAAAAAGAAGAAGTCCACGTGATATTAAAGTGGAAGAAAGCTTAAAAATACGATCTGACTGTGTGGCCACTTTCTTTTTTACCTTCGGTTGCTGTTTAGTAGGTTGTCATAGTTCTATTCGGGTTGCCGAAGTTGTTTTTTCTTTGATACCTTCTGTATAGCCCACCTTATCCCATAAGGTTTCACATCTAGATCAAGTGAGGTCATTGTGCCCCTATACTCATCAAGACCATGCTTGGATACAATGCCCCATTTGGGATGTACCTTACCCGACACCTGCAGCAACTGTAATGGCCACAAAAGTACCTCAACAAGTAGATCTAGGGACTCACACAGCTGCCCTGCACAGTTCGGATAAAGTAACTCCAGCTCTACTCAGTCGCTTACCGCCTACTCGGATGCGATCTGTTTAAAGCCATGTCCAACCCAGAATTAATGGACATGCTCCACCTCAGGATATCCGAATCCCTTGGAGCTACACACTCCAGGGACGTAAACCTCAGCACAGATGTTAATAGGACATGCTGGAGGGACAGATTCTTATCCCAGAGGCTCCACTCACTCCGGAATGAAATCCCAGTCCCGCATAGGCAGAGCCCCCCACTGACCACCTACAGGAGACATCTTGACAAGTGGATGGGTGATTGTATGTTTACCCCGGGGATATCTTCTGGGTCCCTGCTAGACAGAGGCACAATAGACTAAACATAAATGGGCTATCTTGTGTGACCTACTATTCACAGGCACAGTGTACTAATCTAACAGGGTTGCGAAAGCCAAACACACTCTGGCTAGGCTTATACATGCCCTAGGGCAGATAGCCTAGTATCAACCTCTGAACCTATGATAATGTTTGGGATACACATTGTTTATTGATGATACTGATTGCAGGTTTTTTATCTTCTTTGCTTTCCCACTTTCTATGAACAACCTAAGTATCTGCAGAACATATTCGATTATGACAGGGTTCCACTATATTATATATGTGTCTGTTGTCATATAACTGTGTGCACAGGGTGGATTGCTGAATAGTGAGGGGTTCCTGGGTTAACACATGCAACTGCCGGATATGTGTGGCCCACTGCTGTACTCAGACATGGCCTAAGTGTGTGAGCATGCCCAGTTCGGCCTTTCAGTGTTTTGTTGCCTGACATTTGTCTCATTTATTCAAGTGTGTGAGCATGCCCAGTGTGACCTTTCAGTATGTTGCTGTCTGAGGTCCACTACATTTGTTGATGTGTGTGAACATGACCAATATTAACATTTATACTATATGTGTGTTGAAAATCAGGTTCTATTCTTACTGCAGGGCTCTCCTTTGTGTCATAACTCAACTGGGATTATGCTGTGCCTGCAGGGTTTCCATGAGATACTTTGCATAGACTTATCAACATTTCTTCATACAGGCTGTCCACTGAAATACTGTCATGGTTTAGTGGTTCAGTACAATGACTATAGTGCACAGTATCTTGGGTTCGAGGCCTGTCACTGTTTTATATTTTCATACTGAGCAGACCAGACTGCTTAAGGGCCAGTAGAGCAAATATGAGCATGTTGGCTTTTGTTCAGCTATGCTCAACTTAGACCAAGCTTGTCCAACATTGCTCACCATTAACCAACATTGCTGAACGTTGCCCAATATTGCTCAACGTTGACCACAGTTGTGCTAGTTGGTGTGTGCAATTTTGTTTACTTATACTAAATGGTGGTAAAAGCTGTTTAGCACTGCTTTGTATTGCTTAACACATGGCAATCATGCCTCAGGTGGTGCTACAGGGCTGCCTATGTCAGATGCCCATACTACACTCCCTATATATGCTTGAAAACAGGTAGTGTCAAGTTAGACATCCCTTTTACTATATGTGCGAGTCAGAGAGAGGTATCATTTCTAGGGTTCCTACTGAGCCAGTTTATGTGCTATGCGTTGTCTCTTTGCCAAGGCCAAAGCATACTGGCCATGCCTCGTTCTGCCTACTGGGACAGGCTCAGGTTGTTCCTCCTCCGAGTCACGCTCTGCCTGTGATGGCCTTGGCAATGGTGGGGGGCTGTTTGGCCCAGGCCTATGCTGGTCCTGCTGCAGCTGTTTTCGCAGGATCATATTATGTAGCATAGCACATACCATGACAATTTGGGTACATGTAGTTGGTGAGTACTGCAAGGCTCCACCAGATGTGTTCAGGCACTGGAACCGTGACTTGAGCAGCCCAAACACATGCTCGATTACATTTTGTGTTTGTGCGTGTGCCTCATTATGGCGTTCCTGTTCAGGTGTGTGTGCGTTTCTGATGGGTGTCATCAGCCATGGCTCCAGTGCATAGCCAGCATCCCCCACTAGGGGACCATGAGGGATGTCCCTACTGGCAAATGTCTGGTACAGCTGTGTCAGATGCCAGATATGGGAATCATGGTAGCTTCCAGGGCAGCCAGCACACACATTCAGTATTATGCCCTGAGCATCACACACGACCTGGCAGTTGATGGAGGGGAAGTCCTTACGGTTAAAGTAGACCCTACCCTGCCCATCGGCTGGTGCTTTGATGCATATGTACGTGCAGTCTATTGTACCCACTACCTCAGGGTATTCTGCTATTTGCTGGAAGAGACGCATATTGCTGGCCAATACCTCACGGGAATTGGGGAAATATACATGATCACCGACATGTGCTGACATGGCATCCAGGAATTGGTGCAGTACCTTATATGCTGATGCCTGTGATATCCCCATCATATCACCAGTTGGTCTCTGGAAGGTACCTGTTGCTAATATTCTTAGGCCAACACATACCTTGGTTTCCACTGGGATGGGTTCCCCTCTGTTGGTTCTGTGTGTGAGGCGTGGCCTGCACAGCTCAACAGTTTGCTGCATGAGGTCTCTGTCCACTCTATAGCGCTCCACTATCTCCAGCTCATGTAGCCCCTGATAGGTTACCCTGGGCCTGTACACTCTTCTCCGTCTCCTCACTGTGGGTTGTCCAGCAGCATTCGCATTGTCACCACCCTCAGCATGTTGCATATGTCGCCTTATAACAGCAATGGCAGCCCCTAACATTTCTTTGTCTCAGTAAAGCTTTTTCAGTTTTCACTTCTATTAGCTTACTGCAGTGTTGCAGTGTCTCTGAGAGAAACATAGTGGAATGTTGTTTGCAGAGTTTTAAGTGCTGTGCTGTGCTGGGCTAGTGTACTGCCTGTGTAATTGCCTGATTCTGATTGTTTTCACCTGCTAGCTCTACTAGTACTCCATGATTAACTTCCTATTATTTGTTGTGCTTCCTTTTCCCTTTCTGTTTCCTCAGGGGGCAGCACCGCACACACAAGCGCAAACACGCTCACACCAGCTCACACACGTGCACACATGCTTACATGGACTAAAACTTGCTTATTCTTGCTAAAACGCGCACACACCAGCGCAAACGCACTTACACAACTTTAAACAACCTTAGACATGCTTACTCCCGCTTAAACACGAGCACACAGGCGTACACGCGCACACACAGTCTTACTCAGATATACAGGTGCGCACCCACGCGCAAACATGTTGCAAACACTTCTACAAGAAACTTTAGTGTTATCCACGGCATACACCTTCAATTTCTTGACTTTAGCTAGGGTACCTGTTGACACACCTCTTCTAGTGATGAGTAACTGACAGCAAACACATGTTACTCTGCTCCAATGAGCTTCACTTCTTTCATACATACTCCCCTCATGATGTCACCTATCTTCTACTCTGATACTCCCCTTATCCTACTCCTACACTCCACTGACTGTGCTCATTTGCTATGTAAACTTGGGATTCACTATCCTTAACCTCATTTGCATAGGATTGCCTACTAATGCTTGGTTACATCTCTTAGACTGAGCTTCCCCCCTTAGCAACCTCTACTCAGAAGCCATGTTGTCTTCGGCCTGCCATTCCCTTGCATTGTAAATTAGGAATTACAATAAAATCCACATTTGTGGATTTTAATTATTGGTTTTCTGTTTTTTAGAGTGCAGCGCATTTGCGCGGCGCTGCACTATGCTTAAACATCGGCGATCGGGATAAAAAAATACTTTTATTTTTATTTTGCATTGGTGAACATTGCCAATGGCCGTATATTTGGCCATTGGCATGCTTCCTCAACTGGATGCAACCTTTATTTGGTGCTGTCACAGCTCTGTTTTGCTATTTGCTGAACCGTACTCAGTTGTCAACTGAGTACATTTCTGCAAATAACACTACTCTTAGACAGGTTTGGGTTTCCTGGATCGCAAATTTACCTCATTTGCATAGCTTTCATCTGTAATTGAGGTAATTTGCATATCCAAGCCCTGTACGTGTAAGACTCGTTTTAGGAGGTCTGTTGCACGCCCCTACCGGCTGTTCCTGGATCGCTCGGCAGACATGTTGGTGCATGGAGTCTTACTCTACTCTTAGACTCTGTGCAAGCCTTCGTGAATCCGGCCCAATACTGTTTTAATTATTAAACCAGGAGAGGAAAAATGGGAATATGTACCAGCGGATTGGTGATATTTGCAAGAATAATCATGCTACTCTTCTTTAATTTCAGATTCTAACTGCAGTCTATGCAATGCTAACTGTTGGTGTTCTCGCTGTGCTGCATGGAGCCCCTTTGGCAGAGTGCATAACACCAGAAGTAAAAGCAACCAGAGTCAACTCAACAGTGATCCGGTGGGGATGGGTTGCTAGTGCACAGAATAGGACACAAGGTACTTTTACCTGCCCTGCTGAACAAGAATGTTCTACTGTTAATTTGACTTCCGAAGGAAATCTAACTATTTGGAGGGTGAGGAGAGGACATTTTTATGTCCAACTACTGGATGACGGACCAACTACAGTAACAATCCGAAATTACATGGACATAAAATGTTGCAACTCTAAATATGAACAGACATATCAAGAAAATTATTTATTTTGTCAGAATGAAACTGATGTTTATAATGAATCAATTGACATATGGAACATTACTGTATTGTTTTGTATGAATGCAACTCAAATCATAAATAGAAAGGCATGGGCTTCACAAATAACTGTATTGAATAACAATCCCATAGCTCATTTTGACCAAATAATTAAAGTACCTCCTACATGTAGATATGTAGGACAGGAATATCAAGACTGTGTTACTTTTTAATATTACTTTTCCAAAATTAGGTAAGTGCAGGAAGAAACAAGCATGGTATAGTACCTTATTAGGAGGTATTGGAACAGGGTTAGGAACCTTGAATGCAATTGATGTTGAAGTTTTAGCTAATAAAATTAAAGCTGTGGGTCAGGATATTTCACGAATTATAGATTTACAAGCTCAGTGGAATCCTACAGTTTGACACACACAAAACAGCTTGTTAATTATGAGAAAGAATTTTTAGATCAATTTAATGCTTCTGTGGTTTCCAGTTTAAAATTTGATGCAAATGCCACTAGGTTTGTAAATTGGACAACAGGTACCTTAAAGTCTTTTTATGTTTCAATGCAGAAAAATCTTGTGCAGACCAAATTAATGCTTAAGAATGAACATGTCTGGAGACAACTGTTTAACCAATGGATACCTACCTAGTACTAATTGGATAAGGCTGTTTTCTGAAAAAACAAAATGTTCAGACAACTTCTGTACAGGTTATATTATGCATTAAAATGTCACAAATGCAAAAATGATGTGTCAAGTTTGTAACCTTGCCACTGGTATTTGGACCTCCTTCATATCCATTCCAATATTGGTTACCCCATTTAGAAGGGAATTACATTGACTTCTCAAACAGAACACACAAATTAGAACACTGTACTGCTGAAACAATGGATGGACTCATCTGCAGACAACATTCCCCTATATATGAACCATGTTTACTTCAGCATTCCATCGACATCTGTAAATGGACTATAGTACCTTCTGCTTTTGAGATGTTCATAGAGTTAGCACCACTGTTTATATGTTTAGTGACAAATCAAACGCTGTCATATGCCTTGAGAAATCCTTTTGAAGCTTGCCTAGGTAATGTAACGCATTTGAATTGGCATAATGAAACATATCTTTTCTTCTGAAACATCTATTAATGTATTTCATGCCTGGCCAACAGACAAGCTGGAATATCATAACTTGACTTTCAACCTGAATTGTTTGCAGAAAGTATTGAACAATACACAACATCTTGAAAAACATTTACAGGCAGTAAATCATAGTATTTTACATCAAGAAATGACAAGTATTATTATATAGAATAAGTTGGTTAGATTAGCCAAGAAAACAGTGTCTGATACAGTACATAATTGGCGGGATATATTTACCGGATGGTCAGCATCCGGCACCAAGTTGTTGAATTGGTTAATTCACCCAGTATTAGTTCTACTGATTGTTTTGATGCTATTAACATTCTGGAATTGTGGATTAACTTATTTTGTTTATAAAAAGGCAAATACGGTCTTGAATGCCGGATATAAGTGAGTCAATAGTCAAGGGGCCGAATGTGATACAAAAATGGTACAAAAGAGGGGTACATTGAGTGAGTGTGATTATTTGGCTGTTGCCTCACTATATCTCGACATTCTCTTTTTTTCTTTATTTCTTCCTTGACATATGAAGTAATGCTATATTCTAGAAGTGTCAGCAGGCATGAGAGATGATCCTGTGTTCCAGAACAGTTTAGTGATTTCAGCAAAGTCACTACATTTGATTACAAAATATGTCTTGTATGTGTACATGTGCTGGGATATTCCAGCAAAATACTAAAACTTGCAAAGTTATTGGAATATTCCAGTGTAACACTTGAAAATTGCAAAATAATTGTATTTGGCAGGAACTGCTGTTCCTTCTGTGGTGGGTGGCCAACACCACAGAATAATCTAGGTCCAGCCTACACTGGAAAAGTACTGTTTCTCATGACTTGTGGTAAACAACTTAGTTATACATGTAGCTGGTGCTCCCTGCACTCAGGCAGAAGCCTCACCTGTGGAGTGGATGCAGTGCCCATGACTCTTTTCCCGATGAAAACTCCTGCCTGACTGCAATGGGACTTCCCAGTCAAGACTGAAGACAGGATGAATCTTTTTCTTTATTGGTGATGCATACCTTTTTTTTTAAATGTATTGTCTAATTTCTTATTTTAGTTAAATAGAGTTTACTTAGTTTTCTGTTTTAGTGTAATTTACTGTTCGATTACATAGAGTTTATTTAGTTTTCTGTTTAGTGACAGAAATAAAAGTTTGTTACTAAATAATTTCTTTAGTGTGAAGTGAATTATTTTGAATCCTGCTCATTAGGCAGTATAGCATAATATGTGCAAGCTATAAACTGCTTTTCTAATGTGATTTCTGTTTTTATTTGCCAACTCTTGATTATATTCTGCTGCATTCACCTTGAACCCACATCCTTATATTGTGATGCATTCACCTTGAACCCACATCCTTATATTGTGATGCATTCTCCTTGAACCCATTTGTTGCTAGTAAATAATTTGGTTCTATTGTTTGATGGACTAACTGCAAGACCCCCCTTAAATTGTACCCCAGTACAGACTAATCACTGCAGCTACTTACCTTGCCTCTTGTCTGCCTAACAACTGCAACACCCAGGTCTGTCCCCTCAAACCCAGCTTCATACTTCAGCACTTCAATGAGCAGAGCTGATTTGAATTCCTAAATTGCTCCTCACCCCTGTTTATCCTTTCTAGAAAAAAAAACAACAACGTATTTATTAGGATGATAGACCATAGACTTGGGATAGCCTAAGATGATGACTCTAGCTACAGAATATTTAATAACTTTCACAAAATATTAAAAGTAGTCTTTCACCTGTCTGCAGACTTTTATTTTTAATCTGGATAACTTATTAATTATCATTGTCCTTTATTATGAGTATGCACACCTTTATTATGCACTTTTTACAGATGCATACAGTTTTTGAAGCAATAAGTTATATGTCATTTATTGTCTAAAATTAATTTCTGTTCTCTGACTGCCTGGATTCAGGGCATGCTCCTTAATGAACAGCAAGCAACATTTTGTAATCTCTTAAAAAACATTTTTTACAGTGGGTAGATAAGATAATAAAACATATATATTTTTGACAACATGACCAGTAAACATGCATTTACACACATGAAGACATTTGCACCATAGTGTATTCCACTTACATATCCGTTTCAGGCAAGATTTGCATTAAACACATTTCTGTGTTATTTTTTTTTCTTACATTCTGTGGTGTATATACTATGTGTGCTTTGTCATACCTGTAAATTGTACAAAAACTCCAAGGGAGACTATATGCTACTCATGTTTTATGATATTTGATTCGCAATGATTTTCAAAAGATTATAATGTCTCAGATATACAAATAAACAGAAGCATATTTGAGTAATTTCTCATTTCACAAAAATGATTTTAAAATTTCTACCTGCATTTTTAATGTCAAAGAAAGCCAGGACAATATTAATGTGACAAATTAATTGTAACATTTATATAATGCAAGAATTAAGTATTACGTATGAACAGATGGCAGTATTATTTCCATATTATGTTACAGATTCATGGTGATAGATCAACTGCAGTTCTATCATTCACAAAACCACCAAAAAAGTTTAGCCAAAAGTACTTTTGTCAAAAATCTAAAAGAATCTTTTTTTGCAGGGGAACAAGCCCCTTGTACCCCCAATTGTAGGTTGACCCCAGCCAATACCCTGAACTTAAAAATACCTACTCTGAGATTGCATAATAGTGATGAAAAGAGAATATTCCTCTCTTGCAAAATGTGCTTTTTGCTAAAGTTTTTCAGCTGATTTCTGACCTTCACTATATATCATGATAGTGAATGTTATAAATCTGGAAAAAAATGTACCATATATGGAAGAAAAATAGCTTTTTTGAGAAACCTCAGTAATTCCTGTCTAGTAAATCAATTATGTGTGAATTACTTTTGGAAACCAAGAATAAGTATGCAAACTCTGTCAAAGTGATAGCAGCCTTAAGTCTGCTTGCTGACATTTGTTTTCCTTGTATTCAGATCAGGTCGGAAAATTATGATGTAACACTTGGGGATGAAGATGCAAACTTCTAAGCCAGCACTTGAAGACAAGATGGCAAAAACCTCTAAGGCGACCATGTATTTTCCTTTGGTACTGAGGTATGCTGGGATGAAGGATAACCAGACACTGACAAACACCAACATGCTAAAGCATATGAACTTAGCTTCATTGAAATCATCAGGCAACTTCCTAGCTAGAAAGGCTACCACAAGACTAACACTAGCCAAAATCCCTATGTATCCCAGCATGCACCAGAATGCAAATAATGAGCCATCATTGCATTCAATCAGGATTTTTCCAGTTATGGTTTTCAGATTGTGTTCCAGGGAAGGTGGAAAACAAATCAACCAAATTATGCAAATCACAAACTGAATGAGTGTCCCAAAGAATATAATACCTGAAGGTAACTTGTACCCAAGCCATTTTCTTAGATTGCTGTGTGGATTTGTTGCCTTAAAAACGATAACAACCATGATTGTTTTTGCAAGCACACATGAGACACAGAGAGTAAAAATAATGCCAAACATGGTCTGACGTAGGATACAAGTCACGTTTCCAGGCTGACCAATGAATATAAACGCACATAGAAAGCAAAGCATAAGTGCAAACAAAAGAATGTAGCTGAGCTTGCGATTGTTTGCACGGACAACAGGAGTGTGATGAAATTTAACAAATGTTATGCATACAAAGCTGTTAAGTAAAATAAGAACAGTTGTTGCTGAAGTCAGTACTGAACCTAAGGAATCTTCATATGCCAGAAATTCCACTGTTTTCCTAATGCATTTGTCTCTTCTGCTGTTTGGCCATAGTTCATCAGGGCATTTTAGACAGTCAGTTATGCCTAGGAAGACAAAATAGGTATTTCTCAGAGGTGCTGATTTCATGTAACTCAAACATGTAAATAAAAAATAAATCACTTATGAGCTCTGATTTTAAAAGTGCATATTACTGTCAATGTATTCACTAATGTTGTCTTTAGTGCATAATTGAAAACTGCAAGATTTTTTTTCTGAAATGAAATATTTTAAAGGAATGTTATGTAAACTGACGTTTTCAGAAATACATTCTTATATGCTAAAGTTAATATTTTTCACTAGACAGTACTTCATCTGAAGCATAACAGTGCTGCTGTTAGTTTAAAAATGAAACAATAAAGCAAATAAGGTTATTAGGCTGCTTTATTCCCTTTCTCTACCTTGCCCATCTTACTATGAGGTAAGCAATATACATATTTAAGGATGTCTTCAGTATTCTGCATTCTGTCTTTAGCATTGCTGTATGCAGATATTGTGTTTTAAAAGTCTGTATTTGTAAGTGGTAGTTAGCCATGATAACATAAATAAAAGGTTATTCTAGTATATGTGTGGGTCTATATTGCAACATCGAACGCTTAAAACAGCTTTTCACTGAGTTGTTCTGCAAGTCGGAATAAAAGCACAACAGAACGCTTTGTTTTCCCTGGATGTTTTTTTCATTTTATTTTTCTGTTTGTAGTTGTGGTTTAACCATAGGCTGCTGTTTTGTTTGAAAACAGCGAACAATTGTTACATCGACACATTTTTAGCGAAAGCTGAAATGTCGAATCCGAAGAACAGCAATTTCTTTCCTAGGGAAAGAAATCGTTGTTCCGACCCTCGCAAAAAAAAAAAAAAAACACATTACACACTTCTAAACACATGCACACATACCCAATCCTAATTATACCCCCCATAAAACAGTAAACACTAAATACACATATGCACATAACCCAAACATACATTTAATGAAAAAAAAAAAAACATTTTAAACCATATGCATTTACCTTAACCTGCACCCTAACCCTAAGGTCAGTAACTCTCACACATTCACATAAACAGTTCCAAACACACTTACCTTAACCCTAACTCTACCCCCCAAAACAAAAGTAAACAACTGAAAACACATACACACGGAACTCAACCATACATTTAACATAAAATATACAATAGTAAACACTTTCATACATATGCACTTACCTTAACCCGCACCCTAACCCTAAGGTCAGTAACTGTTGCACAATCACGCTCGGGAGCTATACCGGACAAGGGACCACACTACACTTCAGAACATGGAAAACAATGAAGTGGTCAAGCGACTTCTTTCCCAGGGAAAAATTTCGTTGAACAGCTGCTTCGCTGTTTTGCCTGTTCGCTCTACATGTGTCGACGAAAACGCATTCGACATAATGCATTTTCATTGAACTCATAGGAATCCATATGTGTTCACTACTAAGTAATAAGCTACTTACAAAAATAAATATTTTTCACATTGACAACAATGTCAGGCATGCTGTACCTTATATACTTTGTTCAGCTCTGGAGGCCATAAAAGGAGAAGGACATCAGATTTGTTGAATGGAGTCCAGAGAAGTGGCATTAGCATGTTACGTGCCATAGAAAGAAGGGATATAGCTAGAGAGTAGAAGAGTTAGAGTGAAGACATAACATGGGCTTGTTAGATCATGTCATGAGAGAAATGAAGGAATCATGCTTATTACAGATAAAAAGGAAGGGAAAAGGCTTTAGATTTTAAGATTTAAGTACTCCATGGATCTCTGCCACAGATTTGTCTGTGATTACATTTTGGAGTATGTTGTAGATCCATGGGATGAACTACAGAAATGAGTGATAGGGACTGCATCAAGGCATTCAAGAGGGCATGGGAAAGGTGGAGAAGAGGTAGGCAGAATGTGGCGATAGAGGAGACAGAATATTAAATACATTTAAAGGACAGGATATTTATGATGATTGGCCTCTTCTGCCCTCACCTAAATTTAATATAAACATAATAAAGTATACAAGTACGTTTACCAACACATATTAATTTTTACAACTGCTTCAAATTAAGTTACTGTACTGTAAACTGTACTGTAAAAAGTATGCCTTGTCACAATAAACTGACCACCAAGAAGAAATATAAAGAAATATAGAAAACTGAAGCAGATCGTCATTGTAATTGTTCACTTGGTCTACAGTTTCTATGATATTATCCCTTCTGTCAATATTATATGTTCTATTAAGAAATTATTGTGTTATATTGTTTTTTCTGACTCAGTACCTCTTCACATAGTTTGTCCCGCATGACCTGTACATTATCTTTCTGGGAAAATCATTATTTTTTCACTTTGCCTTGGAAGTACTCACATTCCTATTCTCTGTTACACTTCCACATATTTCCTGAAGCTATGCTGACATTTTGGGAGCTGTTCATTCCACTGGAGGTAAGTATTAAGTCTGTATTTTTTTTTACTATTCAGCGTGCATACATTTATTTTCTGATCCTAG
>NC_056750.1:154943666-154947447 GCF_019279795.1 Protopterus annectens | reverse complement strand
AGATAACCGGGGCCTCAGATATCAGACAGCAGAGAGTAATCCAGCCTCGATAAGCTGGCTGAGCACCACAAAGGCAAGTGGTGGGTATAAGAACTCAATACGGATTGCTGGATTAGGCAATGGGGAGGGAACTGGGTCTGATAATTATTAATGAAAATGGCTACCTCTTTTTATCAGATAAAGTATATAAAAATGATGGAAAAGGAAAGGTAAGCAATAAGCAATAGACAGTTTAAGGCTGTCGGGTCAGCCTTTGGGTTTCTTGATGTGTACATAGCATGGGACAGAAGTTAAATTGAGTCTTCTCAATGGAATCAGTGCCAAGTTTAAATATTACTTTAATTCATTTAAAAATAATAGAACAGTAAATGTGTAACAGCAAGCACTTCTGAACAAGAAGTGCAAAATTCTAATGTCAGCATTATGAGCTGCCTTTACCAGAAGATCAAAAATGTTTATAAGAAGCAACAGCGATGAAAGAAAAAAAGAGAGAGAGTAAGAGAAATAATATGCAGCAAATCAGAGAGGCGTCCTTGCCAAATCAAAGAAAGTTGAGGATGAGTAGCGGAGAATGGGTTTAGTTAGGGTTACCTGCATTACCACCTGGCTCTCATTTTGGAAAACAGTATCTATTTTAGCAGTTGTGTCTTGGAAAAGAAAAACATGACACAGCAGCAAATGTCCAGTGATTTTATGAGAAAAGTTATTGCAGAGCAGGAGTCCTAGATTTCATCTAATAGCTACATAAGGCAATTATGTTATATGTGAAACACTTTATTGTCATAAAAATGGACAGAAACAACCCAAATCCTACAAGGATATGCCTTTATGTTGACAAAAAAAAAAAAAAAAAACTCAGGTCCAGTCTTTTGCACTGGTTGTGGTTATGTCTCAATCTGGACGTGTGAATAGGCAGTAACTCTAAAAACAGCTAGGCTGCAGGGAAAGGTGATGCTGTGGTCATGGGACATTGTATATCTATTCACTGACCTTACAGGTGGAACATTAATATAGCAGCCTATCAAATCTTAATAGTGCTAGCAGTAGGAAGTCCACATATCAGTTTTTCATGGGGACTGGCTAATAGGTACTGAAAAAAATTAAATTTAGTGAGACACAAAGAAAGACAGGGTGAATAGCTGGTAACACATCAAGGTAGCATGTCTGGACAGCAGTAAGCATAAAAAACTGGGGTTCATGATGCTAGTAACAGCAGGCTTGGGCAACTTGGTTAGCCAAGTTGCATGTAGTGAAGGATATGATGAATAGGTGGGGGTCCAACAGTGGTTCTCCTTTCTTTTTGCTCTCAGGTGAGGTAGGTAGGACAAAAAGGATTTATGGAAAGGTTATATTAAAATAAAATAAAAAAATCCAGCCTTAAGGTGAATTGCATGGATTAGATGCATAGTAGGGTATAGAACCTCTGGGTATTATTATTATTATTATTATTATTATTATTATTATTATTATTATTAGGTAAACTGCCATCCCCTTCCTCCCCTTTTCTAATGCCCTCATAGAGGGAGGTATTATGGAAGGTAGAATATCAGTAGGTCTGGGGTGAAAGGGATGGGGTCATTCTCCTCTTCCAGTTCTCACTCTACTCATCCCACTCATCTCCAAAGACAGATGGTAGGAGGGCATTGTTGAGGGGGTTCATTAGTTTATTTATTTGTTTATTTAAGTTTGTTTGTGAGTGTAATGCACAGATCATAACAAAGCCTTTGCTGACACAGCCTGGTTACAATGGACAGTAAAGAGGGACATACTTGGGGAGTGTAATCTGGGTAGTAATGGTGTGCTTTCTTTTTTGGAATGGCAAATGCCCAGGAGTTAAGGCAGAGATGGGATGAAATAGTGACTCAGGTGGAGGCATTCTTCCAACAGGCAGTGAACCAAGGTCATGCAGCAGGATAGGGTTTATAAGCAATGTTGACAAGAGGAAAGAAAAAGACCACAAAAAAGCACCCAACTATGGAGAATTTTAACAGAAATGGAAAATGGACTGCAGGAAGGAGAGTGGGACCAGTGCAGTACCATTGGTGGAGCACCAAGTGAGTCAAGGTAATGCTTTTGTTGTCAATATAGAAAGTTAGGCTGGACAGAAATAGCTACTGCAGGAGTATTTGTCAGTGTTTTTGCAAGACTTGATGATGGAAGAGAGAGTTAGGCTGAAGGAATTGTTGATGTTGGCAAGGCAGGGAAAGGAGCTGAAACTCCATCTGTTGCTGGAAGTAGGAGACCCTGTGGATATGTTAGTGAATGCAAGGCTCTTGGGAAGACTAGGACTTCTGCCACTTCTGGGAGGTCAGGATAGCAGGTGATCATGGGGTGCAAGATTTTCTGGCTGTGGATCAGGTGTATGCATTATGCTGCACATCCATCAGGTGGTAAAAGAAAAGATTTGGTGAAGAGGAGTTTGTAGAAATGTTAGAGTCAATAGATGCTGGTGGGGTGCAGAGGATTGCTGAGGTGAAAGTCTTAGGGACCAGGGACTTGACAACAGCATTAATGGTTTCTATGAAAAGTAGACTTACTAGGTTTAGGGACTGGTATCTGGGTTTTGTATCCTTGATGTTGGTCATATATGGAAGAAGGAGCCAAAGCAGGGGCTACCTTTGTGGCTTATTTCTTGTTGGTTAAGTAGGTTCATCATTATTGGAGGGGGGGGGTGCTAATGCCTGGTTGTGATATAACCAGTGTTTTAGGAAACTGAAGTGGTTGATAAGTCCCTTGAATGGGAAAACAGGCACGTGGTTGCATTTAGATGTGATGTAAACAAATGTTAAAATTAAAAATGGGTAGGGCAATTGTGTGACTTAGAGTGGCACCTGACGAAATGGGGGTGGGGGGTCAAATGGGCATTTGATATACAGAAGTGCCCCTGGCTTGTTTGTAGGTTCATTCACATTTGTTCACATTTTGGAAGCTGTCAGAGTTATGAAGTGCTGGAGCAAGGAAATCATTTTCCTATTTTCACAGGATAGTAACAAGCTGGGGTGATTAGGGCTGGGCTCACTGAAGCTGACATGAAGAGATGTAGCATTCAATATAGCATTAACTAATGTCTTGAAAAGATTGGTCTAGGAAGATGTGGTCATTTGGTTGGTGTTTCTTACACCATTTTAATAGAATGTCATTCTGGCAGAAGGATTGCATGTGATCAGAAGATCTGCAGCTGTCCACAGCTGCAGCCAGTGACTTAGGCATGATAGAGTATTTTAATGGTAAGTGCTTTTTGGTCTAGATGCCTGATGACTGGCCTGCTCAGTGGAGGAAGGACATTAACTTTTTGAAAGTGATGTCCATTTGGGGTGCTATACTAAGTTGGCAGGGGAGTTAAGGAATAGATGCAAGTTTTATAAAAAAATAAATAAATAAATAATCACTAAATTAGATTTTGTTCAAAGTTTGTTGAGGAAATTTGCATTGCACTGGATTAAAATTAAAATTTCATTTTTCAGCAAAACATATGTCAGGAAGATTGAATGTGATAGCTGATAGTTTGTCTCATTTTTAGGTCCACAGGTTTTGGGTTTTGGCTCTAGAAGCAGGGGTACATTTTCCAGCAGTGCCAAAAGAGGTCTGGATCCTGGAAACTTATAGTAGATTGGATAGTGCATAAGTCCTGGGTAGTGCTGGCCAGGAAGGCAGATAGTACAGTAGCAGAAATGTTTGTTTTTTATCTTTTCATGAAGAGGTTTCCCAGCAGAGAATGGACTTGGTTTGTTAAGTTACTGGTTATTTAGAGGTACACTGGTGGGAGTTTCAGAAAGCAGTT